>NC_143139.1:86274772-86577803 GCF_059928025.1 Delphinapterus leucas | reverse complement strand
TCCTGCTATCTGAATTCCCCTCTGTGTTGTCACATGGTTCCTGTGGAAGCCACCAGTGGGTTCCAAGTCCAAGATCTTCTCATCCTCATCTTCATCTCATAGCTGTGTTCACTACGAGTGCCCACTCCCTCCGCTGGTGGCCGCGTTTCTTCATGCTTCTGGTTTTCTTCTCACTTCCTTGGCCACTCCCTCTGGGGATGTGTGCCTGCTTCTCTTCCTTGACCAGACCTAAGGGCTTGGTCATGGACAGTCCTTTCTCCTTGCTCTATCCTCTCTTCCTGGGTGATGCCACCTGCTCCTGGGCTCAGCATGCCACCTCCATAGGCTGAGGACACCAAGGTTTTCTCTCAAGCCCAGACCTCTCTCCTGAGCTCTGGACCAGCTCTGCTTAAGTACATACTTGGCATCTAAAGACCTCACAACAGACTGTCTTTGGAACACACTTTCTATTTGGGGGAAGAGGCACAGATATTCTCTTTTCTAGTTCTCAGCAAATTACAAACTCTCAGCCTAGAGCGTTGAACTCTCAGCTCAGCCTTTGAGGTGCAGAGATAATCAGAGGTCATTTACAGTGATACTGAAGAAATCGAGTGTCTAGGGTTCAGATGGAAAGTATCCAGGGGTGGTGATGCCCCTGGCAGCATCCACAACATGCTGTTTTCACTTGAACTTTGCTTCTCTCTTGTTTGAATGTTTTTGGTGACAGGGTCTCTAGCCTTTCTTTTGCACCAGTGAGCCACCAGCTATCCTTCCAACCCAGGGCTGTTTTGTGGTGATTGTAGCCAAGACCATGAAATGTACAAGCTTACTAAATTCATTGTGCCTCAAACGAGCCCATTATCTACTCCTCTGAAACCGTCTCCTACTCCAGTGAACTGTATCAGAGTAAATGTCTTCTCCATCTATCTGGTTTCTCAGGTCAGAAACACGAGTCTTACACCTCCCTCTCCCTCACTGTCTACCTCCAGTCACCAGATCTCACTCATACATCTTTCTAAACATTTCTCGAGAACGTTTCCTGCTCTCCACTGCCATGACTATGGTCCAAACCACTGTCATTTCTTGCCCAGACTCTTGTGATTGCCTCCTGCCTGATGTCCTTGCTTTCCCCAGTCCATCCTTCCCCCAGAAGCCAGAGTGACATTTTAACAAGACAAATCTAATTTTATAACTCCTTTGCTTAAAACCTACAGTGTCTGTGTTGCTCTGAGGGTAAAGTCCAAAATTACACTGGAGTCCCTAAATTCACACGAGAAGCACATGAACCTTTCAGTTTCCTGCCAATGCAAAACTCCTTATCACCTCAGCAACTTGGGACAATCTGGTCCCTCTGTCTAGAATACTCTTCCCACTACCCACCTTCACCAGGCCAACACTTGGTCATCTTTTTGACTCCAGTTCAAATGCTGCATCTTCATGGAAGTCTTCCTTGATTCTCCAGGCTAAGTCAGATCCTTCTGATATATGGTCTTCTGGCATTCTGGCTTTCTCTGTCTCAGCTCTTGTCATAATTGTTATTAATTATTGCTCTAGTTCCTTGATTTTCCAATATTTATATTTCTAAACACTTTAATGTCTCTGAAATCAGGATGTATCTTACAATTGGACGTGCCTCAGAAGTATCATTGGTAGTGTTTTTCTTTTTTAGTTGTATATAAAATAATGGTGCAACTTACAAGCAGTGCCATCTTAGAGCAGATGAACTACGGTAATTATACATTCATTGGTTTGCCTGATGTATCTCCTAGACTGCAAGCCATGTCTGTCTTGATGAGCACTGTATCTCCAACACTACTATAGTACCTAGCACACAGTAGGCACTGGATAAAGATTTGTTGAATATACACACACATGTATACATTACAGAGACTAATATTTGCAAGGAAAATAATTCCACAAGAAAATAAACAAAACCCCTCATCATCTCGACTTCTGCTTCTGGGCCAAGGTTGAGTAACAGTATTGGATTTACCCACCCATCTAAGACAACTAAACAACTGAACCAAATGTGTGAAACAATGATTTTCATGACATTGGATATCAGATAACAAAGGACAGTGAGCCCTGAGAGAAGGGAAACAGGTGAAGTGAGCCCTGGACCTACCCTAATTTGCAGCCTTAAGAGGGTTTCCAGGCTGTGGTGTAGGGAGAGGAAACCCAGGTGGATCTTGGCAGTCTCCCCAAGTTGAGGAGACAGAGGTCTCCTTCTGCGGAGTCCAGAGTGGCTAGCATTTACAGGACAGAGTACTGGGGAGGAGAGAGAACTATGGGATTTTGCAGGTAGTCCTCCTTCAGTCTTCAGGTGAACAGCCTTTAGCTCATGTGTTTGAGGAAATACCCAAAGTTGGGGAAAGAACTCCTCAAATGGGTGGGAGCTCGCTCAGGGCGGGGAATAGTCTCTGTTCCCACCAGTCAAAGTGAAAACCTCATAATTCACAGGGCATTGGGTAGAGTACTCAGTAGAGTTTTGCCTCAGTAGTAGGAGAAATTAGCCCTAGGTTAAACATTAAACTCTCCTTGAGTCCTGCCTAACAAAATTTAAAAGCAAGACTCGAAAATACCATACTGTTTCTGGGTAACTTAACTATGTTCAAGAACAAAGTTCAAGAGTATTTATAAGACTACAAAAACATCCAGCACCCAAAAAGGTAAAATCCACAATGTCTGGCATTTTATGAAACACTAGGAGGTACCTGAAAAAGTAGGAAAATATAACGATAATGAGAAGAAAAATCAATCAATTGAAAGTGACCTAGAAATGCCACAGATATTAGAAGTTTTAGACAAGGATATTAGAGTAATTATTTTAATTGTATTCTATGTTTTTAAGAAGCTAGAGGAAAGATTGAACATATTAAGTAGAGATATGGAAGTTATAAAAAAAAGACTGAAATTGAACTTCTAGAGATGAGAATGACAACATCCAAAAGGGAACTAATAGCAGATTAAATTTTGAGAAGAAAGATGAATGACCTTGAAGATATAACAATGAAAACGATTCCAGAAAACATAGAAAGAAAGACTGAAAAAAATAAATAGAGCTTCAGTGAGCTGTGGCAAAACTACAAGTGACCTGATATAAATGTAATTGGAATCTCTGAAAGAGGAGGGGACAGAAAAGCTGGAAGAATTTATCATTAGCCAACTTGCACTATAAAAAATATTAAGGGAAGTCCTTCAGGAAGAAGGAAAACGATACCAGGTTGAAATCTGGATCTACGCAAAGAATGAAGAGCCCCAGAAATGTTAATTACATGGATAGATATTATTTAAATCCCTCTAAAATATAATTGACTGCTTAAAAAGGAATAACAATGTATTGTGGGATTCATAACATGTAGAAGCAAAATGTATACCAAAAGGAGGAGGGTGAAATAAAAGGATATTGTTGTAAAGTTCTTACAGAATATGTGAAGTGGCGTTGTATCACTTGGCAGGAGACTGTGATAAGTTAAAGATGATTATTATAAACCCTAGAGCATCCACTAAATTACAAAACAAAGAGTTAAATTATAGCTAATAAGCTAACAGAGGAGACAAAGTGTGAAGGGATAGAAAGGAGGGATTCCAAAAGGGTAGGAGAACACTTTGGGGCGGGGGTGATGAATATGATCATTATATTATCGTGGTGATGGTTTCATGGGTATATACATATATATCAAAACTTACTATGCTGCACATTTTAAACATATGCCCTTTGTTATACTCAATAAAGCTATTAAAAAGGATACCTCTTGGGGCTTCCCTGGTGGCACAGTGGTTAAGAATACACCTGCCAATGCAGGGGACATGGGTTCAAGCCTTGGTCTGGGAAGATCGCACACGCTGCAGAGCAACCAAGCCCGTGCGCCACAACTACTGAGCCGGCACTCTAGAGCCGGCAAGCCACAACTACTGAGCCCACATACTACAACTACTGAAGCCCATGCACCTAGAGCCCGTGCTCCACAATAAGAGAAGCCACCACAATGAGAAGCCCGTGCACTGTGACGAAGAGTAGCCCCTGCTCGCCACAACTAGGGAAATCCTGTGCGCAGCAACGAAGACCCAACACAGCCAAAAATAAATAAATAAAATAAATAAATTTTTTTAAAAAACGATATCTCTTGATGGTAAGGTTATGAATCTCTTTTATTTTCCTCATTATCCTTCTCTAAGTTTTCCAGAATGAAGATGGGAAAGTGAAAGCCCATGAATCTGTTTTTGTAAAGCCTCTGTATCTTTCTTCTCCTTTTGAAAATTCATGAAATTCTCCTGTTTTCCATACTTTTTCCTTTACCTTCTCTGTAATCCATCCAGCCAAGGATCACCAGCTTCATTCCCTTAAAAGGCATCTCTCTCTCCAGCTTCCCATCATCTATAATTTAATGAGGTCCCGAATCCTCCGCTGGGCATTTAGCACCAGCAGTTAACCTAGCATCTTTGTAGATGGGATCTGGTTAGCCTATTCCAGTGGGCACATTTTGGTAGTTAGGGGCTTGCCTGGAATTTGGGTTTCCATCCTCCAGGGCAGCATTTTTCATCCACTGCAAACCCTGCGGAGGGAAGGAAAACCCAGAGGCTGGGAGCCACTTCCCCACCCCCAATGCATCAGCTCCCAGCAGAGCCCAGTGCCTCGGCAGTGGTGGGTGAGTTAGGAAGAGGGGGACTGGCTGCCCTCCTCACCCCATGTCTCAAGTGTCCCAGAAAAGAGAAAATCTTGAAATGATGTGAGCTACACAGACCGCTGTATCTCTCAGAATAAGTCAGAGCTGGGGGGTGAATACTTTTCCCAGCTATACATTCTGAAAAACAATCTGTATATCCCAACATTAATGGTTTCTGTCTCCTCCCTCCCTCCCTCCCTTCCATCCTCCCTTCCATCCTTCCTTCCCTCCTTCCTTTGACGGTCTCTCTTTCCCACTCCTTTTCCTTCTCCATCCACTTCCACCAACGCACCCTTCTCTCCTTACACGAGATTCTTGTTTTCTTTATCATCACTATTTCTTGGTTTGTAGTTTCCAAGTACATGGTCTTAAAAAGTGCCCGGCTGACTCGAGGGCTCCCTTGCAAGGCTGTTTCCAACAGGTGTGTCCCATTAAGCCCAGGGCGCCCCCAGCCCAACCCTGGCCCCCAGCTCTCATTTCCGCCCTGCCCATCTGCCCTGCCCACTCCATTTCTCTCTCTATCAGCCTCAGCTCTGGCTGAGCACAGGGCGGGCTCCCTTTAGCAGGTGTGCCCCTGGTGAACCGCCTGGCTGCCAAAAACAATGCTCCTGGTGCCGGGCAAGAGCGCCCCGCGTGGCAGAATGTTTATGGAACTTTTCCGCAGAAAAATCTGGCACCTGACACTTTTAAACCACGGGGAGGGATCCCGAAAAACAACTTTTTTTTGCACTTTCTCCAAGAACTTTCTCAAAAGCAAAGGCAAATTACATTTTTTATGGAGAAAAAAAGAAAACCACATGGAACCAACAACAACACAGGGTAATGACGGAGGATGAGGGAAACGCTGTCAGTGATGTGAAAGCAGGCTGTCGTTTTTTTTTTCCTTAGCACTTTTCACTTTGGAGGCAAAAGAGCCACGGCTCTGCTACATTCCTGTGGACGGTCCTGTTTTTTTGCCAGGATGGATCTGGTTGGGGCAAACTCTTTTTGTTCTGAGTAAGGGTGGAAAGCATAATGAGTGTTTGTTGGAAAGATCATAAATTCCTTGACCTTCTCCAGGCTCTGGGGCTCTGGGGAGATGAGATTCTGAAGCTCCCGGTTCAGTTCTGTGCCATCTGGCTCTGGTCTAATGAAGGTTCAGTGACCCCTGGCTTCTGGGTAACAAAGCTCTGTGTTTATACTTCTCCCTCTACGAGAGCTTGAACTACCTGCTGACCTGCCAGGTCACTCACCTTAGATGTTAGTGGTGGGGAATTAGGGGCAGGAAAGCAAGCAGGCAGAGGCACTTCTAGAGAACATGCACAGAGGGGCTTTGTATTGGTTCCCCACGGCTGCTGTAACAAATGACTGCAAACGTAGTGCTTGGAAACAACACCAATCTATTCTCCCACGGTGCTGGAAGTCGGAGTGTAAAATTGGTTTCACTGGGCTGAAATCAGGGTATCAGCAGGGCTGTGTTTCTTCTGGAGGCTCTGGAGGAGCCTCTGTTTCCTTTGCCTTTTCCAGTTTCTAGAGGCTCATGGGCCCGTCATCTGTCTTCACAGTCAGCAGCGTAGCACCTTTGAATCATCATGGCATCACTCTGATACCCTGCTTCATCACGGCATCTCTAACTCTATTAAGGACCCCTGTAATGACACTGGACTCACTGAGATGATCCAGAATAATCTCCCCATCCCATCTCAAGGTCTTGAACCTAATTACCTCTGCAAAATCCTTTTTGCCCTGTTGGGTAACATGTTCACAGGCTTCAGGGATTAGGGTGTGGGTATCTTTGGGGGACCATTATTCTGTCTGCCACAGGCTTCTTGGAAAGGCAGTTGCCTTAAGTCATGTGGTGAGACTCAGAGGACAGAGGGGACTTGCTTTAAGTCAGACAGCCTGTCATGGACTGAGATGGGACTCGAATCCTAGTTTAGGACCCCTGTCTTTCCACGGCATTTGGATTTGAGAGTAACATTTTGAGGATGGGTGGGGATCCTTGCAAAGCAAATCTTAGCCTTCATAGAGAGGAAGCAATGAGACGGCCCAGATGGCGTTGGAAGGGTTTGTTAAAAAATTATAATTGGGCTTCACTTTGTGCAGAGATTATGGTAAGTGATTAAAGGCCTTTACTTCACAAAATCATTCACAAAACACTGCAGTAGGGATAATTATAAGCTCCATGCTACAACTAAGAAGACCAAGGCCAAGGGAGACTAAACAATTTGCTCAAGAAAACAGTGAAGCCAGGATGCAATATCAGGTCTGTCTGACTTCAAAACCCAGGTTCTTGGACTTCCCTGGTGGTTCAGTGGTTAGGAATCTGCCTGCCAATGCAGGGGACAAGAGTTCGTAGCCCTGGTCCGGGAAGATCCCATATGCCGCAGAGCACATAAGCCCGTGCGCCACAACTACTGAGCATGTGCTCTAGAGCCAGCAAACCACAACTACTGAGCCCATGTGCCACAACTACTGAAGCCTGCACTCTTAGAGCCCATGTTCTGCAACAACAGAAACCACCGCAATGAGAAGCCCGCACACTCCAATGAAGAGTAGCCCCCGCTCGCCGCAACTAGAGAAAGCCTGCACAAAGTAACGAAGACCCAAGACAGCCATAAATAAATAAAGAACTAACTAACTAACTAACTAAATAAATAAATAAAATAATCCCTGGTTTTCCTACTCAGGTGTCTCTCATATATGGACCCATAAAATCCTGTCTTTATGAAGCTCTTATTGCATTAATTAAACTTTATTAAAATTACCTTTAAACAAAAAACACACCCAGGTTCTCAATGACTGTGGTACAAAGGGAGGACTCATGAAACACTCTCCTGCCAGGAGAAAATTTTGCTGTCCCTCCTAATTTACCTGCAGGGCTGAGTTAATTTAGTACCACTCAGAGGATAGAACAGAAATTTATGGAGAAAGTCGAGGTACAGAGAGGTGAATAACTTGTCAAAAGTCACACAGCCAGGCAGAGGCAGGGCCAAGAATAGATGCCTGAAGCCTCTGTGGGGACCTCTGTGTCAATCAGTATTCATGGTATGAAAGGGACACTAGGAGAACTGGCTCCTCCCTCCCTCAACCTTCTTTGCAGGATAGAGAAGGAGGCACAGAGAGGCGTCACCTGGATGAAGATGGTAGGATAAAGTGCATCACCATTGCCATGGCCGGCAAAGCCCTCCATGATGGCCTGGCTTCTACCTGCCAAGCACGTGTCCTGCCTCTCTCCCCTGGCTTGCCATACCCCATCACACTGGCCTTCTTTCAGTTATGCCAACGCTCCAAAATTCTTGCTAATTTAGGGCCTTTGCACTCATTACCCCTCTGCCTAGGGCACACTGCCCCGGTTCTTACATGGCTGACAACCTCTTCTCGTTCCAACCAGTCATCTCAAATATCACCTCCTCAGGAGGCCCTCCCTGATCACCCAATCAAAATTATCACAACACTTCCCAACCTTAACCGTCACTCTCTGTCATGGAACATTGTTATTTTTCGCTTCACTGCATTTACTACTATTTGATTTTTTTAAAATTTATTTTCATTTTTTTGGCTGCGTTGGGTGTTCGCTGCTGTGCACGGGCTTTCTCTAGTTGCGGTGAGCGAGGGCTACTCTTCGTTGCGCTGCATGGGCTTCTCATTGTGGTGGCTTCTCTTGTTGCGGAGCACAGGCTCTAGGCGTGCGGGCTTCAGTAGTTGTGGTACGCGGGCTCAGTAGTTGTGGCTCGTGGGCTCTAGAGCGCAGGCTCAGTAGTTGTGGTGCACAGGCTTAGTTGCTCTGTGGCATGTGGGATCTTCCCAGACCAGGGATTGATTCTGTGTCCACCACATTGGCAGGTGGATTCTTAACCACTGAGTCACCAGGGAAGTCCCTACTACTATTTGATTTTCCTACTTACTTTTTTTTTTTTAACATCTTTATTGGAGTATAATTGCTTTACATTGTTGTGTTAGTTTCTGCTGTATAACAAAGTGAATCAGCTATACATATACATATATCCCCATATCTCCTCCCTCTTGCATCTCCCACCCACCCTCCCATACCCATCCCTCTAGGTGGTCACAAAGCACAGAGCTGATCTCCCTGTGCTATGCAGCTGCTTCCCACTAGCTATCTATTTTACATTTGGTAGTGTATATAAGTCCATGCCACTCTCTCACTTCATCCCAGCTTACCCTTCCCCCTCCCCGTGTCCTCAAGTCCATTATGACTGGTCTCTACCCCGCCCCATTCCCCGCCTCCCCCAAGCTTCATTAAGTGCAGGAGGGTTGGTTTGATTATTTACAGCTGTGTCTCCTAATGCCTGGTAGATGGTATGCCCTGAATAAATGTTTGTTGAATGACAAATAAAAGTCCACGAGGTGACTACAGGTGGTGGGGAGACCTACTAGAACTCTAGGCAGAGGGAAGAGCATTTGTGAAGGTCGAGGGCTTTGAGAGAACAAGGGGCAGTGGGTGGTCGGCCATCTGGTGTGGCTGGACCATCAACGTTGAGATGGTGAGTGGAGGAGATGGGGTGTTGAGTTGGGTGGGGCAGGCTGACGCAGGGTCTCGTCTGCCAACCCAAATGGCTCAGAGCTTATCCTGACAGAGACGGAAAACCACGAAGGAGTTTAGGCAGGGATGTGTCATTGTCAGATGCTCATGCTCTACTGACCACTCTGGCTGAGTAGGAAGCATGGATTCGATCAGGGAAAGGCTGGAGCAGGGATAAACAGGTAGGAGTGGAGTTGCATGGTCCGGATGAGCGGGTGAGAACCTGAATAACATCTGGGGATGTTGCCCATGGCTTTTGGATGTAATGTATACATGTTACACGTACACAGTTGGTCCTCTAGCCCCTCTGTTCTTGCTCTTTGTAGCGAATGCTCTTTGTGCTCTATTCATGTCTCTGTCCCTCTCGGTAGGAACAGGTACCAACAGCTCTTGGCCTGCCTTGGAGTTAACACGTGGGGAGCAGCCTCAGCCAACAGTCGATGTTGGAGGACAAACACCCCAGCCTCCTGGTACCCCAGGGGAACAGCTCTGAGGCCTCTTCTGCACCATCTCCCGATGCCCCCAGTGGGACTGAGCCCCAGGGGTAACCTGCTCACGAAAGAACCCTCCCTCTAATGGCTTCCTCCTTTCCCTGGCTCTCTACGTCATTCTCATCTTAGTGTTTCTGGGGTTGACTACCAACTAAATCACTCACATCCAAATCCTTGTCTCAGGGAGTGCTTCTGGGGGTTCCATCCTGAGACATTGTTCCTAACACCTCACACCCTCCTTGGTGTTTTCTGTCTCTGGATTGTTCTTCCCCCAGGTTTCCAGAAGGCTCACTCCTTTACCTCCTCAGATCTCTCCTGAGATATCACCTTCATTATCAGTCAGGATGGGTTAGTTATGCTGAGGTAACAAGCTGCTTATCTCAGTGACTTAACCAAGGAAGACTTACTTGTCCCCATGCCACATGCCTCCTGGGGTTTAGCAGGGGTGTTTTGCTCATCAGAGGTCCCCAGGACCCAGGCTGATGGAGGCTCCATGGCCACATGGATTCCACAATCACCACAGCCTGGTATGGACCATGAGGAAGTGACCCTCGCCACTTCTGCTCACACAACAGAGACCAGAGCAAATAAATGGCCGCACCTAGCGGGGAGCAGAGCAGTGCTGTCTTCAGGTCCAAGAGGCAGAGAGCCGGAAATATTTGGTCAACATCTCCAGAGACTCCTACATCTTGGGGAACTTGGCTGTGAACTGGAACCCCAAAGGCACAGGTCATGTTCTATGTCTTCAACTGGCTACCTGAGTATGTGCACTTGGAGAAAGTTTGTTGAGCTGAACACGTATGATTTGTTTACTTTTCCGTACATGTATGATATTTCAGTAAAAAGTTCAAAAATTGTACTCCTGTCCTTGCTGTCTTCTTTCCTCTTTCTTCTCCACAGCATTTATCACCATATAACCAACTACGTATTGTGCTGCTTTGTCCCGACCATTGGAATATAAGCTTCATAAAGAGGGAGAGCATTTTCAATTTTTTTTTTTTTTTTTTGGTCCAGGCTTCATTGCTGTTTGATCAGGTTCTGGTATACAGTAGGCATTCATGCATGTGTATTCAATAAATGAAGATTTGGAACCAGATGTAATATTCAAAATATGTCCTAAGTAGAAAGTAGAGGCCTGATCCACTTGGGGTGGACATTTGCTATAAACAACCAGTACAGTCTTATTGGGCATTCCGGCTGAATATTAGCCCTGGCTGGGACACTAAATGCAGCATTTGAGAATCTTATACTCTCCCTTTTGCAGTGAAATAGGCATGTTCTGGGAACAGGCATTGCCAGGGCTAATTCTCTGTAATTAGCCGAAGGAAGGGGAACTCACACCTCCTGAGTATTTCACTTGGTGCCAGTCCTGGGCTGGGCCTATTATTTAACTTTATGGTCTATGTTGTTTTATTTCAAAATAATCCCAAATTGCATACCCCAACATTCTTTTTCCTCCTGGCTTCCCCTTTCCTCTCTCTGCGCCCACTTTAGCAGTGCACCTGGCAGGTAAAAAGGTGCTCCTGGGACCTCGGTGGTTGATGAAAACCAGGTTAGGAAAAATGGGCTGTTATGTGGGTCTGGCTGGGACCAGAACCTCTGGCAAAACCAGAAAAGACAACACCAAGAGGGCCAAGTGGGCCTCCTTTTCTGTCTGTATTCACACCTCATCTTTTCCTGTCACATGTGACACCTAGAAGATTTTATACTGAAGCTGCCTGGCTGGCCCAGGGGTTCATACATAATGACCTAGAGCGCTTATTCTTTCAACTCATTATTATGATTGCTTTATTGAAGTAGTGACTTGAGAATGCTAAGTCTGTTCTTTATGAACACTGGCTTGCTTCAAGACCAGGCCTCTGGGTCTGGCTTGGAAAAGAACTTGAGCGTGAACTTCACAGGCTACACACTCAGTTCCTCCTGGATTTGCTCACTGGACTCCCCAGTGTATCAGGGAGTCAGTCCAAAAACTTGATAGGGTTTGGGTTCTGTTAGGCTTTTAAAAATTATTGTTGAATTCCCCAGCAGTCCAGTGGTTAGGACTTGGTGCTTTCACTGCCATGGCCTGGGTTCAATCCCTGGTCGGGGAACTAAGATCCTGTTGTGCAGTGTGGCCAGAAAAAAAAAAAAAAAAGAAATCACTGGTGGTGACGTGATGGCTCCAGAAGAGAATAGAGGCTTTGGAATCAAGAGCTATAGCAACTCTTATCTGGGAAGATGATTTCATTTCTGTGTTCCTGCCCCACCATCACAGGGCATCAGAGCTAAAAATGAAATTATTTAGTCAATCGAATCAACAAATGGCATCTTCCATTCATCCAGGCACCAGACCTGGAACTGGGGTGCAGCAGTGCACAAATAGAGATGACATATTTCTGCCGTCATTCCTTCAATGATTATTTACTGAGTGTACACGGAGGACCAGACCCCGGCTTGGGTGCAGGGAAAGCAGAGATTGATAAGACACAGTCTCTGCCTTATAACCTAGTGGATAAGAACACGAACTGGGGAGTTCAAATCCCAGATCTGCCCTCTCCATAGCTGGGTGACCTTGGGCAAGTTGATCCAACTCAGTGTTTTAGTTTCCATGTCTGTAAAGTAGGGATAATAGTAGGACCTATCTTATAGGGTTGTTGTTATTAAAATGACCTAACTG
Organism: Delphinapterus leucas; assembly: GCF_059928025.1. Taxonomy (NCBI): domain Eukaryota; kingdom Metazoa; phylum Chordata; class Mammalia; order Artiodactyla; family Monodontidae; genus Delphinapterus; species Delphinapterus leucas. The sequence continues at coordinate 86,565,485 of NC_143139.1, read as the reverse complement.
TTAGGTCTTTGGAATAGTATCTAGCAAGTGTTCAGTGAATGTTAGCTATTATTATTAGCAATAATTCTATTGTTTATCTAATCAGGGAGACAAATAGGCCAAATCTTACAATGTGATACAATCTATAGTGAATGAAGGGTTAAGGAAACATAGAGAACAATACATTCTGATGGACTGAGAAAAAGTTTCATACGAAAGGGGATTTTCAGAGGCGGAAGTTGGGTTAGGAGGGAGTGGGGTGGAACCCTCAGCAAGGGGAACAAAGTGAGCAAAGACACAGATGTTTGGGAACTCATGATGTGCGTAAGGAGATCAAGAATATTTGAGAAGGAATCATAGGAGGTGAGGCTGGACCAACTTTGTGGAAATAACCTGCACTCTGGAGCCAGGCAGACCTGAGTTCAAATCCTAATTCTGCTACTTACTGCCTGGATGCCTTCTGTTAAGTGATTGAAACTTTTGGGGTCCCTGCAAAAGGGTAATACTTTTGCCTGTGTCATATAACCCATGAGAGAAAAATGGTGTCACTAAATTGTCCCAAAGAATCTCTGTCTATTCTTTCCGTCTTGAATTTTGTGGAACTACAGACCAGTTCAGAGTTTTCCTCCATGATTTCCAAATAGCTCCCCCCAAATCAATCCTGTGTTCACAGAGTCCTTGTAACCACCCAGAGATGTTGGCCACATTCTCCTTTTCTCTCTGGCTCTTGTTGAGTTGTCTGCTTCTGTTTGCACTGCTGCATCTGTGCCTCTGTAGACTCTTAAAGTCTTGCAGTTATGTCAATAAACAGCTTCCTTAATGACTTTCAATGCAGCCCCCTTGTTTCCGGGTCTCAGGCATGAGTCAGAGACAGTTTGGGGACAGGACCTCGTGCCCAGAATCAACCCTCCCCCCATAACACTGGCCTATCACTCTGGACCCTCTCTGCTGTGCTTTCACACTCTTCCATTGTTCTTAAGGTGTGTGTGTGTGTGTCTGTGCATGCACACATTCACATGTACACACATTCTGGACCCATTTGGTGGTTTGGAAAAGCCCATAAATCCCTTCTCAGTGTCAAAGTCATAGATGCAGCTAGCACTACTGTGGTTTGCTGCCTACACTCTAAATGACAAATACGTTACATTTCAGTTCTAGGTTAGTGAAAACAAAGATGCATGTTTTTCTTCTCCAACTTTTTGGACTCCCTGAGTTCTCTTTACAGGTACTCCGGGATATGTGGACCCCAGATGTTCCAGATATGTATCATGCTGCATCATAAGCTACCTCAAAGCTTAGTGGCTTAAAGCAACACTGTTTTATCCTGCTGCTCCACGTGGTATGAACTAGAATCACTGAGTGGTGACATTTGTCTTACGACTAATCTGACCTGGAGGCTCCGAGAGCTTTAAGAAGTTATGAGTCCTCTTCGAAGGCTAGACCAAGAACTGGCATGGCGTCACTTCCACCGTACTCTACTGTCAAACAGTCACAGGCCTTCCCAGAGTCAGGGGAGGTGAAATAGACCCCACCTCTCAATGGGTGAAGTGTCAAAGAATTTACGGTCATCCTTCATCTGTCATACCAGGTGACAGTAAAATGTTTGCTTTTCAAAAATCTTTGCTTCTTAAGCGGTGTGCTTCCTAGGGGTCTCCCCGGTCCCTCACGCAAATCAACTTCTACCAGGCTAGCCCCATGGATCTGCTGAACAAGCCACACATGTCAACATGTTAGATTGAACAAGACTTAAATGCCTTTGTTGCAACTCCCTTACATTCCTAGGACTATGCAAAGATCAAATGTGATAATATATGTCAAGTCCCCAGTATAGTAAGTAACTCATGGTCAGATAATGTCAATTCCATTCCCATTCCCTTTCTGTTTTGACAAAACAGTAGCAAACACTCTCAGAATTCAGAGAAGGAAGGGTTCATTTCATGTGGGATATCAGGAAAGCTGCTGCAGGGCTTAACAATAATAACTAATATTTATTTGGTGCCTTCTTTATGCCACATCCTGTGCTAAGTGCCTTACTGGCTCATCTCATTTAATTGAATCTTCTCTGAGTCGATGAAGCAAGTATTCTTGTTTCCTCATTTTTCAGATGAGGAAACTTAGATTCGGAGACATTAAATAATTTGTCCAAATCACACAGTAATCAGTGATCGAGATGAAATTTGAATCCAGGCACTGTAATTACAGAGCCATGCTTATAACCATCGTAATATATTAGTTTTCTATTGCTATGTCATAACTTATCCCAAAAGTTATCAGCTTAAAACAACAATGAATATTTATTATCTCACACAGTCTCTATAAGTAAGGAACTCAGGAGCTGTTTACCTTGGGTGCTAAAGTTCTCTCATGAGGTTAAAATCAAAGTGTCAGCTGGGTCTGCAGTTGTCTGAAGGCTTACTTGAAGCTGGAGGACCCTGTTCTCAGATGGCTTGTGCACATGGCTGACAGGTCTGAGCTGGCTGTTGGCAGGAGACCTCAATTCCTCACCATGTGGACCTCTCCAGAAGGTTGCTTATGTCCTCTCAACGTGGTAGCTGACTTTCTACTGAGTGAATGTTCAAAGAGGGATCAAGGTAGAAATTGCAGTTAAAAAAAAACAGCCTAGACTCAAAAAAGTCACACACCATTTCCACAAAATTCTTTTGGTAACATAGGTCAGCCCTACTCCGTGTGGACGGGAATGCACAAAGGTGTGAATACCAGAATACGAAGGTCATTGGGGACCATCTTGGAGGCTGGCTACTACAATGTGCTCTTCAACACAGAGAAGGTATTCAATAAGATATTTCACATCTTTGGAATGGTATTGATGGAAGTGTTAGATTTTTGAGTTGGATCTAGAAGGCTGGGCAATATGTTAATAGTTAGAAGTGATAGGAAGTATGAGTCAATCATTTCTCTTTGCTTCTTCACCCCTAATCATTATCGTCATTGTTAACGGATATCGTCAATATTATTGTCATCATTCTCATCACCAGCACCAGCAGCAGCATCACCGTCACCATCATTCTAGAGACGTCCTCGATCACCTTCGCAGGCATTTACAATCTATGACTGTAAAGATAGGGACAGATGTGTATAGAGTCCACACGTGTATAAAGTTAAATCTATACTGTACCATGCAAAGCGGCGGTTATTTTGGTGGAGTGGGATGGGTGAATTGTGCGCTCTAGCAAAGACCTACTCATTTGCCTTCTGGAAAGCCAGTCTCTGTTGAGGCCTAGAAAAGGAGGGACTTGGTTCCTCAGCTGAGGGCTGTGAGGGAAATATCTTAGTAAACCAAGGTGGGCTGGCCCCAGATGCCCTTGCTGTATGTTCCCTTGGCACTCTGAATTTGTAATTTCTCGTGTAACAGGATGTTACATTTGACTTTTGGTGTTTTGGCAAAGTACCCAAGGTTGAGACCATCTGTGTAGTACATGCTAAGAGACTGTGAAATCAGTTTTTGTTTAAAAAAATTCTTAGCTCATCACCCACATGAACTAAGACACATGGAAGACAAACAATGGGGTGGGAGTGGGGATCAAGGAAGAGAGACTGGAGAGTGAGTAGTCAGAGTGGGGAGAGGAAGGGGCATGCTTCTCTCTCCTTCCTTGGAACCAGATGTGGAGAACTTCTGAGAATCACTTGGAAAAGTCCCTGGCATTGAAGGGACTTAGTGACTGGTGCACAACTACGCCTGGAGGGTCTAAAGAGAGAGTCAGACTGGAATTGCCTTGATGAGAAAGAGAAAGAAAGGGACTTCCCTGGTGGCGCAGTGGTTAGGGATCTGCCTGCCAATGCAGGGGACACAGGTTCGAGCCCTGGTCTGGGAAGATCCCACGTGCCACGGAGCAGCTAAGCCTGTGCGCCACAACTACTGAGCCTGCGCTCTAGAGCCCGTGAGCCACAACTACTGAAGCCCACGTGCCTAGAGCCTGTGCTCCGCAACAAGAGAAGCCACTGCAATGAGAAGCCCATGCACCGCAACAAAGAGTAGTCCCCGCTCGCCGCAACTAGAGAAAGCCTGCGTGCAGCAACGAAGACCCAATGCAGCCAAAAACAAACAAACAAATAAATAAAAAAGAAAGAGGAAGAAGGGCCACGCTGGTATGAACAGTCCTCCCAATGGCAATGGGAGCCTGAATATTGTCCCAAGAAGGAGGAGCCAAACTTGAGTTATCTTGAGAGGGGTCTCCATCCAAGAGATCCCTTGTGAGGCACAAGGTGACTCCAATAGAGTGTCTGAATAGGAGAGATGGCTGGAAGTGAGGGGTTGAGAGGTCAGCTGGGGAAGGCATGGCCCATATCAGGGAATTACAGGAGGCCAATTCCATCAATGGCAGAAGGGAGTGGAGAGGAAGTCCCTGTGGGAGAAAGAACCAGAGTTTGCACATCTGCATTAATGAGGACATTCGACCAGTACAGATGACCCTGGCTCCATACGACCGTCTCACCTTCTTTACCTCTCTCACCTCTTCTTCCTGCCAGCGAAACAGTGGGTGGGGAAGAAGGGCAAGGGTCAGCAAAGGAGCCCATACAATCCCTTTCCCTATTGCAGCTTCCCAGCCTGAGCCAGTACCAAGATGAGGCTGGGGGAGGACTTTTTAACTGGATGAAAGATTGGAACTTTGCCATTAGACTAAGTGGGACTTTATAAATTACCCAGAACGTGAGATTATTCTTTAATATCTGAGAGTGGCCAGAATAAATATAGGATCCATTGAAGATACCTAAGATTTCCAAGGACTAGGAAGATAGAGCAGGTTTGAAGAGGCAGCGATGAGAAAATAAAGTTGCTTTCGACTGATTTCGGTTCATTCAGGAATCTGGTTACCTTTTAAAAGATGGTTCTTTTCTGCTGCTCTTTAAGCTCTATGAGGGCAAGAGTGCATGTTAGTCTCCTTCACTGTGGGATTCCTATCACCAAGGACAGTGTGTAGCTCACAGCAGGTGTTCAGCAAAATTTTGTTTAATTGCACTGAATTGAGTTGAACTCAGGGTGTGGGCAAGAGTTGGGTGAATGTGATGCCAAATCTAGTGATTCAGTGGGAGAGAAAGAAGCCACCTTTCCCCCATTTAGGATCCAGTGAGGAATGTATGATAGGATGGCAAGAGCGCCATATTGCAAGCCCTGGGTTCTAGGCCTGATTCTGCTGCCAGCAGGCTGATTACCTTGAGCATGTCACTAGAACTCTCTGGGCTTCAGTTTTCTGATCTGGAAAATGAAGAGGTCGGTTGGATTGGCAAGTAGATTCCAAACAAGGCTGTACATGAGAATCATTTGGGGTGCTCTGTAAACACAGATTCCTGGACCCTCTCCTATCCTTGTTCCAATTGAGGGTGGTGGTATCTAGAATAGGGTTCCAGATTCTGAAGGGTTTCCTAGATAATTCTGATATACCAGTCAGCTTTGGAACCACTGGCTAAGATGATTGCTAAGGTCTGTTCAGGCTTTAAAGGGTCCAAATTACTTACCTTATCTGAAAAATGGAAATATTCTCAGCATCTGCCCCAAGGTTGGTATGAGGTTTAGATGAAATAATACATGGAAAGAGTTGAGAGCAGCTTCTGGCACATGCTACCTACTTAGTAAATAATATCTCATGAACTATAAAAATAGAGGTTTGTCAGTAGAGTACAACTGTCAACTTTAAAATGGGTTTTAAGCCCACAAATATAATGCCAAATCTTTTCCTGTTTTCCTTTTATTTTCTTACACATTTCTAGCCTGGGCCATACCCTTTCTCCCTCTCATGTGTTTGTAATTATTTTCTCTTTAAAATGTTTTCTTATCCCATCCAGCCACATCCCATGCTTGTAGTGTGTTTCGCCTTACACTGAAATTATGGACATTGCTCACTAATTTTCCAGTTCTCAGAGCAAACTCCCACCAGTACCTCCACCCCAGTGTCCCTGAAATGCAATGTCTTAGAAAGTCCCTGGCACGCGAGGCAAGTTTTCTGTAAGTTGAACAAGAACCGAGGGCAGTGGGTAACTTTGCTTTCACGGTCCAGTCCTGATGGACGGAGGGGTTGCTGTTGTCCTGGTGAATGTTGATCTTGGTCATGCTCAGCTTCCCGGCTGGTTTTCATTGCATCCTGACTTGGCCCAAGCCAAACATTTTGTGCTGGGCCAGCAGTTGTGAAATCCACAGCAGATCCAGTGGTATTGTGTGTCTATTTTTAGACGCTGTGTCCTCGGGGCCACAGAGAATGGGGGTTCTGTGGTATTTTGCTGCTTCTCCTGGGCCTTGCTGTCAGGGACCTGACCTCATTTTTCACTCACCATCAGTAATTGACTGCAGAACCACCTCTGGATTTCTCCAGAACCATCTCAGACTTACTCCCTGCACCCTCCCACGACTGAGCTGCAAGTACACTGCCTGACTTCTTGGACGGAAATTAATCCTGGCCTAAGGCACTGCTCCAATATGGTTTTCTATAGCTGAAGAGGATAGGCCAAAGGCCAGCATATCCTAAATCCCTGCAGGTCCCTTGCTTTTGATGAGCCGTTAAGGAAGAGGACGACTGGAATTGGAGAGAGTGGGGTTGGGTAGGCTTATTCCAAGGTTTGTCAAACCCAGTACAATGCAGGTGGTGGAGAAGGTGGATCTCACTTACTCCCTCTGTTATCACCCCTTGACTTACCATCACTGTAGCACTTAGCCAATCGTACTGTTAGTTGCTTGGGAATTTGTCTGGATTTGCTAGTAGCTTATAAACCCCTATAGTCCAGGCACTTGGTGGGAACTCAGGCAATATCTGTTGAGTGAATTTGGAATAAACTACATGAGGAGTGAGTCTCATCAACCATTTATTTCCATTTCACGCAGGATTTGGAGATGGTAGGGACTCTATCCTATCTATGAATGAATGAATTTCAGCATCTATGGCTTTGGAGTCTGCCAGGTGTGGTTTCAAAGGCTGGTTCCACAGCTGTGCGGCCAAAATCGATCAGTTTCCTTTCTGAGCCTCACTTCCTTATCTGCATAATGGAGCTAACAGTATCCATCACACAGAGCTTATCTTGAGGGTTGGATGAGCTAATGTACCAGTTGATGAAAAAATTCGGCAGAGAGAGACCCTTAGAACTGATGGTGACTCTGGGAGAAATTAAAATAGAGACAACAGAGCTGGAGGGGAGACAGTAGGAAGAGAGGCAAAGATACAGTGAGGGCCAGTGAAGGGTATAGAATGTATCCATTTCCCTCAGCTGGCAACCATTACTGGTTGCATGGTCTACCCTCTCTTTCTGGATCAGAGACTTAGAGGTCCAGCTAGGGAGACTGGAGAAGGTTCCTGCCTGACTCCACTGAGGGAGTCCCTGCTGGAAGTGATTCTGGGACAGGATGCAGGTCACTGGGTCCAGTGGAATCCCAGGACATTGGGAGGCTGAGCGCAAACCCAAATGCCCTGCCCAGATCTGGAAGATCAGTCCTGGTGGCACCAAGGTAAATGAGTTTTTCAGACTGTGACTTCTCCAAAATTCTTAATGTCTGTGGTTAGTGTTTGAAATATGTTATATGGAATATTTGGCTGTTCAGAAGTCTAAGATAGTAGTACCATGCGATGATAGGGCTTCTCTTATATTTTTTGTAACTTCAGAGGTTCTACAAAAAGGAATTAGGGAGGAGAAAGAAGCATGTCACTTCAGAAATATTTTTAAAAATTCCTAATTACCCAGGAAAGCTAATACAATAAAGTTAACACATATATCAAATCTATCAGTGTCTAACGCCTTCTAGATATTCAAGAACTATTACTTTATCTTCTCCTCTGCGGCATTAAAAGGTGGTAAAAAAAAAAATCAAGTCACAATAAAAGGAAGGAGCCCCAAACCCCCAATTCCAAATCTAAATCCAATTTTTTAAAATGTTGCAGAATTATAACTGAGGAACAGTTCCTATTAGTCTCATGGCAGAAAGTAACAGAGCAGTAACTGAACCACACGATGGCTCTAAAAGCTTCTGCTCAATGGTGGCTCTGTCACATCTGCCCAAGCCCAACATCAGTGGAAGCACCAAAAGCTGTGTGGCAATGGGCAGGGATGTCTAATCCGCTTACGAGAAAGGCAGTGACTGATTGGAACAGTAACAGGATCCACTGTCAAGACTTTGGAGGTGGGACTTCCCTGGCGGTCTAGTGATTAAGACTTCGCCTTCCAATGCAGGGGTGCGGGTTCGATCCCTGGTCGGGGAGCTAAGATCCCACATGCCTTGCAGCCGAAAAACCAAAACATAAAACAGAAGCAATATTGTAACAAATTCAGTAAAGACTTTAAAAATGGTCCACATTAAAAACCAAACCAAAAAAACGTAGCACTTCTCTGGTGGTGCAGTGGTTAAGAATCCGCCCGCCAATGCAGGGGACACAGGTTCGATCCCTGGCCTGGGAAGATCCCACATGCTGTGGAGCAACTAAGCCTGTGTGCCACAACTACTGAAGCCCGAGTGCCTAGAGCCCATGTTCCGTAACAAGAGAAGCCACCGCAATGAGAAGCCCGCGCACCACAACGAAGAGTAGCCCCCACTCGCCACAACTAGAGAAAGCCCGCGTGCAAGACCCAACGCAGCCAAAAAATAAATAAATTAATAAAATTTAAAAAAAAACCTTGAAGAAAAAAAAGACTGTGGAGGTGATTTGATTCAAGCACTTCACTTGACAGATAGAGAAACTGAGTCCTGGATTAAAGTAACTTGCTCGCAGTCACGTGGGTCACCAGTGGCAGAGTGAGGGCGAGGACCCAGGTCTCTTGTGTCCCAGTCTAGAGCTCTTCCCTGCGCCCCGGCTGCTTCCTTGAAGTTCCACTTTGGCGAGTGAGGTGAGATGTTCACAGTTCTCTGCTCCCTTCCGCTCACTCGCACAGTATGTTTCCCTGCACTGATTGCTGGATGATGGTCAGGGCAAAAGAGAAAATTCTCCAGAATCATTATCTGAGCTGGTTTCTCCCAGGCATTTAGTGAGAGCAGAGAGCAGGTTAGGGGTGATCAAACAAAGTCTAAGAAATTATAATTCTGGGGATCCTGGAATGGGGAAGACATCTGGAGTGGAACCACAGGGCCACAGTCCACCTGCAGCCAACAAGCAACATGAATGAGAAATGAATTTTGGTTGCTGTAGACCATCGGAAGCTTGCAGCTGTCTGTTATGCAAGCCTTTCTTAGAGAAAGTGGGTTAGTAACAGTCTCTAGCTTTGAAGTTCCGGGTCTTCCTGCCTCAGTGCAGGAGCCTCTTGGTCATTCCCCTCCGAACAGATGGTATGCCCATTCTAAACCCAGATCTGATTGTATCCATTAGGGCTCTTTTGGCTGCAAGTTCAAGAAAACCCAACTCAACAGGCAAAAGACCGAAAGAAAAAAAAAAAGAGAAAGGAGTTTAAAGTTTATTTAACTAAGAAGTCCAGGATAAATTTGGCCCAGCTTTACCCAGAGGTGCAATATTATCATCGGGACTCCATGTCTCTCTATCTCTTGACTCTGCTTTCCTGCTTTCTCATTTTTTTGCATTAGTTTCAGGCTTTCTATGGTAGCAAGATAGCTATTTTAACCACCTTCTCTAGGTTTAAACCCTTCTAGGTCCAATCTAGCCTAAAAAAGGCACTCTTTTACCAATAGTGCTTGCACGAATCCCAAGAGTCACTTTGAGTGGAACAACTTGGGTGAATATTCCTGAAACAATCCCTATGAACTCAGGAGGACAGAATTATTGTGATAAGCTTACCTCTAAATCAATCACTGTGGCTTGGGGAATTCTGTGCTCTGACTGGCTGGGTTTGGGTCACATGCCCTCCCTCTACCTCTAAGAGTTGTAGAGAGGTGGTTCTCCTAAAGAAATCTGAGCTACTACTGCCGGGAGAAAGGGGATGTCTGTTGGGAGGGAAATCAGCAAGTGAGCATTATACTCACTATGTCACTTGTATGACAGGGAAAAAAATTACCCCCCCCCCCCCGCTATAATTTTCAGAACCAAATCCCAACTCTTTGATCTGGTCCTCATTCATTTTGCTGACCTCATCTTCCTCCCCATCTTCAGTAAACTCTTCCCTCTTGGCCAGGTTCACTTCCTCAGAAGTTAAGAGAGGTGCCTTGAAGCCAAATGAAGACATGTCAAAGTAAGGTTAGGAATACTGTAGTTTTTTTTTTTTTTTTTTTTAAAAAAGACGTTTTGGGGCTTCCCTGGTGGCACAGTGGTTGAGAGTCTGCCTGCCAATGCAGGGGACACGGGTTCGAGCCCTGGTCTGGGAGGATCCCACATGCCACGGAGCAACTAGGCCCGTGAGCCACAACTACTGAGCCTGCACGTCTGGAGCCTGTGCTCCGCAACGAGAGGCCACGATAGTGAGAGGCCTGCACACCGCGATGAAGAGTGGCCCCCGCTTGCCACAGCTAGAGAAAGCCCTCGCACAGAAACGAAGACCCAACACAGCCAAAAATAAATATAAAGTAAATAAATTTATTTAAAAAAAAACAAAAAACGTTTTGGTTAATTAACAGTTTCAACACATGCATGAGAAGTTCAATGGGGATATAATCTCATTAGAGGATTTAGGATCAGAGGCCTGAAGCTGGGGCCCTCTGTGATGGTGACGCCAAGGTGAATAGGCTTCCAACTACGCTCTCAGCCTCTGAACTGCCTCCCTCAGCTCGCCACAGCTTAAGAGGTCCTCAGCAGCCTCACCAAACAGCTATTGTACCTGAAAAGCATGTGATTTTCCAAATGCTGTTTCCTAGGCTGAAATGCCTTTCCCCTGCCCCTTTCTTTTGTCTGCTTTAATTCATGCCCTTTAAATTTCAGCAACTGATCCTTTAAAAGACCACACCTGCATCCCATAGTCCAAGGGGCCCTTAATCTTTTAATGCCTTGGACCCCACTGAAAAAAAAGAGTTAGTGATATAGTGATCTATATGTTTCTTATTAATGTATTAGATAACAAGATCCAGCAGCGAGTCTAATAACTACCATTGTTTTGATGTCGTGATGCAAATAAGTGTTATTTCAAAGTTTCTGCCACAAATGAAATATGATATGAGAATATTTGGGATTATAATTCATTGTAAAGTCACAGGTACCACTCATGCCACTGTGTTGCCTACACTCCTAATAGAAGGGCCTTCTTCATTTCAGTTAGAGGTTGGTGAAAATTAAGATAAAAATTTTTTCTTGTCCAAGTTCAGGGAGCCCCTAAGTTCAATCTACAGACTGCAAGTTAATAACTCTGCCCTAGTCTGATTTAGATGGCCCTGACCTAAGATCTGGAAGCATTTTGTCTATGTCTCTGTATCATGTATCTTGTCTCTATATCTTCTGCTCTCAAAGCTGGACCAAGACATACAGGCATCCTCAAGCAGCCCATAACCTGCCCTCCCAACATCTACTTATAGGAGGGGTGGGGGTGATGGGGGAAGATGGAAAGGAGGTTGGACCTCTGCTGGCAGCCCTCAGCCTCATCTCCTGGTGCCAGCCCAAACTGGCATACTTCACCCAATAAGATCCATACCCTTCTTAGAGAGCAGATCTAGTGCTTCTAAATTGCTGTTTGCTGAGCTTGACCCTTGGAGGTCTAGTACTGGAAGAAGTGCCAGAAGCCTCTTTCTAAAGAGACAGTTTCTACACTTTCCTGGCATTCATAAAATCTTCCCTAAGGAGCCCAATGGCCACCTTTCCTCCCTGATTAGGGGAGTGGATGGGGAAGGGGGGCGGTTAATAAGATGCTCAAGCCAGTCAGATTTTTCTTTATTTTCTTTGTTACAAATGTTTTACCACCTAGAGCAAGTGTTTAGCTGGGTCTCTCTCTTAATGTGGAGGAATGGTAATCACCGACTAGTTGACTGTAAGTTACCTGAGGACGGGACCCAGGGCTCTGTGTCCCAGTTTCTAGTATACATTAGACATTCAATATTTTGGGAAGAAAAACTTCTATAAAAAAAAGCAATGGTTAATAAAGTTTAAGATGTCAAGAATGAGAACCTAAAATACCTGATCCTTGCTCAGTCCTCAGGCTTTCCTTCAAACATTTTTATTCATGAAACCAGTCTTTCTCCTTTATTGGACTTTCTTGCTCTCCCACCCTATACCATGTCCTAATTAAGCGGTTTTGCTTTATAACCTGGCACCAGGAAATGACATGAACCACAGACCTCCCAAATGAACCCCTGCTCCCTATACTTTTTGGGTGAAAGGACAACAGACTCTATGGAGAGGCAGAGAATACATTCATTTAACAATTGAAGAGAGAAGAGAATACAGGTTTTCATATATTTTCTTTCTTACCACCAAAAGGTTAAAAAATAAAAATAAAAGGGCTGTGAAGCTTGTGCACGTTCTTATCACTGGGCCCTTTTGCTCAGGCCCTGAGGGCGTCCAGCCCAGTTCTATAACCATTTGGATCAGATTTAATTTGGTGACTCTTTTGATGTGCCACTCGTGTTCTAGGCAATCTATTGGTTTCTTCCTGGAGCCACCTGGCTCACCAGGTGACGTAGCTTTAGTTATAGACTTTGGTTTATGGAGGTTTTGGGAGTCACAGATAGACCAGACTAGCAGGTAGACCAGAAGTCCTAGCAGGTGGTTGGTTTGTTCCTCAAGATATTAAAAAATTTGGGAATAAGAGGCCTATTTTTAAAAGACAGGATATTTTACATTAAAAAGTCTGAATTTCCTGCCTCTCTTGGAAAATTGGAAGGTCTGGCAATACTGGGTTCACTGTCTCATGTTCCAGTACCTGGCTGGTGTTGAGTCGTAGCTGCTACCACCACTGTCCACGGTAACCCTCTGCCTTCTATGTTTAAAACCCTTCAGGCTTCCCAGTGCTTTCGGGTTACAGACCAACAGTCTTTCCAGGGCCCACAAGGCCTGAATAGCCTGACTCTTGTCTACCTGCCTGTCCTTATCTTGTGCCAGGAACAATAACAGGACACATACATGTAGGGCTAAACGTATGCCAGGCTCTGACTATCCTCAAGACAGCCCTGGGAGGGAGGTGCTTTTACTGTCCTCACGTTACCGGTGAGAAAAGTGAGGCACAGAGAGGTCAAGTAACTTGTCAATAACACACAGCTGAGACGAATCAGAGCCGGGATTCAAGCCAGGCAGCCAGCCCCTTGGAGTCTCCACTCCTAAGCACTCCAGTCCCTCTCTCTGCATTCCAGTCACATAGCTCCCTCCCATCACAGGCTTGTCCCATGGGTGTTGTTACCCTGCCTACCATGCTTTCCTGCCCTTCCCCAGCTCTCTGGAGTTTTCCTCATCCTTCAGTCTCAACTCAAACGCCACTTCCTAAGGGAAGCCTCTAGGTGTCTGAACCCCCAGAACTCATAGTTTTGGTTCCTTTCCTCTTGAGCAGTGCTCTCCGATAGAAGCTTCTATCATGATGGAAATCTCTCGATTTGTGATGAGCCGTAAGGTAGCCACTAGCCCCATGGGCTGGTGTGACTGAAGAACCGAATTATTCATGTGGTTTACTTTTAATTAATTCGAAGTTGAATCAAAATAGCCACAGGTGGCAAGTGGCTACCATCTTGGATGGCACACCTCTGGACTGTTCACCTCATGCAGGAATTACACTCTCTCACCCCTGCTGGTTTGATCTGCGTGTCTCGGTCCCAGACCATAAGCTCCATGAGGGTAGACATGACTTCCTTTGCTTCCCACTGTATCCCTGACCCTATAGTCAGTGCCTGGCCCATCCCAGATAATGCCTGAATGGACAAACTTTACAGTTCTCTTCTTTCCACCAGAGAAGAATGTGCTAAAGAAGGGCAGTCTGAAACCCCCAGGCAGAGGGTGACTTTGCAACAGTGTGGACGCTGGGGGCAAAGCTGAATTTGAACCCAGCCTCCAAATATAAGCTCTATGAAAATGGGAATTTTCCATTAGGAGAATGGAGATGGTAATAATTGCTGTCTCCGAGGACCGCGAGGCAGGCTTGAATAACTGCTGATGATAATAGGTAAGATTTCTTGGGAGTTTATTGCCATGCCTTCTAAGAGTTTTCTACGTATCATTTCACTTGGTCCTTTCAGTGAGTTGAGGCACGGAGGGGCCAGGTGACGTGGGGACGGGGGCGGGGGGGATGGCACGGTGGTGCAGCCTTGTTTGAGCTCACCTGTTCCCCTCCCCAGCACGCCCTCTTAATCATCAGGTAAAAAGCCCCAGCTCTTGGTGAAAATCCTAGTGTTTACCCGTTGTCCACCTCCCCACCCCCATCCTCGTGCCCTCCTCCCCTCCCCCACCCCCCACCAGCTTCTCCCTGGTCCAGCTGCAGCAGTGCAGCCCCCCTGGTGGTGTGAGCCCCTTCTGGGGGCAGCTCTGGGGTCCAGGTGGCTGAGCCCAGCAGAGCAGGAGGGCTTCTCCCTCACAATGGCCCCAGAGGCCCTGGGGCTGGGGACAGGCAGGGTGCCAGCTGTTAGTGAATGGGCTGGCGCCCCGGCCAACCTCTCTGCTGCCCCTGCTGCTGCCCCCGACCTTGCGTGGCTCTACTGGCCGCTGTGAGCCTTGTCCGGCTGTGAGAGGTCAGCCCCTCTATCCTCGAGCAGGGTGGTTTCCATTTAGGCTTGTTGGAGACTCCTTTCTGAGGGATTCAGACTGGGAGGCTGAGAAGGGGGTGGGAGATGGAACTGGAGGGAGTGGGGAGGAGGCAGGAGAGAAGGGGAGGAGGGAATGAGCTTTGTGGGTGAGATGTCAGCTCTGTCCAGAAACCAGGGCATTTTGGGATTTGTAACCTCTTGGGCAGCACTTTGCAACAAGGCTAGTGGTGATAATAATGAAACTAACACTTATCAAGCACTTGAAACCCTTCAAAACAGTTGTTCTCTGATTTAATCTCATTTGACAGATGAGAGAACTGAGGAACAGAGAGGTTAAGTAACTTGCTCAAGGTCACACAGTAGGTGATAGACCCAGGATTCCAACCCAAGTAATTGGACTTCAGAACCTAAGTCTTTATGAAATAATAAACCCAGATTACCTCATGTGCATGTTGGGAGACCCAAAGATTAGCTATCACGTATACCCTGTTCATTGCATAGCTGGAACCTCAGAAATCTAGAGAGGTGGAGTCTTGAGGATTGCCTCAAGGTCATACATGTGACTGGAGATGGAGCTGTGTAAGAACGTAGTCCTTAACTTCTACTTCAGTCACATGTTAAAAAAAGATCAGGACTCGGGGGATTCCCTGGTGGCGCAGTGGTTGGGAGTCCGCCTGCCGATGCAGGGGACACGGGTTCGTGCCCCAGTCCGGGAAGATCCCACATGCCACGGAGCGGCTGGGTCCGTGAGCCATGGCCGCTGAACCTGCTTGTCCAGAGCCTGTGCTCTGCAACGGGAGAGGCCACAACAGTGAGAGGCCCGCGTACCGCAAAAAAAAAAAAAAAAAAAAAAAAAGAAGTATTACTTGACAAAAGTTTCTGTGGCCAAATAAGTTAGAAAATTCAAGGGATGCAGATTTCTTTCTACAGAACTTCTCAATGCCTTAGTTGAGTTCTTCTTCAACTCCATCTCTAGTCCTATTTCTTAGGATTCTCAATTCTGATTTTTTAAAAAGGAACATGACTTTCCTATTTATTTTTTGATAACTACTTACCCTTTAAGTCCTCTAAGTCTTAAAGTGCCTGGAATCTTTTGTGCTACTCTGAACGTTAACTAGTAAGGTATCCTGAGCTAAAGGGATGATTATATGTGTGTCAGGCCCACATATAGTCATGGGGGACAAAACCAGCATTTACTGAGTGAGGGCTTACTATGTGCTGGTTAATTTACACACATAATCTTATTTATTTCTCACAAAAGTCATGTGCCATTTTAGTAACCCCATTTTATAGACTGGGAAACTGAGGTTCAGAAAGCTCAAATATTCAAGGCAACCTGTATAGTTTATGGCTCTGCTGAGCTTAAAATCTAACTTCAGGCTGACTCCAGAGTCCGCATGCTTGGAGAGGTGGTATGAGCGCGGACTTTAGGGACATCAGAAAATGAAAAGTAATGAAATAGAGAAATGAGAAGCTTCTTGGGCAATGAAGTGTAAATAGAGGAGCCCTAGGGGGAAAAGTGAGTTAGCTGGGCCACATGCTTTTTCTCTGGCTAAGTGCTGGGGCTGGGGAGATAATTGAATAAATAAAGAGCTGGGTCAAGTTTCCTAAAGGTTGACAAGCCAATAAAATGACAGTCTTCATCCAGTTTAAGGGATGAAAAATGGGGCGTAATTGAAAGAAATTGGCTATTCCTGCCTCCTTTGGCTAAGTGCTGGACCTTACATGTGTTCAGTTTGGATCGATTGTGATTTTCCTGCCCTGTTCTAGTCTTTTTTTCTTTTTTTTCTTTAATTTCTGAAAAATGATCTTGCAGCCAGTTTCTGAGAGATGACGTTTTCATTTTACATGGGGTTGCTTTAATAACTTAATATTACTTATTGTCATTTGCAATAATCCCTTGAATATTGGAAATAAAATCTTTAGGGGACAAACTTGCCTTCTTTCTCTTTCGGGACTAATAATTGTTCTTAGGAGAATGAAATGGAACTCGGGAGAATGAAGCCTAGAGAGGAAAAATGGAAAGTGAGCTAGAAGCCAAAGAATTTGGGGTCCAGTTCTAGCAGAGATAAGTCAGAGTTAGGACTAGAGGCACCACTTAGATGTGTGCCCCTAAGAAAGTCCTTTCACTTCTCTGGGTGTCCATTTCCTCATTTGTCAAAGAGAGGGTTGAGGGGGGCTTCCCTGGTGGCGCAGTGGTTGAGAGTCCGCCTGCCAATGCAGGAGACACGGGTTCATGCCCCGGTCCGGGAAGATCCCACATGCCGCAGAGCGGCTGGGCCCGTGAGCCCTGGCTGCTGAGCCTGCGTCCAGAGCCTGTGCTCTGCAACGGGAGAGGCCACAACAGTGAGAGGCCCGCGTACCACAAAAAAAAAAAAAGAGAGAGGGTTGAACCAGGTCATTTCTTGGATGCCTTCCAACTCTAATATTCCATAACTACGAACTTATTGTATATGCACGGGATAAATAAATACATGGTACAAACTCAGGACTGCTGGTGAGATCAGTCTTGGGGTGCTGGGTCTGGGGGGCGTATTGGGAGTGGCGGTCTGTGGGAAGACAAGGTCTCCTTCATGATATCAACCTCAGAGGCTTAGAGGTGCTCCCCCAACTCTGGATGCTATGCCATACCTTGCAAAGACCAGGTGGCATAGTGGTTACAAGGTGTGAATCTCAGCCTGGCCATTTTGCTAGCTGGGTGACTTGGCCCAGTGACGTCACCATACTTTGAAAGAGTATCCCAGCGTTTGTGATATACAGATCAGCCTGGAAATCACTGGTACCACTCAACTCTTTAGTGTGTTTCACCCCTAAAACAGTTTCCAGTCAGTTATTTTCTGAACCTCTGAAACTGAAATAATAAAACTTATAGGCCATAGACTCGTAGTGAGGGTTAAGTGAGATCATGTGACTAGTGCCCTGCACACAGTAAATGCTTAATAAGATAGCAGTAGCTCAAGGTAGGTGCCCAATTAATGCCTGTCTACTTACTGTGTGTGTATTAGTGCAGCTGCCTGCTCCAGTTTAACCCCAGGCCCTTTCTGTACCACGCCCTCCCCCCCAAATACCCTTCTCGCTCGATGCTGTTCCTGTTGTCCACTCTGCTTTCTCCTTTGAGCCTTTATTCCAGAGCAGCTGCCTTTTCCTGGCCACCTGCCTGTTGGCCTGGCCGTTTGGCAGGGCCAGTTTTCCCCGCATGCTCTGGTTCTAGGTCCTCATTGTCTGAGACTAGAATTCTGAAAGTCAGGTTTTCTTTTAAATAAAACAAAGTGTTTCCTCTTTATTATGAGAGCAATTAAGTTTTAACTGATCATCTGGAAAATGGGAGAAGAAAAACTTAAATCTTCATCCGTCTAAAACTGACAGCCAAATGTAGTGACTGTAATATCATATTTTCTCACATTCTTTTTGTCTACATGAAATGTGTTTGAACATATTTTGGACATAACATAATTGAACATAATATAGTATATATAATTGTGTGCCCTTATTTTTCCTATAACATTATAATAAGCATTTAAGCTATTATCACAAACTCTTCTTAAGTGCACTTAGTAAAGGGCATCTAATACTCCATCAAGAGTGGTGGCCCATCGTTTCTTTAACTATTTCCTTTTTGTTCATTTAGGAGATGTTTGTTGAGGGCTTACTCTGGGTCAGGCACTTCGTGAACAATTAGACATTTGGGTTGTGTTCATTTTTCTAGTAGTGTACATGGTCCTGGGATGAACAATGTTCTACATAATAAATTCTTTTTCAAGTTTGAGATGATCTTCTTAGGCTAGGTTTCTAGAAGTTGGGGGCAGTTGGCTGTAGTTAGTGGAAAAAATCATAGGTCTCTGAGTCAGACAGCTGGAGCAGTATCCCAGCTCCATCTTTCAGTAGCTGGATGACTCTGGACAAGTACATTCCTGCTCAGAGCTTTGGTTTCTCGTCTCTACAATACGGGTTAGAACGCATAACCTATCCTTATTGTAAGGATTCAGAGGTAAGTGCTGAAATAACGCCTGGTATGTAGATAGTATTGAACGACAATCACCACGACAAAATATATCGTGTTATTGAGTTTGAGGGTACAAACATTTGGGACATTCTATAGGCTTTATAGGTCAAGGCGTCTCTTATTTACTCTTCCCAGCTGTCATCTCATTTCAGCTAACTCTGGGCCTGGGAAGATCTTAACTAGGCCCCTCTCTCTCTTCGTGTACCTAGGAACACCTTTCTGTGAGCCCATAGGGAAGGAAGTGGGCTTTGAGATCTAATCTACACAGAACCAAATTCTCTGCCCCCCAACCCGTCTCCCCAGCTGGCCTCCCTTGGTGCCAATATCTTCACCATGACAGGGACTTCTCTGGCCCAGAGGCAAGAGCTATGGCCTTACTACCAGAGGGTGCAGTCTGCAATCTGTCTCTGCCCTGGAAGGTCCCAGGAAGGAGCCTCTCTGAATCCAGCCTCCTCTAGCCTGCAGGAGCCAATGCTCCCTTCCTTCCCCCAAAAGTTGAGAGAAACCAAAGGGCTGTGCGTAGCCCCCACTGGCCCGTATCCTGTCAGTTGAGTCTGACAAGGTTTGGCTGCAGAATCCCTTCACCTGCTCAGGCACCCAGCCTTCCACTCAGGTCCAGCTGACTTTCACTCTGTAGAACTCTTCCCCAGCATTGCCAGATCTTCTGATTTTTTAAATATAAGCTCAAACATCTGGATTTAATAACACAAAATAATCTCCCAAGTTTGAAATGTTAGCAAACCCTTATTTTTCCTTCAAGACCCTTTCCAGCTCTCACCTCTTCTGGGAGTCGTCCCTTGTCCTCCAGTCTCCTCTGTGCCACCCACGCCCTCTGCTTCTCTCCACCATCCTCATATCTCATCACCTTGTGTAACCTCTCATGGGGTGCTTCCCCATCCATCTCTCACATTTGACCCTGAGTTATTGAGGGTGACCACCTGGTCTGACTCATTCACTTTCCCTGGGCCCAGCACAGGGCCACGTACAGAGAGCTACTAAACAGACTTCTAGAATGAATCGATGAGTCGGCGACTGAAGAAGAGCTGAAGCAAGCAGGTGTTATCTTATGATGCAGAACTTGCAAACCCAAGGACCAGAAACAACAACAAAAATCCTTGAAGCTGGCTGCACTTAAGACAACAGGCACCTGGCTGTTTGTAACGCGAACCATCTACCTTCTGCCCTGTTACGTGGGTTAAGCACACTGCCCCATGAAACACACCGGGGGCCACTATTCTGCTATCCTGGCACATCCCTATGTGGCGATGGATTATACATTATGCTCTGTAAACCAGGTGCAAAGCTGAGAAAAAGAAACAGGATACAAATGACATAGGTTGCTAGAGTAGCCAGGATACTGGTGAAGTTCTTGCCATTAAAAATGTATTATGGGGACTTCCCTCGTGGTGCAGTGGTTAAGAATCCACCTGCCAATGCAGGGGACATGGGGTCGATCCCTGGTCCGGGAAGATCCCACATGCTGTGGAGCAACTAAGCCCGTGCACCACAACTACTGAGCCTGCGCTCTAGAACCCGTGAGCCACAACTACTGAGCCCACGCACTACAACTACTGAAGCCCACATGCCTAGAGCCCATGCTCTGCAACAAGAGAAGCCACCGCGATGAGAAGCCCGCGCACCGCAACAGAGAGTAGGCCCTGCTCGCTGCAACTAGAGGAAGCCCGTGCACAGCAACGAAGACACAACACAGCCAAAAATAAATAAATAAATAAATTTTTAAAATGAATTATGGTTATAATGAAAAGTTTGTTTAGTTGGAAAGAATTTTGATAGTGAAACATGCAGAAAGATACAAAGAATATTACAACAAACGTTCATGTAGCTGCTACTTTGAACTGCTGTTGACATTTTATCTTTTTTCCCTCAAATCTTTTTATATGAATGAAATTTTAAAATTACAGATACAGTGAAAATTGTCTTCTGCCTTCTTTCTCGGTCTACCTCCTCTACCTCTTTCTTCTCCCCTCCTTACCCTCCTCACACACCACAGGCACCGATATCCCTCGTTTGGTGGGTCTCCTTTCCACCTTTTTTACAGTTGGCAATGTAGTTTAGAATAATAAATAAAAATGAGAGAACAAAATCTTTTTTTTTTTTTTTTTTTTTTGTGGTACGCGGGCCTCTGACGTGCAGGCTCGGCGGCCATGGCTCACGGGCCCAGCCGCCCTGCGGCATGTGGGATCTTCCCGGACCGGGGCACGAACCTGTATCCCCTGCATCGACAGGCGGACTCTCAACCACTGCGCCACCAGGGAAGCCCGAGAACAAAATCATTTTGCCTTTCTCTATCCAATCCCTAATCTTTTAGATACCAGGATGAGAGGCTTAAAAATCTCAGTTTTGGGGACTAGAATATTCTAGTAGACATCACTAGGAAGAGCGTGGTTCTTAGACCTAAGAGGTGCTGTATAGGCAGTGTGGTATGTTCAATGGGATTAAATGTGTCCAGTGCAACTAGAGAAATGACGATATATTCAAAGTTTACAACATGGTGGGTACTTTATTATTATTATTATTTTTTGTCTGCACCATGCAGCATGCAGGATCTTAGTTCCCCGACCAGGGATTGAACCCGTGCCCCTGCAGTGGAAGTGCGGAGTCCTAACCACAAAACCCCAGGTAAGTCCCTGGTGGGTACTTTAAATATGTAATCTTATTCAATCTTTCCAGAAACCTGTGAGGAAAGTATTTCATCCTCATTTTACAGAGGAAGCCGAGGCTTAAGGATGTGACGAGATAGCCCAGGCAACTCCACTAACAATCATAGCTGGATTTGAACCCAGGTCTGTCTGACTTTAATGCTCCTGTAGATGATAGCTGAGTGACACAGGCTGAGAAAGGATTCAGGCCTACAGGCCAAGGTTCTTGTTCTCGTTAAATAGAACTTCCACTTGGTTCTCTGTTTTCTTTCACTCACTCAGAATTTTTCTGAAAATTTCTCTCCTTAGGGCAACATTTTCCATCACAGAAGGTGATTTGTTTTGGAAATATTTGAGTAAAAACAGCTCTGTATTTCTTGCTTTCCAGAGAATGGAAAAACACATGCTATTCAGTTGTGTTTTTAATAGCTACTTTGAGAAACAACACGCAGACATTCACATAAATTACTTCTTTGTTAATCACCCCAAATGCCATCCACAATGTTTCCAATGAACAGCTGGGAATGTGAGTTAAGAAAATGAGTGATTTCTTAACATATTTACTTTCCTTATGAAATCTGTATCCTTTGCCTTAGAAAGATAAATGTGTTTGAGATTTCTCAACTTGGAGTTATTTAACATTTTCCAAGGACCAGCAGACTTCCAGGTGATTTTGAGGGGCATTCAAGTAGACATGGGATCTTCAGCTTACAAATCTCATAAGACAGGCAGAGATATAGAAAAATATATGAACGAATGAATGGCTAGTATTTTGCAGTTAAAAAAGCGTTCACATACAGTATGTCATCCATAATCCTGGAGGGTAGGGGAGCAGACTGTTATTCCCATTTTACAGAAGAGGCAGGTGGGATGCTCAGAGGTTGAGTAGCTGGATTAGGTAATGTGACGGGGGAGGGGCAGAATTACCCCTTCACCCAAGGTCTCCTGAGTCCTGGAGCCATGCTCATTCCCCAGGGAGACAGAGTGATGCAGTTTGAGTCTTGACTCTATGCTTACCAGACAATGTGCTCCAAACTTCACGTCTTCAACTGTAGAAGGAAGAACTAGGATGCCTATAACCAGAGGGATGGGAGAAGAGTCAGTGAGCTAAGGAGAGACTTGAAAGAAGATGTCTTTGATCAGGCTCACCAAGTAGTCTTAGCAAAAGTGGGGGTCAGTAGGAGCATCCTGGGGTGTCTCATGAAAACCAAGTATGAGCTCTCTTTCTTTTTCTCTCCTCCTTCGTTGCTTTTCTTCAATCCCCAACCCCTCCCACTCCAATGGCTTCTCATCTCTGCTTTTCACTCTGCCAGTCTCTTTTCTTCTTCCTTTCCTCCCTTAGGCTTTCTTGGTTTCTCTGGACACAGGACATGCAGTAGCTACCTCAGCTCTTACCTGTCCTCTCTGTTCAAACACCAACAGAGAAGAACCAGAATTTCTGAGTGTCACAAATTTTAAACAGACAAAATCTAATTGGCTTAGCTGAGGTCAGGGTTCCTGGAGAGGAGCCATGGGGCCATGGGGCCATGGGTCAAGTGGTCAACAAGCATTTAATAATCCCTTAAGTACAGGCAGTGTGCTTACGGCCATGACCTGATCAGATTTTTAAAACCATTGTTAATCGAGTGTTTCTGTAAGTCAGGGATTGTGCCTTGCACCAATTTCATTTCATTGTCACAGCAACCCTTTGAGGGAGACATTATTACCCCCATTTTTTTTAACATATGAGGAAATTGAGGCTCAGAGAGATGGAACCATTTTCCTAAGACACATAGGTAATAAGAGCCAGAGGTAAGATTTGAACTCAGGTCTATCTGACTCCAGAGTAGGCAAGTGTAACCACCAGGAAGTATTGCATGTAAGATATTTATTGCTTCTCTGAATGTAAGGAATGACTGAAGGAGTGAGTGACTCAATCACCATTATTTGAAAGATGTACTAGAACAGGGGAAGGTCATGTTTCCTTCCCAAGCTTTTGTGGAGGCTCGTATGCTCTGATTCACATAGGGTCATTCTTGGGTCCCAGTTTCAAGTATTTTTTGAGCCTGTCATGGTACTTCATCTGCTGGCTCTCCAACCTTCTCCTCCTTCAATCCCATCCCCAACTCATGTAACAACCAGACCCCCAAAGGCACCCTGCCCTCCATCCTGCACTAAAGTTCCAACTTGCATCTTTCGCTCCTCAAAACAAAATAATTGACAATATAGGACTTACTAAACAGAACTAAGCCTTTCTCAGACCCTTGTATGATGGGAAGTCTTGGAGGTTTACATGAGACGTCTGTTTCATGACCACAGGGCAATCTAAATAGGCCTGGATGTTCATGGTTTCAGCTGCTGAACCATCCCCAGACCCCTTTATGGAACTTTGCTTGGGGCAGTAGAGGCAACCCGGTTTAAGCGGTAATAAAACCCTGGAGAAAACCCTTGTCTTAGTAGCTGATCAGAGAAGAATTCCTTTTGGGAAACGACCTATATATTTGTGAAAACCGATGAAACTACTTGGTGTGAGACCCCTTGAAGATCATACCAAGAGCATTAGGAACTCACCAAAGTCAAGGGTGGCTCTCTTTTCCAGGCTGGGCCCAACATTGTGATCTTTTAAAATAAGTAACAAAGAAGAAGATTCTGGACACTGGAAGATGTGACAACCACTCAAAGACTGTTCTCCTGCCCGTCAGTATCAACTTGACCAACATTTGGCTATTACCATGCCACTTCAGTCTTCAGCTTGGGACGCGTGTTCCTTTGTGACCTGTCTGAAGAGATGTCCCAGTCTGGGTAGCGGCATATCCAGAGTTTTTTCCACAGTGGATAGATATCTGCTTCAAAGGGGGAGATGATATTTTTATAAAGTCTCCTGGGGAAAATACTATTGGAGGGATGATATCGGATAATAACTCCCAAACCTCAATTGAGGTAGCATTAATGGTTCCCTCTTAGGTTTTTTGTTTTTTTTTTTTTGCGGTACGCGGGCTTCTCACTGCTGTGGCCTCTCCCGTTGCGGAGCACAGGCTCCAGACGTGCAGGTCCAGCAGCCATGGCTCACGGGCCCAGCCGCTCCACGGCATATGGGATCTTCCTGGACCGGGGCACGAACCCGTGTCCCCTGCATCAGCAGGCGGCCTCTCAACCACTGCGCCACCAGGGAAGCCCCCTCTTAGCTTTTTAAATTGAATATTAAACAAAAAGAATGGCCCAATGATTGAATGACTATTACTTGTTGGTGTGTTCCAAGTACTATATTTGGAAATATAGTAAATATATATATTTACTATATATATTTTTCTGAGAAACATGCACACAGATCTTAGTGTGACTCACTGGAAGCAAAGGGAACTAGTTAAATAAATTTTCATTCCCCCCACCCAAAAAAAATAGAAGGGAAAAAAATCTTAAAATGTATGTTGAGTTTGAAGAGGTTCGGTCAGGAAATTAAAAAAACATGCTGGGTATTTCTAATACAGGGAATTTAATACAGGGTATTGTTAGAAAGATCTTGAAAGGGCTAGAAAAACAGAAATAGGAAGGAGATGGGAGGGAGAACAAAACGGAAGACACCTGGGCACCCAGAGTTGCTGGCGTCTTTGGCAGGAACCACTGCCTCCCTGGGGAGCTTGTTGCAGTGAGATCTAAGTCAGTTAAAGTGGTGCCTCCTTGGCCCGGGCTGGGACTGCTGAAATAGAGCTGCTTCTGCCAGAGTGGTTGGAGTCCAGACTCACCTAACTGCTGCAGCAATTCTACCTGTCAGGGTGCCAGAGCAGGAAGCTTCTCACCAGTGCAATACCTGTCTCTTGGCAAGGTGTTCTAAGTGAAGTGTTGGTTTTTATGTCTGGCTCCCCTAAGCTCACTTGAGCTCCTTGAAGGGATTGACTTCACTTTATTTGTGGTCTCATTCTTTTTAGTAATTGAGTTTTTACCTGGGCACATGGCTGCCCAGAATGAAGACTTCATTTCCCAGCATTCCTTGCAGCAAATATGGCCATGTGATCAAGTTATGACCAATGGGATATGACTGGAAGTGAGGGAGGAGGTCTGCCCGCCTTCCCCTCCCTCTTTCTCCTTTCCACTGGCCAGAATGCGGACATGGTGGTAAACCATTTTGGACCATGTAGATGAAGGCAACATCTCTGTATTAGTTTTCTGGAGCTGCTGTAACAAAGTACCCCAAACTTAGTGGCTTAAGAAACAGAAATGTATTGTCTTGCCTTTCTGGAGGCTAGAAATCCAAAATCAAGGTGTCAGCAGAGTTAGTTTCTCCTGAGGGGTGTGAGAGAGGATCTATTTCATGTCTCTAGACTGGCTTCTGATGGTTTGCTGGCAATCTTTGGCATTCCTTGTCTTGGAGAAGCATCACCCCAATCTTTGCCTTTGTGGCTATCTCCCTGTGTGCATTTCTCTGTCCAAATTTCCCCTTTTTATAAGGACACCAGTCGTATTGGATTAGGGGCCCACCCTACCCTGGGATAAGCTCATCTAAACTTAACAAATTACATCTGCGATGACCCTATTTTTCCAAATAAAGTCACATTCTGAGGTGACTGGGGGTGAGGACTTCCATGTATAAAATTTGGAGGGGACGCAATTCAGCCCATAACCACCTCACAGTGGATGCTGTGCTGTGATTACCTTTTAGGACCGAAGGATTTATACCCACAGCTGCCAGCGACCCCCCCCCCGCCGTCCCCCGCTTTCAGCCCTTGCTGAGACATGCCCTCAGCTGAAGAGAGTCTTCTGCTCCAAGGTCACATACCTTCCCTGGGGGAAGACAGTAACCAATGACCAGTCTCTGTGTGTATGTATAAAGGCCCAGCCCCATTACCTCAACTTGGACAACCCTGAAAAGCCATTGCAGCTACAGGGCACCCCAAAGGGGTGGCTGAGGCCTTGGTCGTGACTGTTTCACAGCCCCACTCCTCCCTCTGCTCAATCCAGCCTGTACCCTTTTCCACAGGTGTTCATCCTGCAGGTTAACTTCCATTTCTGAGTCTGTTTCCTGAGGAGTTCAAAGGGCAACACACCCTAAAGAACCCAAAGCAGAGAAGAATCCTGTGTCCCTGGCCCCAGGGGGCAGCTCTATCGACCTCTACTGTTTACTGTGATACGAGAAAGAAAGAGACCCTGCTCCTTCATTTAATCCTGAGCTATCTGCAGCGTCTCTCACTGCGGCAGAACCTGTGTCCCAAGAACTTGTTGAGGTGCAGGGGGTGGTACGCACTGAGCAGGTGATTGTGCTTAGTGAGCTCTGATGATCTCTCCAGCCTGGAATTTCCAGGATCCCCAGATTCTGTGAACACTGCGGAGCAGGCAGTGGTCCACAAATCTGTGCATCGCACGGGAAATTAAAAAATGCTTGTTTTGGAGGTTGCATCCAAGACCTCTAGCGTCTTTGCGGTGGGGCTCAGATGGTTGTGATGTTGCCAGCTGGGCAGCCATCAGAAGATGACATTTGGGGTGCACTGGTGTGGGGAAACTCATTGAGTTTTGCTTAGGGGACTTCTTCCAGCTCTGAGTGTCTCTCTTCCCAGCTCTGTTATTTTGTCGGGCTTCAATTTCTCCGTCTCTAGCACAGGACTGAGTTATTTGCAAGTCTCTTGCTCTGCCTGCTTCAGAAAGTTGCATGAGGCCAAATTGAGCCCAGATGAAGGGCTTTGAAAGGTCAGTAGTGCTGTCCAAATACACAAGGTGAGATGATCATGATTGGTATTGACATTAAAAGGCTGTTTTTGGTCACAGGTTGTGCAAACCAATGCTTGACAGATGGTGTTCCGCTAATGCTCCCAGGAGCCTTGTTACTGGGGGATTTTCCACTGAATGCAATTTTCTTTCAAAAGTTTTGTTTTGAAACCAGAGGGCCAGTGAGGAGCGTTGGTTAATCCTGGATGTGGGCTGAGCAGCTCAAGCTGAGCATGGGGCAGGCCCTTTAGCTAGGCCTGGACCTTTGCGTGACCTGGGGAGAGAAGCTCTTTCAGTCCCTAGGACAGCTGGCTGCAGCTGACCCAATGTGAGTTGCAGGCTTATTGCAGTTTCCAGAAGTCTCTGGGCTGAGGTGAGCCAAACTCTCTGCCTTTGTCTTTTTTTTTTTTTTTAATTAAAGTCTACTTGATTTACAATATCATGTTAGTTTCAGGTGTACAGTGCAGTGATTCAGTTATATATATATTCTTTTTTTCAGATTCTTTTCCCTTATAGGTTATTACAAAATATTGAGTATAGTTCCCTGTGCTATACAGTAGGTCCTTGTTGGTTATCTATTTTATATATAGTAGTGTGTATATGTTAATCCCAATCTCCTGTTTTATCCCTCCCCCCAACCCCCTCTCTGCCTTCGTCTTTTTTTTAAAAAATTATTTTTATTTATTTGTTTTTGGCTGCATTGGGAAGCTGTGTGGGGGCTTTCTCTAGTTGCGGCGAGCGGGGGCTACTCTTCATTGCGGTGTGCGGGCTTCTCATTGCGGTGGCTTCTCTTGTTGTGGAGCATGGGCTCTAGGTGCACAGGCTTCAGTAGTTGCAGCCCGTGGGCTCAGTAATTGCGGCTTGTGGGCCCTAGAGCGCAGGCTCAGTAGTTGTGGTGCATGTGGGATCTTCCTGGACCAAGGCTTGAACCCATGTCCCCTGCATTGGCAGGCAGATTCTTAACCACTGCGCCACCAGGGAAGTCCCTCTGCTTTCATTTTGATATGCATTCTTTTGGGCAGGGGTATGTGAGGGACAGGGGGACTGGGAGGGGGAGGGAGGGAAAGGAGAGGGAGATCATAGTACACTGGAGCTGGAGGGGACCTTAGGGCCATCTAATCCACTCTCTTCTATTGCCCGTCATGACACAAGGCTCAGAGAGGTTTATCTTGCCTAATAACATCACACAGCAAATTAGGAGACAGCTGGGTGCAGAACACAGGATTTTAAACTTCTAGGCCTGGGGCTGTTCTCCACCCACAGAAACTGTTGACTGCAGCTTCCTGGAAGGTTCTGCAGAGCTGGGGAGTTGGGTGGAGTGCGGACTCATTTGCTTGGACCCAATTTCCCATCTCAATAGCTGGTTCCTACCTCTGGTGTTGCTAGATCCTTGTTAGATTAGCTTCTCAGAAGCAGCCATGGGCAGTGACCTGGCCGGCCCTGGTTGACCCTACTTTGAAATGCAGTAGAAAGTTGATTATGGTCTGGTGCAAGGGCATTGTGACACCTTCTGCTTCTCAACAGACTGCCCCAACCACTGCCTGGAAGTGCTCCATTGAAAGGCCCTCTTTGGAGCTGCCTTTCTAAGATTCCTCTATTTAAAATGTAAATACCCCTGGGAGGCAACTCTTTTCCATCTGACCTGCTATTGTTGTCAGGGAGTGTCTCTGATCTCAGAGCTGGTCCCGAGAGAGAATTGAACTGGGTGCAGTGAGGGGGATGGTAGGGTGACAGGGAGAATATGGAAGTGAGGACTGAGGCGTGGGAAACTCCTTTTTCTCGCTGCACAACTCTGGTGAGGGCTGGTGGGCTTTTGGGCCCAGTCCCTGCCTGGGTGAGGGCCATTTGCCCTTCTTGCCCAGTGACATTGACCTGACTCCCCAGTTCTGAGGACAACCTGGGAAGCCCGGGCTATCCTCAGAATTGGGTCCACCTTTGACTCATCTCACAGGTGGGGAGCAGGGGATTTCAGGGTGGGCTCCACAGCTGAGCACAGGGGCTACAGGGGTACAAGGGCCCAGGAAGAGGGCTAGCGGACACTTCTGGCCACTTTGGGGGGCAAGGAAGGGCTCATAATGGCCTTTCCTCTGCTCAAGGCCTCAAGGTACCCTTGGTGGGGAAGCAGGGGTGGGCTCAGATCTCCATCATGGCCATGGGAAGTCTTGAGGAGGAGTCTTTGCAAAGGCAGGGGAGGTTCCTCTCTTCCTAGTGTTATTTCAGGGGAAACCAGAAGAAGCCCTGACCCCTAAATATATCCACACCCTGCCCCCCACATCATTGGCTCTGCCTTCTCACCAATGGATCAGCATTTCTTTGAAAAAAGAAAGAACATTAAAAAGAAATTTGTCATGAATATCATAGAAAATCTAGAAATGCATAAAGAAAAAACAAAAGCAATCATCTATAATCCTATTGCCCATAGACAAGCACCGTGAACATTTTGGCTTGTGTCCTCCCAGTATTTGGGCTGTGAGTGTGTGTGTGTGTGTGTGTGTGTGTGTGTATCTGTAAATATATGTGTATGCATGGGTGTATATGTATACATGCATGTGCATGTATTCAAACCTGTGTGTACATATGTATCTATGTGTGTATGCGTATACATGTGGTTGTGTGCATGTGTATATACGTGTATGTGTGCGCGTGTGTGTAGGGTCCACCAAAAATAGCCCTCTTCCCCATCTGATGTCTGAACTTCTTGGGAGAGTCTGAAGAGCTGGGACGGAAAGTCTATGAAGAGAAGAGAAGGGAGAATTACAGAGGTGTGGGCAGAGTTAAGGAACAGATACTCAGTGGTGTGGCTCTCTAAGGCTAGCAATAGCTGGAAGGACTTACCTCCCCTATGGATGCCAGGAAGGCAGAGGGATTCCATTTAGAGGAGCTGTATCCATGGAGGGGGTTATAGGGCAGGATCCCTGACCACAGAAGGATGCAGAAGTTGCTAGCAGTAGGGCACTTGTCATCCTCCGACCCTTGCTGGTGCCTCCCAATGGCTTCACCCAACTGAAAGCCAGAACTCAAGGGGAGTCAGCCTCCCTGGGTCAGAGAAAGAACAGAATGGATAGAGGTTGAGTGGGTGGTGCAAACAATAGGCAACAGAAACTTCCTCCCCTGTGGAGGAGTGAGTGAGGAGCTGGCAAGAGGCTGACTTTGATGGTGGATCTACTTCACAGCTAAGTAAAAGTCAGGAATGGGGGAAAAAGTCCTTCTTCCTCCCCTTCCCCTCCCCCACCTGTCTGTCTGTCTGTCTCTCTCTATCTGTTTTCCTATCTAACTATCATGTCTATATGTCTCTAAATTCTTCTAGGAGAAAATTGTAGGTGGTATGACGTAGCAGCTAAGTTCAGGCTTTGAAACCAGACCACTTGGGTTGGAGTGCTGACTGGACCACTTGAGAGCAGTGGGGGAAAAGAAAGCAGTGGGAGTTTGAGCTGCTTATGTCACTGCTCTGAGGCTCAATTTCTGCACCTCTCAATGGGACCAGTGGGAGGATGAGGTGAGTGAATACATGTAAAATATTTAGAACAGTGCCTGGAATATAGTAGGTGTCAGTTAGTTTGTAGCTATGCCAACAGCCCATTGTATTAAGTTGTATTAAGACCTAGTGAATAGTTGGGTAACGCTTCCTCATGCAAAGAAAGAAAAGAGCCAGTCACCAGGTCATGGGAATGGGGGCGGGGCTGAGGCTGGCTTGCCCTGTCTCCAGTGTCTCACCCCACGTTAGATTCAGATTACCCAGTCAGGGCCTCTAGAGGGTCTCTCTGGGCACTTCTATTCTAGTTCAAGCCTTTGAAAATGAAAATCCTCTGGGGGTAGGAGCTATTCTCACCGAGGTGCTAAGAGTTTCTCTGCAAAAGGCAGGAAGGAGCACGTGAAACGCCAAGACCAGCTCTTCTGGACCAGGGTGCACTGAGTCCCTGTCTCCTGACCCCACCTGGCTGCCTTCCCACGGGTCTCCCCTGCCTGACATGAAGTGAGGCTCAGTGGTCTCAGCCAGGCCTGCCTCAAGGCCCTCTCTGCCCTTCTTAGGTAGCAAGTCATGAAAGGAGCCTCAGTTTCCTCACCTGTAAAATGGGAACAATAACCCTTCATTTGCTTGTAGTGAGGTTAAATGCAATACAATAATGCATCTGTGGAGCTTGCTTGAGTGCCTGGCACAAAACACAAAGGCAGCATATGGTCATGTAAAAGAAAACCAAAGGACCTGAATAGACATCTCTCCAAAGAAGATGTACGGATGAGCAATCAGCACATGAGAAGATGCTCAGCATCATTATCATTAGGAAAGTACAAATTAAAACCACAATGAGAAATCACCTCACACCCATTAGGATGGCTATTATTATTATTATCATCACTATATTTTTTTTGTGTGGCCACACCGCGTTTCTTGCGGGATCCTAGTTCCCCAACCAGGGATGGAACCCGTGCCCCCTGGAGTGGAAGCGTAGAGTCCTAATCACTGGACTGCCAGGGAATTCCCTAGGATGGCTATTATTTAAAAAATGGAAAATGATAACTGTTGATGAGGATGTGGGGAAAATAGAAACTTGTGCCCTGAGAGTAGGAATGTGAAATGGTGCAGCCACTGTGGAAAACAACATGGTGGTCCCTCAAAAAATTAAATGTAGAATTACCGTTTGATCCAGCAATTCCATTTCTTTCTTTTTTTTTTTTTAATTTATTTTTGGCTGCATTGGGTCTTCGTTGCTGTGCGCGGGCTTTCTCTAGTTGCGGTGAGCGGGGGCTAGAGCGGAGACTACTCTTCGTTGCGCTGCGCGGGCTTCTCATTGCGGTGCCTTCTCTTGTTGTGGAGCATGGGCTTTAGGTGCACAGGCTTCAGTCGTTGTAGCTCGTGGGCTCAGTACTTGTGGCACGTGGGCTCAGTAGTTGTGGCTCGTGGGCTCTAGAGCGCAGGCTCAGTAATTGTGGCGCACAGGCTTAGTTGCTCTGCAGCATGTGGGATCTTCCCGGACCAGGGCTCAAACTCGTGTCCCCTGCATTGGCAAGTGGATTCTTAACCACTGCACCACCAGGGAAGCCCAGCAATTCCATTTCTGGGTACACACCCAAAAGAAATGAAAGCAGGATCACGAAGAAGTATTTGTACACTCATGCTCATAGTAACATTATTCAAAGTAGCCAAAACATGGAAGCAACAAAGTGTCCATTGATGAATGAAGGGATAAACAAAATGTGGTATAGACATAAGATGGAACATTGTTCAGCCTCAAAAAGAGAATGAAATTCTGACAAAAGCTATAATACAGGTGAACCTTGAAGACATTATGCTAAGTGGAATGAGCCAGTCACAAAAGGACAAATAGTGTTTGATTCCACTTTTACCAGAAGCCTAGAGTAGTCAAAATCACAAACAAAATGTCGAATGGTGGTGGCTGGGGGGAGGGTGGAAGGGGAGTTAGTGTTTCATGGGTACAGAGTTTCAGTTTGGGAAGATGAAAAAATTCTGGAGATGGATGGCGGAATGATGGTTACACAGCAGTGCGAATGTGCTCAATGCCACTGAACTGTACACTTAGAAATGATTAAAATGGTAAATGTCATGCTATGCATATTTTGCCACAAAAAAGTAAGCAAACCAAACCAAACCAAGGAAGTTACAATAACAACGTTATTGTTAACAACAATTACTGTTATCTTTCTGAAAGTGGATCTTGTTTCTTAACACTCTTGTCTTTCCCAGCCCAGGGCAGTTCCAGGCTCTAATGAAAAAAACCATTGGTAGTTGTAAGATCATCTCCTCCTCTTGGTCTTCCTTCTCCATTTCCTTCTTCTTCTGGAGGACAGGTCCTGGGTGTTTTCCCCATTTATTTCCAGAGCCTAACACAGTGCCTGCTTACTAGAATTTTTTTTTCAATGAAAAAATGACAAAGCCTATTCCTAGGAAAAGATTTGTCTCTGTTCTCTCACTTATACTCCTAGAAATGCATCTTGAGGCTCTTGATGTGGGTTATACAAAGGCAGCAGAGCAATGAAGAAGCTAATAAAAAAGACAGTTCCTCTCTTCCAGAGGGATCAGAGCTATCTCAGTTTATTGAGATAGAACCTGATAGGTGAAAATCGAAAGCTTTGAGGCAGAAGAGCCAAGACTTGGTGAGAGAACAGCAAGGTTTCATCCCTTTATAGAAATGCTGAGCCCTTAATCACTAACCAGAAAAACAGGCAAGTGTCCTCTCCAAGATTCAAGTCACTTCCAAAGAGACTGGCTTCATTCCCTCAGGAATAAGAGGCTTTCCTGGCACTTTGTTTTATTCGTTGAACATTCCTTTGAAATGTTCTAATTTTGGGGTACACAATAGTCATTTCTTGGTAGAGCAAGATTTATCTCAGGGTTTGAGAGCTAGTAGGTTAAAACCCTTGGAGACTGGAATGAAAGTCCTGTTTGCCTGTCTGGCTTATTTTCACAGAGCCTTTGGAACCATTGTGGTCCTTTCTCATCTTGTAGACCATGTGACTCATCTTTGGAGAGAGAGGAAAAAAGGAAGAGGCAGAACTGGGGGTCTTTGACCTAACTGACAAGGGCAGCAGATGGGCTGTTTATTGCCTCACTTTGTCCTTAAGAGGGTCTGTGTGTGGTTACTGCAAATTTCACTACTCTTCTGTGCACACCACGGTTGCCAATTGTATTAGTTAGCTTTTGCTGTGTGACAAATGACTCTAAAACTTAGTGGTTTAAAACAATAGCCATTTATTCAGCTCATGAGACTGGGTGTGACTGGCCGTTTCTCTTATCTGGGCCAGGTATGACTTACAGCTGTTGGGTTCATGCATCTGTGGTCAGCTGTGAGATGACTTGGGGGCTGGCTGGTCTAGGGTGGCCACAGCTGGGCTGGCTCATCTCTGCTCCATGTGGCCTCCCATCCTCCAACAGACTGGCCCCGTCCAGGCTTGCTCCTGTGGCAATTGTCCAAGGCCAAGAGAGAGATAATAGAAATGGACAAGGTCCCTTGAGGTCCAGGCTTGGAATTGGCTGGACGTCACTTCCACTGCATTTTATTGGTCAGAGTGAATAATAAAGCCAGCCCAGATCCAAGGAGTGGGGAAATTGATTCAAGGAGGGGAATGATAGCAGGCCGTTTTTTGTAAACAATCTATCATTCTAACTTTACAAGTTTGCTATCATCTGGGACATCAGGTGAATGGGAGAAATAATGAAATAGCACAGTGCTTGCCATTAGTCATGCTCAGGAAATGCTGAATAAATAAATAAAAACATCTTGGGCTTCCCTGGTAGTGCAGTGGTTGAGAGTCCGCCTGCCGATGCAGGAGACACGGGTTCGTGCCCCGGTCCGGGAAGATCCCACATGCCGCGGAGTGGCTGGGCCCGTGAGCCATGGCCGCTGAGCCTGCGCGTCCGGAGCCTGTGCTCCACAACGGGAGAGGCCACAACAGTGAGAGGCCCACGTACCGCAAAAAAAAAAAAAAAAATCTTATTAGACAGAGAAGATAAAAGTAAGAATAAGATGCAGTCCTTGCCCTCAAGCATCTCAGAGCCAAGAGGGAAGACAGATTCATAAACAGATGATTCTGATACAGCGTGGTCAGCGTGGCCTGAGCAGTTTGGATGGAGTATTGCAGACACCAATAAGACACAGGTCCCCCTCATCCAGCCTGGGAGTGGGGTGTGGGGAAGCCAGAGGCAGTGAAGTAGAGTGGTTAAGAGTATAGTTTCCAGCCATCTTGCCCAAGTTGAAATCCAGTTCTGATGCTGGATGTGACCTTGGGCAAGTCCCTTGACCTCTCTATACCTCAGTTTCCTCACCTTTAACATGCAGATGTTAAAAGCAGTGCTTACTTCATGGCGTTTGCATGAGTTTTAAATGAACTAATATTTGAAAAACACTTATAACAGTGACTAGCCTATAATAAGCATTGTGTGTTAGCTATTATTATTATCAATTATTTTTAATAATTAGTAGGTGTTAGCCAGATGGGGGCTTGCGAGAGGTCAGAGCATTCTAGATGTTGGGGGTTTGGTGAGACCCTACTGCATTCTCCTCCCTTTTAGTTGTGAACCAACTGAGAAATGAACACAGGAATCAGGTGGAGGTGAGAGGATCAGTGTTGTAACTGCTAAAGGTGGACTAGAGATCTCAGCTTGGCTTTGAGGATGACGTGGTTTTCCTGCTCCTTCCTATAAAGCTGGCATATATTTAGGGTTCAACAGGTTATTATTTACGATTCCACCTTGATGTTAACTACTGGATTTCTTGGGCTATAACTGAATTTTGAATCTACTGGAAATAAAAATTCTGAGAACCTTTCTTGCTTGCCCCCCTACCCCCCTTTTGTCTTTCCCTGCCTCCCTCCACGGAACCTGAATACGCCTGGCATTTGCTTTCCCAGCCTGCTTTGAAGCTAAATGTAACTATATGACAAAGTTCTGGTGGAGGGGGTGGGCTGGGAAGTATTTGCATCTCTCATAAAAGGAGAGACAGGCATATGAAGGGGCTCACACCACCCCAACGCTTCTTACTTTGAAAGCCATAGTATGAGAATGTGATGTCTGGAACTATGGCAGCCATCTGTGACCATGAGGTAATAACCCAAGGAAATTTAAAAAAAAACAACAACCAATAAACTAAGAATGGAAGAGAAGAAGAATTGAAAGAGTCTGTGTCCTTGATGTCTTTGTTGAACTGCTGAGCCAACTCTGGAACAATGTACCTCCAGTCTTCTTGTCATGCAAGATAATAACATGTCTTCATTGTTTGTCACTTTTACTTCATTGTTTTGTTCCTTGTTGTTAAAATCGTTCTTATATAAATCCTCTCATTACAGGAGGAAGGTGCATTTTCACTAAGGCTGTTCAAAAGAATGTGCCACATACTAAAAGCTTCTTCCCAAAAAAGGTCCAACAAGTGTACCCCCCCTTTATGGTGACTACCCTGAAATGGACACCATTCATTTTGGATTTATGTGTTTTAATGAATTAAAAAAAATCAGTCTCATTTCTTTATAGTTACACACTTGGGCTTTAGCTCAGCTTATTTCAATATTTACTTAGCACGAATTGTTTCAAACATAGTAATAGCACTAGTGACTCACAGTGAAAAAGAGACCCAGACCCTGCCCAGTCCAGGGGGGAGGATAAACAGATAAACAGATAGTTTCAAAAAATGGACATTTCAATGATGATATGGAAGTACAAAGGAGGGGAAGCAGCCACATGGTTGGGGGAGATGATGGGGGTAGCAAATCAAGCCAGGAAAGAGAACATTTATTGAACACTTACTATGGGGTGTACAGAGTATATGAATGCGTGGCTTTTATCTTGAAGTCCTGGTTCTGGAATCCAGATCAGCTCATGAGAACTGCCTTCCTTCCTCATCTTTTCAACATTAGCAGATTAAGGTAGATTAATTTATACCTCCATAAATGACAGAGAGATGGGTGGGGGAAGCACAGCCAGCACGGACACTAATCAATATACCTAGGATCAACATATTAGGGTTTGCTTATTTGCATAGAGCCAATCAGAGCAAAAGTGTGAGCAGCAGCACTCCAGTGAAACCAATCACAGAAAAGGAGCCCGGGAACCATGAGCTTTCAAAGCTGGACGGCATTTGTTGACACGATGGGGGCTGTGTGGTGCCCCTCTGCATGCCCCTTCCCCACTGCCCTAAGGAACCCTTGGGAGACTTTCGTCAGAGGCTCTGAATCATGCTCTCATGAGAACTCTTGTACTGGATCCAACCCACAATGATGGCTGAGACAATTGCTGAGGTGAGAGGGAGAACGTCCATTCTTACAGGTGACTGATTCCTACAGGTACCTTACTGGACATTAAGGCACCGATAAGGCCTTTTATCCCAAAGGAATATATGTGTTTGCATTAAGGTGAAGGTTTAGTCTAGACAGTTTAGATAATTTTATATTGCAAGATCTTTCAATGTTAAGTAATCTTGTGTGTGTGTGTGTGTGTGTGTGTGTGTGTGTGTGTGTGTAATCTGAAAGGCGTCCTCTGATGGGTTTCTACTTATAGAGCCAGTGCAATGAACAAAGCCCAGCTCACTATAGCCTTAAACCCCTGTAGCTCTGACCAGGTGCTTGTAAACAGGGACTATGCCAGATACTTCTAAAGTAATGAGGATGGAGCTTGTGGGGTCCACTGTCTCTGCAACTCTGTTGTTTACTCAAGAGGCCAGAGCCATAATCAAGGTTGGACTTTACAAATCCAGGAAAACATCCTTAGAGGACAAGATCACCCCTGGCCAACATTGCCATATGGGACTTATTTGCAAAAGGGAAGTTCTCCTTCACCTGCACTGACACTTCTTAAGCTCATCTGGCTATGCTTGAAATTCTGTAATTAGAGTTTCATCCCTTTGGCTAAAGTCAACCAGGCAATCTGTGCCTTGTTAAGTACATTGCTTGGAGAGTGAACCATTACATTTACTAGTCACAAAAGTGATGTTCTCATATTCCTTCCTCTCACTGGATGCCCTGAGCAGCCCAGTAAGATAAGTTTGATGATTATACCTGTTTAATTGATGAGGAAACAGAAGCCCAAACAGAAGCCAAAATCTAAACCCTTGGCTTGAATTCCACATTTCTATGGATGATGTGGGCTCTTGGGTCTCACATTGCTCATGTAAAACTTGGACACAATAATGCGATAACACAACTCTCCTGGACGTCATCAGGAAGACCAAACGAAGCATGCTGCTCTTTCGCTTGTTAGTTCCTTCATTCACATTTAGCAGGTGGGTCTTCACAGTTCTGATCTGAGGGGCAGAGGGCTACCAAGATGCATGAGGAGAAATTGCTGTCCCAACAGTAAAAAATAACAATATCTCCCTTTAATAGAGCCCTTATTATGTGCCAGATGCAAGGCACACTTCAATATAATC
This sequence comes from Delphinapterus leucas, assembly GCF_059928025.1. Lineage (NCBI taxonomy): Eukaryota > Metazoa > Chordata > Mammalia > Artiodactyla > Monodontidae > Delphinapterus > Delphinapterus leucas. Next base: position 86,527,769 of record NC_143139.1, on the reverse strand, counting down.
CTCCCCAAATTATTTGTTAGGTATTGTTCCCATTTTGTAGATGCAGAAACTGAGGCCCAGAGAAATTAAGCAATTTGCCCAAGGTCACACAGCTAGCAATGGAGGGAGCTGGGTTTTGACTCAGATCCAGAACTTTCATTCTCCATGTACATGGCCTCTCCTACATTGGACTTCCTCTGCTCTATATTCCCTTTGACATTGGCTGGGCTTGTTTTAGGTAGATGCAGCTGGCTGCTATGGAGCCACACAGTCAAATGGAGCTCTGACCAGCAGGTAGACCCAGGACCCAAGCAATTTGGTGAGAGCTGCTGGGACACTTTAGGTACTGGGGACCGAGACTCTCTGGATAATCACTGCATCTTTCTGTGGGTGGGTGTGATGAAGCCGGCTGCTCCCCAGCTCCTGCTTCACAGGATACCCTTTCCTCTCTTCATGAACTTCCTGGGGGGCTACCCATGGTCCACTCTTTGTCAGTGTGGGGATCTAGTCCCTCCGGCCAGAGGCCACTCATCACCCGCCACGTCTGATAGGAGTGGCTGGTCCTGCCGCTGAAGAGAAAGCCTGCTGGTAACGGAAGAAGGCCAGCGGTGAGAAGCAGAGTGAGAGTCTGGAAGGGGACTGACTGCTGGGTGAAAATACCCCAAGGACGCATTAACTTCCCTAAATGCCCTTCCAGCATAACGAAGGTGTGGAGAAGCCAGTCAGCTGCTCTTTTCAGAGAACATCAAGGGGGCTGTTCTTTTTTTTTTTAAATAAATTTATTTATTTTTGGCTGTGTCGGGTCTTCGTTGCTGCACGCGGGCTTTCTCTAGTTGCGGCGAGCGGGGGCTACTCTTCGTTGTGGTGTGCGGGCTTCTCATTGCAGTGGCTTCTCTTGTTGCGGAGCATGGGCTCTAGGCACGCGGGCTTCAGTAGTTGTGGCACGCAGGCTCAATAGTTGTGGCGCACGGGCTTAGTTGCTCCGTGGTGTGTGGGATCTTCCCGGACCAGGGATCAAACCTGTGTCCCCTGCATCGGCAGGGGGATTCTTAACCACTGTGCTACCAGGGAAGTCCGGAGGTGGCTGTTCTTTTTGAAAGAGCAGGAAGCCAAGCTGAAGCCAGGGAGGGGTTCTTTGTCCTGCTCTTTTTTTCTGGCTCACTGTATTCTAATCTGGAGGCTGAAAGCTCCGTGCATTCCATTTCCTTATAAAAAGGACATCAAGACCCTGCAACGAACTATGTAGAAAGTATTTCACAAGTGACTTTCACAAACATGCCCCCCACGTTTATTTTTCATTTTGACAATGTCCCTACGATGGAGTATTGTTGTCTCCCATTTTACAGGTCACACAGTTAGTGGCAGACCTGGTCCTTTGACTCCATCTTCTATTCTTTTTCCATCACATCACTTCTCCCTGAGTTATTCAAGTTCTTTGAGTCTGTCCTAGGAGCTGGTCAATTTTTCTGCCTGGTAGTATATATTTTAGGCTTTGATGATCATATAGCCTCTGTTTAAACTACTCAATTCCACTCTTATAGCTCAAAAGCAGCCATAGACATACATAAATAAATGGGCATGGCTGTTTTCCAAGAAATCTTTATTTATGGCATTGAAATCTGAATTTCATATAATTTGCAGATATCATAAAGCACTGTTCTTATTTTATTTTTCCAACCACTTAATAATGTGAAAATCAGCCTTAGGTTGTGTAAGACACAAAACAGGTGGTGCAGGTCCCTGCTCTATCTTTATTCATAAAACTGGGGAGCACACATGCCTCTCTCTTAGGCTTGTACGGATTAAATGAGATCATACAGGGGATGCGCTTTGCACAGGGGACATCATCGCTCTTATAACCCACCTGTAAGAGCATGAGCTTCCCTGGGCTTCCATTTCCCCATCTATAAAGAGGGAAGTGTTGGCCACTTGCAGCCCTAGTAGTCTGTGAATTTCTGCCAAATTGCTTCTTAATTTTAAAAAATTTTTTGGCCGCACTGCACAGCATACGGGATCTTAGTTCCCCCACCGGGGATCGAACCTGCGTCCTCTGCAGTGGAAGCGCTGAGTCCTAACCATTGGACCACAAGGGAAGTCCCTCAAATTGCTTCTTGATAAAGAGCTTTGACTGCCTGCCTTCTCCTGTTCCTGAGGACATCCATGCCTCCTGGATTGCCCCTGAATTTCTCCACTCCACTTCCATTTTTGCCAAGGTTTTTTTTTTCTTTTCCTCTGTCCTGGTCATTAGGTATTTTGTGTCTGGGCTTGCCCTGAAGTGAACTAGAGTTCTTCTGCCTGTTTCATAGAGATTTTTGTGGGCAGAGGCTCAGCCACTTGGTGGTGCTGTGGGAAAATGTTTCTTCTCATAAAGCCACCTGGAATTTCTCCCAGAGAACTTCAGGTTTCAAGGGAGGAACACAAGAAATGGCACTTCTGGGGAAAAAAGAGTGTGGTTCACACCTGGGCATGAGTTTTCTGCCTTGGTCCACATCCTGTTAATTTGGGCAGTCAGGGCTCTGAGTTCTGAGGTTTCAGGAATCCCTAGTGGGGTGCTTGCATTGGAGGGGCTATGGGAAGACAGATCTGGGGAGACTCCCAATTCATCCGAATTCCTGGCTGTTTCCCAGATGTCCCCTCTTCTGTCTTGTTGGGGGAGGGAGTCAGTCTCTCTCCTCTCCAAACAAAACATGCAGTTCTCTTTGGAGCCACTCAAATGGCCTTTATCTTTCAGTGGGCTGACTTTTTGTGGTTTTTATAGAACTGCTGTTTGCGAGATGTGATGTTGCTTGGATACTAGCTGTGGTGGAGCCAAAATACCTGAGTTTGAGTCCTGGCTCCCCATTTTTGAGCTGCCAGAACTTAGATAGGCACTCAATCTCTTAGCACATCAAGTGTATGTGGGGAAAGTAAAAATCTCTAATCCCAAGTAAAATATCATTATGAGAATGAAAAGAAGCCAGTTGTGTGAAGGCATTTTGTAAACTGTCAAGCAAGATACTGATGGGAGGTCTTAGAAACTTCCCGAGGGCAGAGGACTCCATTGATTACTCTTGATCCCCAGTCCGGGCACAAGGAGTGCATCTTACAGATGCTCAAGGAACATTTGCTGCATGAATAAATGAAACCAGTGGATGCAGAGAGCATGAAGGGAAGGGGAGACTGGAAATGTGCCTGTTAAATTAAGGGTTTCAAAGGATGAGGCTGCAGAAGGAGCTGGAACAGCAGACCCTTGAGAGGAATGTGGGGCACCTGCCTCATCTGCTGGGAAGGCAGCTAACGCATCCCTCACCAGCTGGCTGCCTGGGCAGCCTGGCTCCGGTTGGACCCAGCTGTCAGGCCCCGGGCTGTCTAAGGCCTGGGGAACTGCTCTAGAGCAGGTGGACCAAAGAACTTCTACCATCACAGGCAGGCTGGTGACATGCCTGGAATGCCCTCCCTCTCAAGCCTGCTTTTAGAGCTTAAGTCCCTGGTGACAGTAAACATAATGGACGTAGGGCCTGACACTGAGCTGCCCTGGGTCTTGGCAGGGCAGAGCTGAAGGACCCATATCCCAGGGCTAGAAATACAAACAAAAACAGGACAGGTAAATATAGGCAATTATGTAGGGTATCTAGAGCCCAGGACTATTTTTCCCTGACCTAACTTTTTTTGTTTGTTTGTTTGGGACAGAATTACTTGGGAAACTGTAATTGCTTTACATGGTTGTTATAGCTGATAGAATAAATTTAATAATATTATTAATTAAACCGTAAGAGAGCAGCTCCCAGTTTGTCAGTGCTTACCACATTCCTATGTAGGTATTATACTTAAACACTTCATAGGCATCATCTTATTTAGTCATATAAGGTAAGCATTAACCCCGCAGGATCACATCGCACAACTCTAAAAGGTAAGTATTACTATAATACCCATTTTACAGATGAGGGAACTGAGGTTTAATCTTTAATTACTTACCGGGGTCATGGAACTAGCAGATGAAAGAGGTGGAACTCAAATTATTCATCCATCCATTCATTCATTCCACAAATAATTATTGAGCACCTATTATATACCAGGTACTGGGGATTCATGAGCAAGTAATATAGATAAAAATCTCTGCTTTGTCCAGACAGACACAACAAATAAGTAGATTGTGTAATATTATACACTGGTCAATGCAATGGTGAAGAATAAAGGGGGTAAGTAGCACCAGTGGTGGGGTGGGGGAGAAGAGGGTGGGCTGCGATTTTAAACAGGATGATCAGGAAAGACCCCACTGGCAAGGTTACATCTGAGCAACAGTAGAAGGTGCTGCTGGGTTGATGAGTTGTGTGGGAGTGAGTCAGAGAGTATAACTTTAATGCCTTTGAACTTTGCCCAATGGGGCAAATTGAAAAATTGGAGTCCAAGGAAGACTTCTACGGATTTACTTTCTCTTAAGTTCATTCTTTCTTTCTGGGGGTATGCATTTCCAGAGTAAGAAATAAGAAGGTAAACTAGGGAGGAAGTAAAGGTAGTCAAATCCATCCATCCATCCATCCATCCACCCATCCGATGTTTATATGGCACACATTATCAGGCAGATCTATACTTCTATTAGAACGAAGAATAAGATCGAGCTCTGTACTGCTGGATACAATGGCTATTAGCCACATGTGGCTATTGAGTGCTTGAAATACGGCTGTGTGACTGGGGAACTAAAATTTTAATTTCATGCAATTAACTAAAATTCAAATTATGAAACCTTGGAGTAGTGGAAAATATTTTTCTGTTAAATACAGCTTTATTTTTTTGCTAGGGTTACATTTCAGTTTAACCACTGCAAACTTAGCTCTGAATTAAGATTTACTGTAGGTGTAAATTATGCAAAAGAAGAATGTAAAATATCTCATCAATAAGTTTTTATATTGAATACATGTTGATTGCATATTGAAATAATATTTTGAACATACTAGGTTAAATAAAATATATGATTAAAATTAATTTCTCTTCTTTTTCTTTTTAACTCATTTTTAATGTGGCTGCTAGAAAAGTTTAAATGCTATACATGGCTCACATTATATTTCTATTGGACGGTGCTGTTCTAGACCTGACTACCCTGGAGCTCTCAGGCAACTGGGCAGAGCTGGGCACATAATCGAATAACTGTACTACCATGAGGTAAGCGCTGTAATAGACTCAGGAACTGAGTGTTCTGGAGCGAGAGCCTTCAGTTCTGATTAGCACAGGATCAGAGGCAGACTGATATCTTAAGCTAGGTGTCCGAGGTGAGTAGGAGTTTGTCATCTGGAGGACAGGAAGGGGGGTGTCCCAGGCATTGGGTGCAGCACGTATGAAGGTGGAGAGAAGTACCCCAGAAACGATGGGCGCTTGGTGGAAGGAGGTGGTGTGGATATGAATCAGGAGAGGGTCGTTAGGGTCAGACCTTGCAGGGAAAGAGAAGCCGGCATTGCTCAGGAAGAGAAAGACACATGGCTGTTCCCCCGCGTGCCAGCCACTATGCCAGATGCTTTCTCCTGTATTAGCCTATATTAGCTCATTCGTTGACTCCACACAAACTTGTTGAGTACCTACTATGTGCTAGTCATTGTTCTAGATGCTGAATATACAGAGGGAACAAGACAAAGTCTCTGCTTTCAGAGACATGAAGGTCATAATATACAGGACAGGGAGGAAGGAGAAGAAACCAAGGTCAGAGAGGTCGAGTGCCTTGGGCAAAGTCACACAGCTGGTGATAGGTAGGACCAGGGTTCTGATCTGGGTCTTTCTGATGCTAATGCTGATGCTCTCATTACCCTGTCAAGCTGCCCTGTATGTTAGGCCAAGGAATTTGGACTTTGCCCTGAAGGCCATAGGAGATCAGTAGAAGAGGTAGATACAGGGTCAGATAGACGTTTGTTTTAGGAACGTCATATGGTGACCAGGTGGGGGAAGGATGGCAGAAAGGAGACTGCCTAAAGAGCTATAGTCCTTGCTTTGTAGTTCTTGTGGGTGCCTCTCCTTAGCCCCTGTCAGAGTTACCTCCCCTGTGCCTCTCCAAATCACTTCCCTCCCTCCTCAAGCCTATTTTCAGTACAGTGGTTGCAGGGAGACTTTTCAAACCCAAATCTGATTATGTCACTGCTGTCATCAGATTGGTCAATGGCTTCCTGCCTGAATAAAATAAAAGAATAAAAGCCAAAGTCCTCCCACCACTCCACAAAGCCCTAGAGGATTGGGTCCTCTGTTAACTCTCGGGCCTCAACTCCTATTCCACTCTACTCGCAGTGACCGCTGCACCGTTCCATCAACAGGCCAAGGATATTCCTGCCTCAAGGCACTTACTAGACCCTATGGCTGGGAGGGTCTTCCCCCTGATATCCATATCGTTCCCCAGAGACCCAGATGGTATATTCTCTCTCTTCCTTGGAGCCTCTGCTCAAATGTCCCCTTATCAGAAAACCTTTTCCTTACTGCTCTACCTCCTTACCTTGCTTTATTCTTCTTGCTAGCCCTTACCGTTACCGGACACGTAATACATTTATTCGTCTATCTATAAACCAAACGAAGGCAGGGGCTTTGTTTTTGTTCACTTCTGTATCCCGAGTACCTAGAATCACGGTGAGCCCATCGTAAGCACTTAGCTCACGTGACTGAGTGTGCTGGCCCATGCAGGGAGCGAAACGTAGAGAATTCTTTGTATCTCCCCAACCTGCCCCTAACGCCCCATGTAACCTCAAGGAAACCCAAAGGCTCTTCCACTGCGGCCAGTTAGAGTTCTTCCCACATGACCCCAGTGCATCCCTGCATGTGACACGTGTACTCTCTTGACTTTCTGGCAGCCACTCTTTCCAGGGTGGTATGGTATTGTTTGCTCCTGCTGGAGTCCTGCCAGCGTTTTCCCTGTTGATGGGGAATTTATCACATTTCAGTTTCTTTTCTCGATAACAGAACCTTCCAACGAATCCCCGCTGTTGTATTCCCACAGGAAGCCGGTATCTTATTTTTCAGTATAAAGTTTAGGACAGAGAAAACAAAGCAAATGGAGCTGCTGCCAATCGTCCACTTGCCCCATTCTCTTCACACGTGCATGAAGAAGGGAGGAAAAGGAGGAATGTGCCGGGAATGTAAAACTGAAATCTCCAAAAGGGATCGCAAATTGTCAGCCCCGAGGGGCATCTCGCCTGATGACAGGATTCCACAGAGAGGCGAAGGTACCTGCCCACAGTACCACCTCTGGGTACAGTAGGGGCCAGGAGCCCTGTCACTTGTCCCGTTGGTTGTCCCCATACTCCGGTGGATACCCAAAGTGATGCTTTTCCCAACAGGACCCTTTTGTCCCCTCAGTCACCAAAGAGATGAGGAGAATGGAAAGTAGGATCTCAGTCTGGGTTATTTCAGTTGAATCCTTGTAATATCAATGGATTTTATTGAAAATTCTGTTTCCTGGTGTCATCTGTCAGCCCCCCTGAAAAGGTCTTCCCTTGTATCCTTTTATACACATAATGTAATACCAGTGGGAAGATGGCAAAAAATAATAACAGCCAACATTTATTGGACGCTATCTCGTGTCATCTTGTGTTGTTCTTAGTGCCTTTTTTTTTTTTGCATTAACTCAATCAATCCTCAACAGAAACCCTTTGAGCTAAGTATTATTAGTGTCCCATTTTAAAGATGGGGAAACTGAGAAACAAAGAAGTTGCCCAAGATCACACAGTTTGAAAGTGGTAGAGCCAGGATTTGAACTCAGCTGGTTCTGATTCTGGAGCCTACGCTCTTAACCACCGTTTTTACTGTTTCTCTAGCTACTTAGCTTAGAGAGAAACACAGCTTCTGTTTCGATTTTTGAGAAAATTTTAGTTTTTATTTTAAGTATATATTCCACATTCAAATAGCCTGGGCTCTCCCAAGAAGTTTGGTGGCTGGAGGTCAGTTGAATGTTGTAAATTGTGTTTATTACCCACAGACTAGAAACTTCAGGAAGATGAGACTAGGCCTGTCTCGTTACAGTGCATTCTCAGCCCCAGATGCCTGGTATGTAGTGAGAAAAAAAGAAATATTGTTGAATGACTAAATTTGTTTCTTACTAGTTTTATGACTATTCAATACTACTCTTGTTTGATCACAGATACTTGTAACCTGGGAAAAATTAAAGGAAAAACTCCTGCTCCAAATAATAAGCAAGTGGACAGAGAACATAAAAGTGGCATTTTGGGTTCCAGCTATTCAGAGGGTTGTTATAATCTCCCATTTTGCTTTTTAGATGTAAATACAGACAGTATAAGCTCTATGTATTAGTTAGGGTAGTACTAGCTGCTGTAACAAAGAAACCCTCTAATTTCAGGGACTTAACACAATAGAAGTTTACTTCTCACTCATGCACCAGTCTAATATCCTAGTCAGAGGGTGACTTTATTTTTCAAGGTGATGCAGGGACACAGGCTTCTTTTATTTGCTGACTCCATCATCTTCTGGGGCCTTGGAGTCCTCTGCTTCCAGCTAGGCAAAGTGGGGAAGGTATACCCATTTTTCTACACCCTGGTCTAGAAGTAATGCATATCACTTTTGCTTACACCTCACTAGAGATAACCAGTCATATGGCCACAGTGGGATGCAAAGGAGGCTGGGAAATATATCCCCAGTGGAGCAGCTGTGGAAGAAGCATGAATATTTGGCGGGCATCTAGAAATCCTCCACTGTGAAGAATAAGCGTCTGCCTGGGTTGCTTTTTATTGTAGGTCGTCTACCAGACAACATAAGCTAGAAATGTAACAACCTTAGGTAACGTTCCAAAACCTCATCTAGAAAAATGGAAGACTCGTGTCAACCAAAGCATATGCATTCACTGACATGAGCTGGGATGTCAGGCAGCTTGGAACGGGGGTCAGAGCAAAGCCTGATCACAGGTAACTTAACCTCTTTGAGACTCAGTGTTAACAGCCAAGTGGGGATCATAACACCCATCTTGCGGTTTTATGATGATTAGAGGTAATACATATAAAGGTCGTGGCAGACAGTAGATAAACCGTAACTGGTATTACTATGTTTTCTGGACAAAGATTTCTCAAGAGAGCAAACACTCTTTCTTTTAAATTGCTTTGAAAATAGAAAGTGTAGTAAAGAACAAGTAGGGAGCCTTATGTAAATATAAGTTGTAGGACAGTGTGGATGTCATGCTTCCAACTGCTGACGTGACAACATTGGTCCCATATCCAGAATGAAGCCAGAAATCAGAGTCTAATCAGGCAGTATGATCAACCTGCTTGTAACTGCATGAATTCTAGTAGGAACCCTAAGAAGACGAAAAATAAGTATAATATTAATAGCCATGACTTATTGAGTGTATACATTATGTCTCTTAATCCTCACACCAACCCCCTGGGACATACTGTTACCCCTGCCAATACCTCCTATGTTATTACCATTGACATTTTGCAGATGAGAGAACCGAGGGGCAGAGGAGGAAAAGAGTTGCCCAAGATGCTCAGTTATGCGTGGTGGAACAGGGCTTTGAACCCAGGCAGTCTGACTCCAGAACTCAAGTTCTTAACCAAGGAGCCTGGGATTTTGTTGGAGGAAATGCTTTATCTATGTGAAAACACTTGAGCACAATGCATGAGAACATTGTGCTGAAGTGTGGTTCAAATTATAAATGCTATAGGAATTCAGTCTGGAGAGGAACTCTCTGTGCTTGGGCATGACTGTGTGCCAGGCATTGTACTGTTTCCATCCTTCCCATTTAAGGAGAGGTAGCACAGCATATGTGGAAGAACAACATACACTTTGGAGCTGGACAGGTAGTGTTTAAATCCCGGCACTGCTATTTACAGCCTGTGTAATCCCAGGCAAATTACTTAACCTTTCTGATATGGTTTCCTCAACCAAAAACAGGGTTTCCTGTCATAAAATAGGTTCCGTACATGGTAGGTGTTATTCATGCAACAAATACTGATTAAGTCCCAGGCACTTGGGAGCATCTCTATCAGCCAGAATAAGCAACGTTACGCTGCTATAATAAATAACCCCTATATCTCCCTGGTTTAACATGTGTTTAATATTTGCTCACACTACTTTTCCAATGCAGGTTAACTGGGACAGCTCTGCCATCTTTACAGAGGCCCAGGCTGGATGACGGAGGCTCTATCTCTGTACTTCATGGTTGTCACGATAAGATTGCCAAGACTGAACTTGCAGGATTGTCCAGACATGGGCATTTGCCCATTGATCCTTAAAAGCTTCTACCTAAAAGCAACGCACATCACTGCTCTCATTCCATTGGCCCATGCAAGTCATACGGCCAAATCTAATTTCAAGAGGATGGGGTAGTAGATTCTTACCATGTCCCTGGGAAGGGAAAGACCCAGAAAATATTTGGTTAACAGTTTTAATTACCGCTACAGACACGATCTGTTTATCTGTAAAACAGACCCACTAATCTATACTTTAAGAAGAAGAAACTGAAGCTCTGAGAGGTTGAGTCATTTGACCAAGGTCACACAGCCTATCCACTGGGAAGCCAGGCTCAACCTGCATGTTACTCACTCTGACTTTTTAATCTACATACACAACGCCTACAGACTTCATACAAAAGCAGAATAGTTGCAGGATGGGGTCAGAGAGGCCCTGCAAGCATGGAGGACAGAATAGGAATTGAATAAACATGGCCTTTGTGTTTGTATTAAGCGATAACCGGTGTGCTCCTGGGGAAGGCAAGAAGGGACAGCGGGGTTTATGTCAAGCATCAGTAGAAGAGAATTTTGGACAGAGAAGAATACCAAGCACAGGAGTGTGGCACAGAGAGGATATGATGACTGCAGTGTTATAGGCCATGACTCTGGCAGCAGGGAGGGGGTTTGCGGGGAGGACATGCTGTTGCTGGAGTCCTCGGTAAGGTGATAAAGGACAGACAGGAGTGAAGGCAGCAGGAATGCAGAAGGGATGAACCTGAGAGCTGCAGAGGAAGGGCGAGCCCAGCTCACTGGTGAAAAAGTAAGAACCACCAAGCCATCTGCAGAACGCACCAGACATCCTTCATACCTCACTCTTCCCATCCTAGTCTGGTATACTGAACCATTTATTTAAAAAATTCCTAAGGTTTCTTTTCCCTTTGCCTTCTTCTTTATTTTTCCTTGCTCCTTCTTAGAGGAACGGGGCAGCCTGGCTGCAGACCTAGGCCCTTCCTGCCTGACCCTCGCTTGGGGGTGGGTAGAGTGCCTGGTACCATGTCCAGGATCTGGCCATTTCAGTTAAAGGAAAACTCTAACGGCCCAAGGGGCCGAGAGGCCTGCAAGTCACCTCTGGCTTCAGCAGGCCCCAACCCTGCTCCATTCGAGGCCCCTGGTTTGCCCACCTCCAAAGGCAGCCTTGGCGGGCAGGGTGGGCACCCAGCTCTCCTCCTCTGTCAGCCGTCGCCCTGCTCTCTCTAGATAGTGTCGGAGGGCGGCAGTGCGGCGGCGGGCCCCAGATTCAGCCTCCTAGCCTCCCTCCCTCCCCGACTCCGCCTTTCTTCGGGGAGGGCGCGGCGCCGGGCTCAGCGCGCCCCTCTTGGGGTTTTCGGGGGCGCGCAGCTGCCCGGGGCGAGCAGCCCTTCCGCTGCCGCGGCGGGGTCTGCGAGGAGGGGGGGCCAGCCCCGGTGGGGCGGAGGGGGTGCGCACCGCGGCTGGGCCGGGGTGGCCGTGACTCACCGCCTGTAACCCAACACCCGCGCTGCTCCCTCCCCCAGCCTCTCCCCCGTCTCCGGCCTGGCGGCCGCGGCGACACCCAAAAGAAAATGAAGGGGCGCCCGAGCCCGCGGCGCCCCCGGCCGGATCGCGAGAGGGTCCCGGCGGCCCTCGGCTCCGAGCGCTCTCGCCTGCCCGGCCCCGGGGCTCGGCGAGCCGCCGCCGCCGCCAGGGCGCGAGCAGGAAGGGAGGCCGAGCGGCCGGAGCAGGAGTCGGAGGAGGCGGTGGCGGCGGCGGAGGCGGCGGAGGGCCCGCGGTAGTTGCGGCGGGCGAGCCCGGGGAGGGGTCGCCCGGGCTGGGAATCCCCTGTCTCCGTCCCAGCCGAGCGAGGACAAAGCCCGCCGGCCGCCGCCGCCGCGGCCTAGGCGGCGCGGCACAAAGGGCGAGTCGCGACACGCACCCGTCCCCCTCCCAGCTCGGGGTGGCCCCAGGTCCCGGGAGGTGGGGAAGCCCCGGCCGCCCCGCCCCTCGCCCCTCGCCCCCCTCCCCCGGGGCCGGCCCGCGCTCGCCGCCTCCGCCCCCGCCCCCGCCCCGTCTGCGCGTCCTCCCGGGGAGGGGTCCGGGGGCGCGGCGCCCCACATAACACTCCCCCTCCTGCGCTCGGAGCCACCCCTCTCCCCTCCCTCCTGCGAACACCACCGCCTCCCCCGCCACCGCCGCCACCTCTCCCGACGCGCCGCAGCTCGCCGCGGCTGGTGGGCGGTGCGCGGATCGTGCGCGCCGGGGGCGCCAGATGTGCGGTCCCGGCCGCCGCCAGTGACCCAGCCGCAGCCCGGGCGGGAGCCGGCCGCCTACCCAATGCTGCGGGGGCGACCTTGAGCGCGCCCAGGTTTCCCTCGGCGGGGACCCACACACCGCGAGCGCCGTGCCCTGTCCTGCCCTCTCCGGCCCGGCTCGCCCCGCGTTCGGACATGGAGGGGGCCGCTGCGCCCGCGGCCGGGGACTGCCCGGACTTGGGGCCGGGGGCTCCGGGCTCTCCCCCGGAGGCGGGGGCGTGGGCGACAGCAGCCCCCGCGGCGGCGGCTCCGGAGCCCAGGAAGCCGCACGGGGTGAAGCGGCATCACCACAAGCACAACTTGAAACACCGCTACGAGCTGCAGGAGACTCTGGGCAAAGGCACCTACGGCAAAGTCAAGAGGGCCACCGAGAGGTTTTCGGGCCGAGTGGTGAGTTGGGGGGAAACCCGGGGGGCTCGGGCTAGACGCGGCTGGGGACCCAGCGCGCGCGCGGCGGGGTCTGGGGCGCAGAGGAGGGTCTCTTGTCCGAGAGGGGGCTTCCCGGGAACCCCCAGACAGATTCTTCACTCTCCCCCCAGCTCCCCGTGGCTCAGGCGTGTCTTTCTCCCGAAACACTTGTTACATCCTGTCTGCGCATATTTTGGGGGTTTTGATCCCATCAGCAAAGTAGTGTTTATGATTTGCAAACACTTTGCAACGTCGGGACCTTTGGGGTCTCCCTCGCGGGCACGCATTCATTCCCTGGAATGCCTTATTGCTTTAACTCCAGACAGAACCACAAACTCAGCTCGGAGCTGGTCCCCCAAGCCCCATGTCCTGTAGATGAATGAGACCCCCCTCCCCTGCATCCTCCCACTCCCCGTTACCGCGATGCTGCTGTCACTGCAAGGGAGGACGCACTCCTGCCTGTTTTTAAGAGAGAAGGTTAGGGGACAAAAGTAAAGGCTGCTGCATGCCTGAGGGTTGTGACAGTTTGTTGCTGGCTTCTGGGAGGACTGAAATGCCTAGGGCATGGACAGCCACACGGACGTTGAGTTGCAGACTCAATTGCATTTCAGGCCCTGGTGCAGGGCTACTACATTGCTTAAGGGGTCTGCCCCAGCCACCCCCACTCTTTGTGACAGCTGAAACCCTGCCAGGGTCCCAAGACCATTTACACAGCCCCAGGTAGCGCCTCGAGTGCCTTGGGGTCTCTGCATTGTCCCAACCTCCGTGTGTTGTCATTTTCCTTTCTGCAGAACGGGCCCTTGAAATCCACACTGCTTGTGGCTGGAGGTTTGGGTTCAAAGTGACTGACTGTTGCAGAAAGATTTTGTGTGGTGTGTGGCAGGATATTAACATGGTTCTTTGATTTGCAGCATATCAGATGGATTTTAATCGATTTGGGGCCAAAGTCAGGAACTAATTATGGGACTCCTTGTATACACTTTTGGGGGCTGTTTCAGGTCCCAGGTTGATTATAAACTTAACAAATGACCATAGGGAAAAAGCAAAATGGACTGTTGGATGAAGTGGTAGGTTCATGTCAGTATTTTTCTTTTGCATCTTTGCAGGGACAGTTCTGTGGACAAAATGGGGCATCAGTCAGAAAGTTCAGCCCCCCCAATTTTCAAATATTTGGTTACCTGGGTAACTCCCTCATTCTAGGCTTCACTCTTTGGGTTGATATGGCTTTATCCTATAGCCTAAAAAAAGTCTGTTATAGGTTAATTGGAAATTTGAGAGATTGTACCTTGTATTTTTAAGCTGTCGCCTCTCAACAAATTCCATAGCAAGCAAGTCATTGAGAGGGCAGGTGCCATTTTTGTAGGTTGAAAAATTTCAAGAGGAGATGGTTGTAAAGATGACCTTTGAGTAGCACACTTGCAGGTCTGTGGAAGAGGAGGCTGAGAAACGTGCGCTTCATTCATGCTTTTCGTCTGAGGTGATATTCCCCAGGCTGGATGTTGAATAAGCAAAAACTAAGCCTAGCTCCTTGCTCATGTTGTCTTAATAGCTGTTGAAGAATCGCGCTGGGAAGTTGGAAAGCGGAGTAATGAAAACCAGACGCAGTTGGAGCTGCAGGTTGAGGATGTGAGCTTGTGAGGGGTTGAGTGGTAAGGGTGTGTCTGGGATTTGTGAGGGGACACAGATACCAGAAACCTGGGGAGCTGCTACTAACTGCAAGAGTGAAAGCTTGTCTTATGGCAGACATCTTTCCGAGCTTCGCTGGGGCCTCAGGTATTTGTCTTGCTGTCTGATCCACGGACTAGGGTAGAGTGAAAGGGATTGCATCAGTAGACGGGAGCCTGCCTTTCTCTTTTGGTGGGTGTCTTTCCCTTTATTTGCAGAAACTCTGAACATTCCGTCGGGATTTAGTCGAGTGGCCACTAGGGGGCGCCCTGAGAACGGAAGAGGCTCATTTCACAGCCGCAAGATTTGAGTCCTGCTCTGGTATTGTCCAGTCCTAGTTCAGTTTCCCATTGTGCTATTCATTTCAGCTCCATCTCATGTTTTACTCAAAAATTATGCAAAGATTTTGAATCTGGTAGCATATCCACATCCAGAAACTGGCAATCCCCAGACTGCTTTCTACTTGGTAGATAAACTTAGGATGTTAGCAAAATCATCTGGTGAAAACCCTGCATTAAGCAGATGGGAAAACCGAGGCTGGGTGAAGGGAAGGCTTCCTTGGCCTCAAGTCCTTCCCCTGCTGGGCACACTGCTCACAGATGGTGTCAGAACTTAAGTGAGAAACAGGAATTGTCAGGTGGAAAATTCCCTGTGCCTGACTGGACAGAAAATAAAACAAACATCAAAAAAATTGGTCAGCAAGTTGTTCTTGCCTGTACAGTGCTTGGTGACTCAGAAGCTGTCAAGAGCAGCAAGGAATTTTCATCTGAAGTGTGAACTTGGAGTTTTCTTCTGGTTCTAAGGATGCACTAAACATCCACAATTCGCTTTTGGGGTGCGGTTTAGGAGAATTCAGAGCACGCTGTCTCATTTCTACCTTTTAGGCCTTTGGGTAGAACTGTGAAGTGATGTTTTATTTTCGTTTGTACCCACGCCCTTCAGAGCACTTCCCAAGAGGAGTTGTGACTTTCAGCTCCTTTGCCAATGCGAGTGGCGGAAATCGGGTGCTGGGTGTCAGGCTCCATGAGATGCTGTGAAATCAGCCCCCCTGAGACAGAGAAGTGTTTAAGAATAAGAATGTTGTGGCTTTTCATTGCACGTCTGCAAGGGCCTTCTGAATCAAGCAAAATACCACGCAGCATCAGCGCTCCGTGAAAGGCAGTTCCGTAGAGAGTTGCAGAGTCTGGAACTTGGAGTTGGCTAGTCCAGCCCTCTGCGTGGTCCAGGCATCTTCCCCTCTTCATCCCAAATGTAGTCTTGCTGCTGCTGCCCGAGCATGTCCACGAGAAAGGACTCAAAGTGGCTTCTTCCAGAGATTAACAAGCCCCACAAAGGAGGCACTCTTGCAGAAGGGCTAAGAGTCCTGGCTTACATTCAAGTCCTGACTGATCCCTGATTAGCCTTGTGACTTTGGGCAAGCTATGTAACTTTCAGAAACCTCCACTTCCTCATCTGTGAAATGGGCTAATATAGTACCAACTTCATGGACTAGTTGTGAGAATTGAATAAAATAACCTATAGAAAACCTCAAAAAGGGAAATTAGCAAATTTACTTTCCTCTTTTAAAAGATGTTTTTTCTCATATCACTTGGACTTTCATTTAGATTTTAAGACCATCAGAGAGGCATGATGCATTGGACAGTTAACTCACTCAGAGAGAGGAAGGCGAAATCATCAACTTTTCAGGTTAATTAGGGAAGTGCACCCATAGGAAGCCAGGACAGTCAGCCAGGTTCTGATAGGATCTGAACACGTTGCTAAGGCCTTGAATTTGGGCTTTGTTTATTGCACAACTTTTGTTTTGATACAGTTTCAGGCAGGGCTGTGTAGTGAGCCCCAATGTTATAACATGGCATTTTCTTTGAGCCAAACTCCCTGGGCCCTCAGGCTGCACAGAGCATTGCCAAAAAATTCAAGGGCAAAAACAAACAAGGTTTTGGGGAGAGGTGTTATGCGATCACCTCACCGTCAAGGGCTATGTTCAACTCTCCCTCTGCACCAGGTTAGCTCCTGTGAGCAGCAGTATGTGACGTGGTGTGAGCAGGAAGCAGGTCTCCGGGAGGGGTCTGGCATGGGAGTGGCAGGGCTGGCGGGCAAATCGTGCCCCCAGTTTGCCATGGTGCGTAGGTGATGGGGCATCCTTGCCCAGCAAAGGAACTGATTTGACTAAAAACGGGTGTTTTAAGCACTGGTCCAAAGTTATTGATAGCCTGGTGCTGGAAAATTGCAGATCGGGGATGCAAATTAGTAAGCTGGCCTGGCGTGGCTGTCATACGCATGGTGGCTGAGGTGCCATGTTGCAGCTAAGGCCCAAACCCAGTTTCAGGGAGTAAGGGACTTTGGCAGACACGTGGTCCAAACTTCTCATCCTTGAGGTGGGAAAAATAAGGCACAGAATTGTTAAGTGACTTTTCTGAGGTTGCACAGCTGGTGAGTGACTGGGCTGGGTCTAAGAAACCTGATTCTTAGTTTGGTATTTTTCCATCACTCATTTAATAAATCTTTACTGGAGCAAGACACGAGCCTCACTCTTAAAGAGCTTATAATCTAGTAGCAAAGATGAAATGTGCTTACAACTATTGAACTAATTCTGCTCAGTTCAACAAAGATTTATTACCATCTGCCATATGCTTCTCACCATGTTAAATTCTGGGACATACACATGGATAAGACCCGAGGAACTTACAGTCTGGTGGAAGAGACAGAGTGAGCAGTTGCTAGGCCATGGGTACCTCTTCTATGCAGGAATTGATTACTTCTGGAGATTTTCAAGTTGGAATATAGCTCATCGAAGATCAGTTCATTAAATTGAGTTCCGTGCTAGACAGGAACACCCCCTCCTGTATTGCTGCTGCTGCCGCTGTTATTACTACCAGCGGATACTTTTGAGAGTTTGTGGTGTGTCACGCTGTGCTAAGTGCTTTACAGACATTTTCTGATCGTCACCACGATCCTAAGAGGTGCGCACTCTTGTTAGACCCATTTAACCAGTGGGGAAAGCAGTGCTTGGGGAGGTTAAGTAACTTGCCCAGGATCAGATAGCTAGGCAGTGTCAGACAGGTTTATCTATGTTGAGACCCATTGCTGCTGGTGAAATGGAAAACCTTCTTTTTGATGCACAGCAGGTGACCTCTGGATTTGGGTGCGGTGTTTCACTCATGTGCCAGAAGATTAGCCATGGGGAGGTTCTTCTTCTGGGGGGGTTTCTTGTTGTTCAGGAAGGGTATAGAGAGAGGGCGTACTGTAGGATTAGGGAGGGCAAGGGCTGTTGAAGATGACCCTTGATTTGGGTTTCCGAAGACTGAAATATGGAAGCTTTCGGGCAGAGGGCAGATTCCAGGGTGAGCAGGCTAGATCTCTTGGAATGCAGGGTGTATGCTGGGACATAGTGGGAGGCAAGGTTGGTGATATGGGATGGGGGGAATAATAATACCATTTAATAATAATAATGGTACTAATAGCGGCTAATTCTTCTTGAGCGCTTCTAATGTGCCAGGTCCATTTAACTAATTTAATTCTCGTGACAATCCTGCAATTGTCTCATTTCCCAGATGAAGAGACAGAGTCACAGAGGGGTTCGCTAATTGCCAGGGTCACACGCAGCAGCAGAGCCAGGGTCTGGACCCAGGCAGCGTGAATGCAGAGACCTTGGCCAGCTCCCTTCCTCTAGATGGGCTGAGCTGGGCGCTGATCGCAGCGGGGGCTCCGAGCCCATGGGTCTGGTGTGCCGGCTTGGAGCAGGGAGCCAGCCTGGAGGTTTTCGCAGGGTTGAGCTGTGAGAAGATAAGGCTCAGCACAGTGCTGGGGGAGAGAGACCTCTGCTTGTTGGGCCACGGATCTGTTTTAATGAAGCAGGTCAGAGAGCTCTCCTCCTGGGCACACACTTTGTTCTTTGTGCCTTCAGCAGCCTCAGGTTCTGGAATCCCTAGGGGGCCTCGGGAGGTCAGCTGGTTCACTTCCCGGCCTGCAGACAGAAATGCACCCACCCCACTCCAGGAGGTCTGATCTCACTTCCTCCTGGGAAGCCGCAGGAGATAAGGGTTGAGTTGAGGTGTCTTGGCTGCTGGGAAGCCCCTTCTAACCATCTTGGACCTACTGTCTGTGCCTAGCAGTGTGCCAGGCACATAGTAGGCCCTGCGCACAGGCTTGTAGGGTGGCACAGAAGGGAATACAGCGAGTACAGTGAGCGAGGGACTGTTTTAGGAGGTGTGGAGGCTGGAGGTCACCACCCCCGACCTCAAGGAGCTTTCCGATTTGTGGGCAAGGAAAGACAATGGCTGGAAATGAATGGCGGGTTACGTAGCAGAGTCTGCAAAGCCAGGCAGACCCTTCCCTGCACGAATTCTCTTTCTGTTACATTTGCTCATGCGCTTGTTAGGGGGGAGAGAGCCTTCCTGGCTGTGGCTTCCTGTCCTCAGTGGCTCTGGAGTCAGACAGCCTAAGTCTCATTTGTCTTTCCCACATGAAAGTCCTGGAGCATCTGTAAGTTATGATTTGTGAAGTATCTGCTTTAAAGCAGAATGCATTTATCATTCCGCTGGCCCAGACGCCACTGTACAGCGCAGGAATGAGAAGATCCCAGGCCCCGGCACAGGAGGGGCTGGGCCAGATGACCCACCGTGAGTGGAGTCTGGCTGTATTGATAAAATTCTCTGGAAATGGTCCAGAAGCAGCCAGATGTTGACTTCACGGCGAGGCTCTCCGGTAAGCTGTTAACTGCATGTTAAACCGGGGCTGGGCTGAAGATTCCCCGTGATGAGCACACATCCTCCGCTGGGGTTGGTACCCCTTTTCCTTTCAATCTGGCAGTAAACCGGGTGTATTTCATGAGGGCTTCCTAAAGTGCCCAGGACAGTGGGAAGTTTCAGAGCAGAATATGACCTGCCATCGAGGTCCCGAGAACTTAGTTGGGGCGTGTCATGAACGCATCTGGAGGAGTCTGAGAATGATGCAAGGGAGTATATAAATGAGGAGAAAGAAATCATGGCTGTACAATCAGGCAGACTTGGGTTCCTTTGCCTCCCTGCGGCTCGGCAGCTGGAGGATCCTGGGCAAGCCGCACGTTTCCTCTGAGCTTTTGTTTTCTCATCTTGAAAATGTGGCGACCAATATCCGACCAAGTGCGATTGCCATGAGAAGTAGGATTTGGAAGCTTGCAACGCAGATCCTGTGCATAGTATCTTGAAAACCAGAGCCGGTATTACTACTTTGTTGAGAAGTACTAGCGTCGAGCACCTGGTGGCCTTCTTATACCAGGTCGTGGCTGTCCCTGCTTTCAACCCTCCCATGGGTTGCTGAGGACTTAAACTCTGAATCTGCCACATCCTTCAGGTCCTGACTGGCTATCCAAACTCTCACTCCCTTGTCCTCCCGTCTTGGCCCTGTGTCGGTTTCCTTCAGAGCTTGTGGGTTTGATGCTTTGTCTGTATACAGCTTCCCCTTCCTCCCCCTTTAGAAGGGAAGCAGGGTCACTGTCTGACCACAGCATCCTGGCCTGTAGCCAGGTGCCAGGCATACAGTAGGTGTTCAGTAAGAATGAATGAATGGATGAATGAATGCACGAATGAACAGCTGCATCGAGAGTGCACCAGCAGTCCTGAGAAGGTGGGGAAGGGCCCTTGGGTGACCCTGCTCTGGGTCACCCCTCTCCTTACCACCAGGTGGACCGCGGTGGAGGGCCCAGCGCGGCCAGGTGCGTCTCCATTGTGGCTCTGAACGGCTGGAGGGAGGAGGAGGGAAGCCGGTTCCCACCCCTGGCGGCTGCTCCCCGTGGTTCTTTGGAGCTCTGTGGCCTCCTTGGGTCACTCCCACACTTCCGGGAGTCGCCCGCCCCCCATCTGAGAATCCCTGGTGATCAGCTCTGCAGAGCAGGCAAGCTGGAGACACGAAATGCATTTGCAAGATTTTCAAAACATTTTCTCCCTGGGCTGTAAATCAAGTACTTAAGGAATTGTAAACCGGCTGGAGTGCAGAGTTTAATGTATGTCTGGAAAAAACACCATCGCGATTTGCCTTTTAACCTCGAGAAAAGAATGCCACTTCGCTTACTTTCATTAGAGGTATTGAGAGGCAGCTGGATATTTCCAGTGGGAGGGTGCTAAGAGGCTGCTGTGGTAGGTTCCCTCCGTCCCTGGAAGGGGAGGGGAAGGGCGGTGTCCAGATGGCTCAGGGCGCAACTTGCAATGCTGTGGCCAAAGGGAGTTTAAAAAGAGGGAGCTGCTGCGTTGTCAGTGTTTCCTTAAGTCCCCGGTTCCCTCTCGCTGGTGTCATGCTCCTCGTAGCTCACGTGGCTCGAAAGCCGCACAAGCAGTTGATGGGTGCAGGTTGGAAGGAATCCTTGCTGGCTGTTGTCATTTCATTGTGAGTTGGGCTCAGCTCGTGTGTGATTCACCCCAGCTGCCAATGACACTCACAGGAAGGTGGAAGGGAAGTGGACGATCCAATCCAGGACTCCAAAGGGAGTGTGGGCTGGTTCTGAGCGCCTGGATTTGAGACCCTGCTCCAACCTCCTGTGTAAATTTGAGATGGTCAGCCGGACTCGGTTTCTTCCTCTGTGAAATGGGAGTGGTTGTGAGGATAAATGAGTTGTACGTCAAGTTCTTAGAAAAGTGTGTGGCCCACAGAGAATGTTATCCTTGGAAGGAGCCCTCTTGGGAAAGGCAGGATGGGGTCTCAGCTGTCTTTGTACCTTGGGCAGCCTGGACACAGGACATCACAGAGTAGGCGCCCAGGTGTTGAAGCCCCTTTCTTCACCCGTAAATCTAGGGGCCAAGACAAAATGCTCTCCAAGGTCCCTGCCGGCGCATAGGAAGAGAATCCTGGGATTCGCTGAATGCAACTGGTGAAATGTAGACTTCATTTCCTACTGCCTGGTTTTTGGCAGGAGGTCTTGTTGCGGGAAGGGGAGGTATCTTCAGCTCCCAAAACCTTTTTCAGATTGTTAGGTGCAGGCTTTGTCAAGTGTAAGGAGAGTCCGCATTTCCATTCAGCTCAAGGCAGATATCGCTTTATAAGCATGTCTGTGAAGTGAGTTCTGGCCTAGGCTCTATGTTAGTTAGACCGTTCTCATTTTCAAAGAAGCGAATCAGTTTTCTCATCTATAAAGTGGGATGATAATAGACCCTGCCTCCTGGGTTGTCAGGGACAGTGCCGAGAACTGTGCCCAACATGTAGCCAGTTCTCAATAAAAATTAGCTGTTATTATTTGGGATTCAGAGGAAGGCAAACTCATATCCTGCTGGGTTGCTTGGAGGGATCTTCACTCATTCCTTAGCTACTTCGAGTTTAGGGGGCTTTGCTTTTGGTCCCAGTGAGGCTGGAGGCCTGTGGCTGCCTCTGCTCTCCATTGTGCATTTGGGTCTCCCAGTGCTTTTAGCATCGACAGGGTGTGTGTGTGTGGGGGGGCGTTCAGCATCCAGGGAGCTCCTTCTACCCGGGGACAGGTGGGTGGAGGCAAGACTCCGGGCAGGAGGAGAAGACTAAGGAGGGGCCCTCTCCCCAGTGGAAGGCATGTTTTTGGCATCCTCACTTAAAAGGAAGAATTGACCGGTGTGTTTACTAGTCTTTCATCCTTAAAGATGAAATCACTCTATCAAGCTCACCTCTGTGGAGCGCTTTATATTCACCAGGCCTTGGGGTGAGTGTGTTGCCTGCATCATCTCACTGACTTCCCGGTCGTTCTTAGACACCCCCCGTCCCAGTGAGAGAGATGCTCTCACAACCCCCATTTTACTGCAGAGGGAACTGAGGCCCAGGGACACGCTATTTGTGACCGGAGGATGATGGCAGGAATGAAATTCACATCTGCCTGAGCTCTCGGCTACGACCCTAGACGGCTTCCAAGGAGGAGTAGAAATAGCTGTCATTTTTCCTTCTGCCTCTCCCAGGTTGCACGTTTAAACACATTTATTCAAATACTTGCTGAGCTCCACCGCTGTGCCAGGCCCTGTGTGGGCACCAGGGAGGTGGTGGGGTGGGGCTGGGCAACGGCAACAGGGAACAGCCTCTGCCCCAAAGGAGCTCAGCCACCTCTTGGTTCTAGAACGTGCAGCTGCCCCTTGTCATTTCTAGATCTCCAGCCTTTATGGTCAACGCTTACCCCTCCTTGCTGGCCCATTTAAGGACACTGATTCCCTATTGTATTTCTTTTGTGTGTGCTTTAGTCTCTTAGAATTTCATCCCTTTACATCAAGTACATTCATTATGCAGCCATGATTTTCTCAGTATCAATTATAAGAGAAGACAGCAAACTTTGAGAAGCTCTCGGTGGTCCTTGATGTAACGCTACTACCTTGTCTAGCTCTCAGTAGATCAGAAAGTGAATTATTTCTCCAACTAGCAGAAGCCGTGGGAGGGAAGAGGCTGATACTCGGGTTGATCTGGTGAGCTCAGAGCCCAGCACGTGAATGTATTTGGGTGGAAAGGCAGGGCAGTGATGCACCTGCTCCAGGGAGAACCCCGCTTTGCATCTTCCTTGTGGTTAATTGATATCTGTTTCCCAGGCAGAATCAAATGGAATGCTCGGGGAAGGAACCAGTGTGTGAGTGGGTGTGCAGGCAGCTCATGGCAGAAATCCTGGAGAGGGGAGGAATGAAGTGGAAATCTCCACTGAGTCGTATCCACCTTCTTGAATGTGTAGGAAGGTCCAGAGCGGAAGGAGGATCCTTTCCCTAACGGTTGTAATAGCAGGAAACATTTATTGAGTGGCGGGTGTGAGCCAGGCATTGTTCTAACTACCTTGCCTGCTACCTCTCCTTTGAGCCTGTATTATTAGTACCTTCATTTTGCAGACCAGGAAGGAGAGGCTCAGAGAGGTCACAAGACTTGCCCAAAGTCACAGAGCTGGGATCTAGGGCTGGGCTGTCTGACTTCAGGGTCAAGGTTGTAATCATTGGGCTCCATGGCCTCTCATGGGCGCGGATCCTTGGAGGCTTCTGCAGCTTCCTGCTTTGGTCCTTCACCCACACGCTGTGGGGTGGACTTCCACTGAACCCAGACTTACCGCTCAGAGAAGTTGTGTCCAGGCTTGTGAAAATAGCAGCTGGAGGAACTTGGTTCCATGAAGCCAGTTATTCCGTGTCTTACTCATTTATGTCCTCCCTGTGCCTGGTTCTGTGCCTGGTGCACAAGAAGAAGGCACTTCGTGTTTGTGGAATGGCTGTGGAGTGTTAGGAGTCTGGGGATGTCGTCAGGAGGCTTGGGGGCCAGCCCCACCATTGCCACAACTTGAGCTGTGTGACCTGGGGCGAATTACGCCTCTTCTATGGCTTCAGCTAATTTCTCTGTGAGATGAGAGTTCTGGGACTGATTTGGAGCTTACTTTCCAGCCCCATCCAGTTTCTGCATTTGGTGAGTCTTCAGGTCTTGTCTCCAAATTGCAAGTGGCAGTCACCAACTCCTCCCTTGTTTGTCCTCTTTCACTGGAAGGCAGGCTCTTCCAGGGCATGGATTTTCACCAGTTTTGTTTACTGGTGTTATCTCAAGTGCTAGCATGGTGCCTGGCAAATCAGTATTGGTGACATGCCTGCATGCGTGCCTGAATGAATGACTGCCATCTCTCTCTTGCTGATGAAATCTCAGCCTAGAAAAAACTCTGGGGCTAAAGCCTAAGAAGAAAATTAAGGAGCAGCTGTACCATTTTCCAAGAAAAACACCATCTTTATAAAGGCAAGGTGCAGCCGAGATGGGGAAAGTTTATTATCTCTGCTAGCCGAGGGATTAGGGAGTCAGCAGGATTCCTCGATTTTTCATCATCTGGTGATACTTTTTGCAAACCACAGAGAAAACAAAACAAAAACAAAAACTCTCCCATTCCTTCCCCCCGCCGCCCCAGCGCCTCCTTTAACTTCAAGCTGAAAAAGCACTTGCTGCTTGAAACAGCTCATGAAGGAAAAAATTATAACAAATATTTTGCATTTCTCTGGTGGCGGCACAGTCTGAATTCCTTTCAGCCCCACAATGAGTTCTAATTTTATGAAATGTTTGGATTAGCCACCAATTTTCCGGTGGAATTTAGGAGGCTTGTATCCGTACTTATGCTTGAAGCGAAGAAATCTCGTAAAATCCATGCAGGGCCCAGTGGGACGTTGTAGCCAAGGACAAAATGACCATCAGCGGAATGACGGGGAAGAGAGAGATCTCTCTGGCAGCTGTGGGCAGGCTTTGTGGATGGTGGTGTGTTCTTGAACCACAGTCTCTGGGGCTTGGCCGGGCTGCATACCACTTCCAACTGATCATGGCCTATAAAAATTCCAGCCCAAGTACAATGCCTTGTACCTCACCTTGTTCTTTCAATCCCCAGAGCCAGAGAACATTAGGGCATCTGGTAATTGGGTGAGAGGCATTTGATAACACATGGTGCTCTACCCACCTCCCTCACCCTCATAGCACTGAGTGCCTTGTGTTATAATTTCCAGTCTACTAATCTCTTTCCGCCCCTAGACCTGTGCTGTCTCATGTGGACACACGTGCCTATTAAAGTTAACATTAATTACAGTGAAATAAAATTAAAAACTTAAGTTCCTTGGGCATACTAGCCACATGTTAAGTTCTGGATAACCCTATGGGGCTGGTGGCAACCATCCGACAATGCAGGAAAGATCATTTCCATTATCATAGAAAGTTCTAAAGGGTGGCGCTGCTCTAGAGGCCGAGTTTAATGACAGCAGGGACATGCTCCACCCGTTTCCTTGCTTTATTAGCTCCGTTCACAGCACTTGTCACCATTTTAATTATCTCTAAACAACCTCGTTCATCACCTTCTCTGCATCTCCAGCGTCTAGAACAGTGCCTGGTATACAGTAAGCACGGTGAAGATTTTTAGAATAAATGCATGAAGTTGTCTGTCTGATTTAGCATTGCTTTGCATGTGCCTGCCACCTTCAAAACAACTGACTGACCACTTATTGAGTTGTAACTCTGGAATGGATTCATCTGATATTTGTTGAGCACGTACTATGTGCAAGCCTCTCAGGCTGTGATGGTGGGCAAATGGACATGACCCTCTAGTTAATGAGCTTAGCCAGTCTAAGGGCTCTTAGATTTGTGGGGACATGGGAATCTCCTGGGTGTGCCAGTTAAAATGCACCATCTTTGGCACCCACCCCAGAGAGCCTGGTCCAGCAGGGCTGGGGTGCGACTTAGGGAGACCTGGGAATCTTCAGCATTTTAACCAGATAACACAAGGGAAGGTGATGGGGTTGGTCCATGGTCTGTCCTTGGGAAACACAGTAATGGAAAGCTCGTTGTATTCATCTGAGGATATGCCCCCCGCCACCTTCTTCAGTCCACACCTTCTTTTGTGATAACTGGAGGGCCCTAAGACCCCACGCCTTTATATTGGAACCGCAGTTTGAGGTCTCTTTGCCTGTTATTTTCCCATGGAGTAATAATAATAGCAAACAATTACATAGCAGGAATTGTGCCAGGCAGTAGTCTAAGCACGTTGAATCACTGACCTAATTCACCCTCATGGTAACCCTAAGAGATGCACAGCATTATCATCCTCATTTTACAGTGGATAAACTGAGGCACAGAAAATTAAGTCACTGGCCCAAGTCTGCACTACTTGAATGGGAATGCCAGCGTGGAAGTGCTGCGGGGCTGCTCCTCTGTCACTGGACCTTGAGCTGCTGCCCCCCCAAAATGCCGAATGTGCCTTTATATCCTTTTCTGCCAGTTGCTCAGAATCAGAGTCAGGTATATTTAGGAAATGCCTGTTGAGGGGACTAACACGTGTGGGCCTTAGGAGCTCTGTTGATCTACAAATGCCCACCCCTGGCCTCAAAGAGCATAATAAATTCAGACATTCCCCTGGGCCTACTATACCTCACCCCTGTGCTGCCAGGTGTAGGGGCTTGCAGCTAACAGGAGAGACAGAGGCAGAGGCAGGGACTTCCCGAGAAAGTGTCACACCCAGGTTAGGTCTTCCTCTCGCCAGGAAAAGCAAAGCAAATCTTACAAGCTAGGTGTTCCCTCATTTTGCTGCTTGTGACTCTCCATTCTTTGCGTAGTTTTGTTGTAGAATAATATGCCTACTTCACCAGCAGGGCTTCTGAGTGCGTGATGGGGGGCATCCAACATAAGGAAAGATGTGCCTCCCTCCCGTCCTTTTTTCTCCCACCTAGCAAGGCAGGAAGCCCCTTAGAGTTGGGAGATGCCCAGAACTCCTGACGCACCTGGGAGAACCTTGAAAGAAGGGGAGCGAAGGGAGAGGAGAGAACATTTGTAGAATAATCACCCTCCATGAGGCCGTTTACGTGCATCATCTTATTTCACAGCAGCTCTGTCATGATCCCACTTTGCAGTTAAAAAAGTTGATGCTCAGAAAGGGTAACTGATTTGCTCAAGTAAGCAAGGTAGCGCCAGAGTTAAAAACTCAGGTCTGTCTGACCCCTCTGTGGGCTCTTCCGGCTACACCGCTTTGTTCTCAGTCCCGGCGGAGCATTAGCATCACCTATAGGGACCTTTTAGCAGCTCTCTGCGGGTGGGGCCCGGGCATCACCATCTTTAAACAGACGCTTGGGTGCACGGCTGGAGCTGAGACCATGGTGGAGCATGGTGATGACAGAGGCCCAAGGGTCTGCACTCCTGAAGGTGTCCCATCCATGCCTGGTCCACCTGGGACCTTGCCCACAGCAAGGTGAGGCCCCTCCCCTATGGGGCTCCCAGTGTGCTTCCTCCACGGAGGGCTGGTGTGTCCAGAGCCATCCCACTGGACCTGAGCCGCGGACCTTTTGCTCTGTTGCATCAGAGGCTGCTTGTAAATCAGCAGCTGGCTTGTTTTCTTGTTAGGCTCCAGTTGTGGTGACTTTTGTGTCCTGCAATTCTGTCCTGCAAAATCGATTCCCTGGGGGTTACAGAAGTACATTTGGAAGGACTTCTTTTACTGGGGTGACCCGAAATGTCCTCTTTCAAAAGAGGCTACAGCTGTTCCTTTTCTCCCAAGCCCTGTCTCACTTTGCCCTCTGACACCATCCTCTCAACCTCGTATTTTGAAGGTCTCGCTGCAGGGTTCTTACACACATTTCTGCATGTGGCCTATTTGTTAATAATAATAATTTAAAAAGGGGCTTTGCAGTATGTACTGTATGTTGGACAGTATTGGGCATTTT
The DNA here is from genome assembly GCF_059928025.1 of Delphinapterus leucas. Classification (NCBI taxonomy): domain Eukaryota; kingdom Metazoa; phylum Chordata; class Mammalia; order Artiodactyla; family Monodontidae; genus Delphinapterus; species Delphinapterus leucas. The sequence continues at coordinate 86,500,151 of NC_143139.1, read as the reverse complement.
TTGTATGTTGTCTCATTGCATTTTGCCTTTTCTTGGCAGTGATGAACCTGGGGATCTTTATCCTCAAATGGAGGAAGTTACAATTATACCATGATTTGCTGGCGTTTTGGGAGGATGAGGTGCTCCATGGACTATAGAAGCTGCCATATTGGGGCAGTTGGCTTGGCTGGGATGGTGGTGGGAAGTTGGCTAGTAAAACAGAAGAGGGTGGGAGAAGCAGAGAGCAGCCCAGCGGCCCCTAGGGTTCAACGTGACATGAGCCCAGTGAAGAAAGTGGAGAATTCTTGTTAATCTGATGCATTGGTTAAGTGGAAATACTAAAAGGTTATAATAGAGAGCTCTAAATATAGTTTTCCAGGTAATTGAAGCTCGCTTATTTACAAGCCAATCTTTTAAAAAATTGTAGCCATTTCTTATGGAAATCTTTCTCAGTTGGATGCACACTTTCTTGCTTTCTTAAAACAAAGTACCTTGAAGGTAGTTAAACCTTTTCTCGAAGTCTTTTGGGGAACTTCTAAATGGTTCTCAGTACTGTATTTTGGAGTTCTCATGTGTGCTATTTATAGTTTGTGTATCTGCTCCTTCATCAGCTTCCATGCCTTTTTGTGACCCTTTTAAATGATAACATTTTTCTTTTCCCTCTAGCAAAAATAATGCATGCTCAATACTGAAAACTCACAAGACACAGAAAAGTTAAAAGACGAAAGGTAAAAGCCGGTCGTCCTGTCTTGATTCCACCAGGGAGGCTGTCTCTAGTGGCTTTCTAGTTCCATATTTCCACTTCTCTACAGCTTTGCCATGACAAGCTTGTTAGAATTGTGTTAGCAGGAAAACATTGGGTGACCATCTTCAGGGGCTCAGTGGATGGATTCTATGCCATTTCTTGGGGTGGCTTTTCTAAGAGTTCGTTTCCTTTCTCATACAGTCTTCAGAGCTGAATGGGCCCTGACAATGAACCTAATGAGATTCTGTTTTCTCTTGTAAAAGAATGAGCCATTCTGGGGAGAGTTGGCCTGGCCAGGCTCACTCAGTATGTGGCTGAGCTGAGTCTCTTGATTCAAGGTCCAGTACATTTCCCATTTCGCCATATCTTACCTGTGTTCCGGAGGGACAAGTGACTTTGGAATAAAGGAGCTATTGCTATATTTGGAAAACTAAAACCAAGAGAAAACCTACCTTCACCTCAATCATCTAGGTTGCTCAAGTGACAGATTTTTTTCACTTTTTTTCTGAGGGAGTAAGAAACAGAATGTGGCCTCCTCCTTAGCATGCCAGCCAGACCCACTGCCCTTTTGAACATCAGTCTTAGATTAGTACCGAGATGGACTCAGAAACACACTTGAAAGCAACTTGCATTATTATCCGTACATAGCTTACATTTTATGACCTGCTTAAAGATGCAGGGAGCATAAATCTTGGGGAGGACCGTCTTATTTACTTGTTCTTCTTTTCTGCAGATGGGATGCTTGCATCAGAGCCTGGCTGGCTTCAGATGTCTGCTCCAGGATATTTTAGCTGAACTGTATGAGTCCATTAAACAAATGTAAGAGTTTTTGGGAAAGGAGGGCTGTGTCTCAAACCAAATGTTTTACATGGAGAACATCTGGGGAATATTGGTATTTGTGTGTACAGTACATCAGAAAGCAGCTTGGCGGGGTTCAGCTGGGATGTTTCTGGCCTGCGGTTGCTGGATTTGACAGTTGTATTGTAAGGGAATGGTTCTTATGAAGTGTTGCCATAAAGGCAGGGCTTGGTCCAGGAAGGGGTGTCCTCGTTTAGCCGTGCACTCAAATTGCTCTGATTAGCTCCCCAGCCAGATCGCCCACGACATTTGAACAGTCTGATATCTGAGCTAGTTCTCCCCAGGGTTTAAACAATGGAGAAAAGAAGCATCACAGTGCCAGGACTTGGGGTGTTTCTCCTTTACCCCGTGGTTGCATGGATTTCACGACACTTGGAAACAGGTGTGGCCCAGTGGAAGTAGTATTGGCCACAGAATCCAAGTACCTGGGCTGGAACTTGGGGTGTTGCCTTTATGACCTGTGGGGACTCAGAGAGTTCCTTTCGGCAGGATCAGTTTCTTTCTCCTGCAAAATAAGTAATTTGTCTCATGGATGGTAGGGAGAGTAAAATAAAGTGAGATGGCACTGTATACATGGCAATGTATACATACACACCTTGGTATTGCATACACGGGTTTGCGGTCTCACCCGCAAGTATAGAATCAACGTGGACCAGAGTGGAATTGGGAATCTGACATCAGCAACTTGTAGATTTTGGCCCAGGTTGGTGGTAGTGGGTGGATGAGTGAACATTCTTTTTTTTTTTTTTTTTTTTGCGGTATGCGGGCCTCTCACTGCTGTGGCCTCTCCTGCTGCGGAGCACAGGCTCCGGACGCGCAGGCTCAGCTGCCATGGCTCATGGGCCTAGCCGCTCCGCGGCATATGAGATCTTCCCGGACCAGGACACGAACCCGTGTCCCCTGCATCGGCAGGCGGACTCTCAACCACTGCGCCACTAGGGAAGCCCTGGGTGAACATTCTTATAAAAATTATGACTGATGGGATTCAGCATGTTTGATTCAGTTCAACTCAACACGTGTTTATTGAATGTCTGTTATGGGACTGGACTCTTCCCTACTTGTTGGGGACGCAGGGGTGAATGAGGGTTCCTATCCTGCCGTCTCTGCTTCCTATTCTGGGTATTGACCGTGAATGACTCTCCCTTTTATATTATGTGTTGACTGTGATTTAGGTAGTACCTGCCGTCTCTGCTTCCTGTTCCGGGTATTGACCGTGACTGACTCCCCCTTTTATATTATGTGTTGACTGTGATTTAGGTAGTGCAGACAACGACTGGCATATTAGTCTGCTTGGGCTGCTGGAACAATACCGTGGCCTATGTGGCTTAAATGACAGAAATTAATTTTCTCACAGTTCTGGAGGCTGGAAGTCAAAGATCAAGGTGCCGGCAGGGCTGGTTTCTGGTGAGACCTCTCCTCCTGGCTTGCAAATGGCTGCCTTCTCCCTGTGGCTTCACATGGCTTTTCCTCAGGGAGCACGTGCTCCTGGGGTCTCTTCCTCTCCCTCCAAGGACTTCAGTCCTGTTAGATCAGGACCCCACCCTTATGACCTCATTCAACCTTAGTCACCTCCTTAAAGGCCCTGCCTCCAAATAGTCACATTGAGGGTTAGGGCTTCAACATTTGAATTTGCTGGGGGGAGGGGAAGACAATTCAGTTTATAACACCTGGTAATATTTTATAGGGTAGAACATTATTTGTCAGGGAATATCGTTGGACTTCCTGTACCTTTCTTGCAAGATTGGTCAAAACAACCTGACTGAACCCCCCATCAGCCAGAAAAAAAGGCCAAATTCCGCAATAATTTACTATGTCTTTATTGGGGTGAGAGAGTAAATTATTGTAAGAATTAATCTGGATGGGTCCTGAAGACGGTATTTCAACTAGTACCAGTCAAGTGAAGTAGTCAGAGGCCCATCTTATGGAGGGGATGATGGAGTGTAAGGCACATACATGACATGAGTGAGCAAAGAGGACAGGGGAGATTCTCTCCTGGCTCTTGTCAGGGATGGGAAAATTCATACTCTGGGCAAAGTGAGACTCAATTCTCCTCTTAGGAGCATGAGGGAGACTTGGGGGTGGAAATGGGGGAATGAGGCCCGGAAGGACTTCTACATCAGTTTCTGCCTGTGATCTCACAAAAGAACACTTTGCTGGGAAGGGTCTCAGAGTCCTAGGAAGAGCATCTCCTTGGCCAAACTGTAGGTCATGTGTCTACCCATTGGCATGGGGAGGGTGCAGTATCTTGACTGTCAGTCTCTTTTAACAGTGGGGTAGGGGTGGGCCCCAGTGCAATGTCAGGGTGCTCCTACTAGTAGAAGGATGAATGGGTGCAAGGCAGGGAGAGCCTGTCCATTGCCCTCTCCATGGGATTGTAAGCAACTTGAAGGGTAGGTCCATGATTTTCAGGATCTTGATCGGTACCTTATCTAGAGCAGATTTCCCAGGATTGCTTGCTGGAGAATTGACTCACTGTTGCATCATTTTAGGGATGTGCTTCCCAGACCCTCTGGTCTGATTCTGCCTTTTGTTCAGCTGTGTTGCCTGGCCCTGCAGAGAGCAGCAAGAAACACCAGTGGATGTGCTTTTGAAGATGGGACTGATTTGAATAAGAAAAGACTTAGGGTGGGGACAAGGCGGTGCGGTGTGGCTTTGGTGGCGCCTGCATCTCCGGAGACTCCGATTCAGCCTTATTTATAGACACCCACTAAACGCCAGGCACTGTGTTACTTGCTTTGTCAGTGTTGGTACCGAGCTTCAGAGTGGGGTCTTTGGGTTTAGCAAGACCCAGCTCTCCTGTTCATTAGTTGTGTGCCCTAGGGCAAGTTACTTCATCTTCCTCAGACTCAGTTTAAATTCACTGAGAAAGCAGAAATACTCTTTTAGTGAGAATTTCATGAATGAGCTGTTGAGAGGTTTAACAGGATGGTGCCCAGTGCCCGGCACACAGTAAGGGCTTGATAACTGGGAATTATCATGATTACCACTAGCTGTTGTCGTGAATTCTCTCCCAGCCTTTCTGGAGTGGGCACTATTATTGCTCCATTTTAAAGATGAGCACGTTGAGGCTCAATGATTTTGGGACAAGCAGGGATTCAACACTTGAGAGTTTAGCCAGGTCAAAGAAGACGCAGTGGCAGGGGGCTGGGGGCTGGGTTGGGTGGAATCAGATGCCCTATTATTGTTGTATGGTTTCATAAAGTTCCTTCTTAATACTTGGGGACCATGTCAGCCACAGCTCATTGGCGTATACAGAACACCAGTTACCTGCCAGGCACTGGAGATGTTGCAATGAATAAAACAGAAACGGTCTCTGTGTGAATGAAGCCTGTAAGTAATGGTGAGCAAGGTTAGGAAAGGGGACCTATATGTGCGTTTCGGGGGCTCATTGCAGGGGGTGGGTGCGGAGGAGGGGGTCAGTTGGAGAAGTTAGTTGCAGACAGTAGGGTGTGGGGGGATCCGGGCAGAGGAAATGACAAGCACAAACGTCCAGGGGCATGGACACACCCAGGCTGCTCCTTAAGTCCCTGTAATGACCACAGACCCCTGCCCCAACCTCCCTGAGGGTAGGCACTGAGTGATGGGTGTGGGTGAGGCCCATGGAGGCAACCGGCCTGATGGAGTGGCAGGAAATTTCCACCTGGGACTGAGCATGCGCCTTGGGGGTTGGGCTGGCAGAGCTGGGTGGGGGCTGTGCCTTTGTAGCTGGAGGTGCTTCTGTGACAACATCCCTGGTAGCAGGTTGGCCGGGCGGTAATTAGCGGGCTGACAAGCATCCAAATGGATTGTGCCGGGGGGTGGGGAGAGGATGGGGGGGGAGTGGAGGGCGATGGGGGCGTCCAGCGCGGGGAGAGGGGCTGTGGAGCAGGGATAATGGACACTGAGAGCTGAGAGCTTCCCCTGGAAGGAAAAGAAGCTGCTGCTTGTGAGGAGGTGATGAATGAGGCCTCTGGGGGTGGGGGCGGGGACAGACTGCAGCCCGGGCTCTTATTCCTTCCCTGTCTGATCCGTCTTTTTTTTTTTTTTTTAACATCTTTATTAGAGTATAATTGCTTTACAATGGTGTGTTAGTTTCTGCTTTATAACAAAGTGAATCAGTTATACATATACATATGTCCCCATATCTCTTCCCTCTCTGATCCGTCTTTGCGCTCTAATTGCTATATGCCCGTTTTTCGCCTAAGAGGGATTCTGTCAGTATAAAAATAACCTCTGAGGACTCTTCTCTTTCACTTATCTTTAAAATCACCCATGGTTAACATATAAAATTTAAAGCCATGCCCTTTAATTTGCGTGTGTGTGTTATATGTATCCTACCATCTTAAGAAATTAAAAAACTTTTTTTTTTCTTTGTTCTGCTTACCTGGATCAGCTAAACTCAGTTGGCTAATTTCCTTTCCCTTTGGAAAACTAATGTTTCTTCGGTCTTTTGTGTCCCTTTTTCATTGGTTCCCAAGGTCAGTGATTCAGTGGCCGCCTGAAGTTAATATTTAAAAGCAATGTTTTCAGTGAATTAAGAAATAATGGGAGAAGAACCGCCCAGGTATGCCTACTCACGTGTGATATCAAATCAGGCTTCAGATATTGGAACAAGGATCGGACTGAATTGGACTGAAAAGTGTCCCCAGCAGGTCTGTGTGAGGACAGCCCCCTGGCGTCAGATGGAAATGAAATCACGCATCGTGCTGTGAAACGGGTCCTAAATGGCCAGCATGCTTAGGCGTGGCTGTCACCTCCGCCCCATGCCCCCATCTCAGTTTATTAATAATGCAGCAGTTCTGGGGACTTCGCTGTGCTGGGGCCTGCCTCACATGTAAATGTGAATTTAAACCCTTTGTTTTTGGGTGGCAGTTTCAGTCCTGCTGCTAGCTGTGGTTTGGAATTTGGTTAGGAATCCCCACCCAGGGTATGATATATCCAGGAGTGGAGTGGGAATCAGGACCCCTGTTGCCGTTCCAGTACTGCTGTTAGCTTCGTGAACTTGGGCCTGTACTTTAATCTCCCTGGGACTCGGTTTCCTCATCTGTAAAACGAGGGGGCTGGCATAGAACATTCTGGGGCCCTTGTAGTTCTGACATCTGCCAGTGATAATGTTGCTGGTTATGCCTTCTCGCCCTTCATCATACACACAATCTGATGCGATCCCCACAGCAACCTCGTGGGGTCAGTGCTCCTGTCACCTTATTTGCAGACGAGGAAACTGAGGCTGTGACATGTTTGTCTGAGTGCCTCGCTGTGCAGGGGGCACCTGGGCCAAGTTCCTGTGACTGATGACAGGGCCAGGGGGCTGAGGCTGGCTTTCTTAGCAGCTCTGGCTGGGGCTCTGCTGGGCTTGGAGCTTGATAAATCACAGTTGCGGAATCCTAAGCTTATTCAGGCTGTGGTATGAACAGTGTCAGAGTGATCAGATGCTACTCCTTGAGGCCGTCCAACTCAGAAGTAACCTCAGCTCTCTGGTCTGGTCTGTCCTCCCCCCAGAGCTATTGAAACCTGGAAGAAGAGTCGTAGAGCTTTAGATTTCTGAGTTGGTGTTGCATTTGGCTTTCAGGAATGCGAGAGTCCAAAAATAAACCCCTGCTTGGCCACTCGAGTCCCAGCTGAACAAGCCTCGCAATTTCAGTATTTTTGTGACGCTGATGTTGCCTGTGTAGCATCTCTTGTGCTACTGGAGACCATTTCCTGCAGGGGGCCTTGGGATGGTTTCTTAGAGATTTCCAGCGGATCCCCATAAGAGGGGGCTTCTCACAGCCCCGGCTAGACCCTCTCTCACAGAGCAGGCAGGATGGGGGGCTCCAGAGCTCACCTCCTCTCTCCCCCTCTGGACACATTCACTTTGACCAGGTGTGGGAGCTCCAGGTGGCCTGCAGAGCATGAAGTAACCCATGAGCAGCCAGCTTCCGTGGCCTCCCGGCATCCACAGGCCTGCCTCAGGCTAGGATGAGCCAGATGTCCTCTGGGAGCAAACCTTCCCTTTCCCAGGGGCAAATTAATGCAGGTCACTGAGTCCCTTCAAGGAAGTAGCTTGTTTTAAATTCTCCTCTTTATAGATGGGCAGTTCATGAATTTTCCTTAATCATCTAGCATTTAATATGACTGCATAGTATTTAAGTTATGGAAGGAGTGCCATCCCAGCCACATTGACTGTGGTTTAAGGTCAAACTAAAGAGTGCAGCAGAATCACCAGGGAAGCTTGTAAAAAGTGCCCATCCCAGCTTGTCCTCATCCTCGAATTCAATAGGTCTGGGCTGGGCCATGGAATCTGCATTATGGCAGTCAGCATCCCCCTTTCCTCCCCAGACGGAGGATCTGATGCAGGTGGTACGCCAACCAGCCTTTGGCCAAGTGCTGTCTCCTGGAATCTAACTGCGTGCTCGGGGTGGGCTTGTCGCTTGCTCTATCATTGCTGCTGGCGCTAACTTTCCATCGGTGCCTACCCGGTCAGCCCTGGCCACTGTCTCCTGTTTACAAACCTCAGCGCCATACAGGGAGTGTAAATCTGCCTGCAGTTTCTTAGTCATTAATTCCACTTCCCTTGTGGCACTGACACATGCAATAATGACATTCTTCGCTCAGCCCTTGAAGGGGGCAGGTCCAGAACAAGGGATGACTGTATCTGTAGATAGAAACATCCCAGGCCCTTCTGAGGACCTCCTAAGTGGGCCCTGGCCTGGACAAATAAAAATCTGCTTTGCTGTTTCAGTTCTGGAGATAGAACACATTTTTCATGGCAGGAGAAAAAAAAATCAGGGTCATCTGAGGAAACACCATCTCTTATGGGGAGTTTTGGGAAATTGAGGATTGAGAGCTGATTTACACAGGATTATATGTTCAGAACCTCTTAGAAGGTTAAAAGGCTGGTGGTGGCGAAGGCGAATGGTAGGATAATGTTCTTTGAAGAAAAAGGTCTTTCTTCTATATGCTGTGCTCCCTGGCGTCAGGACGCCTCTCCTCAGAGCCTGCTGATACAACTCTTGGCTTCCAACCTGCTTCTGTCTGAAGAAACATCCACGCATTGACATGAATTAACAGGCCAGAGAGGAAGAGGCTCACGGTGGAGCTGCCTTGGATTCCCATGGGGCTGGTTGCATCATGGCAACTTGCTAGAGTGTTGTCCTGAGTTGGCCAGACTCTTCACAAAGAGCTGGGGGTCATTTAATTAATTAGGGGCCTTGGCTGCAAGGTGGCCTCCTGGCTGGTGTCACCGTGGTAATGGCCGGGCACAGCCTTTCTAAGTGAAAGCCGTTTGGTGATCCTGGGGAGCTTTGGACCCGTGGGGCCCATGCGGAGCTGTGCCTTTGCCTTGAACTCTGACCATCAACCAGGCCAGAGCAGGAACGCCCTACGCTGGCCTCCAACTTGACTTGGCTAACCATTCATTCCCACTGCAAATGGCCTCTGGGCCTCTTGGTAAGAAAAGGTCGCCTGAGCTGCCTCTGACTCAGTGCCTTGCAGCTCCCGTGGAGCAGTGGAACGTGGCCGGGTGTGAGATCACACCTATGAATGGCAGGGAAGCTGCCAGCTCCTGTTGCCGGGATTAGAACTCAAACTTGTTCTCACTAAGTGATGCTAATGCTGTGTTTTATGGCCCTGTTTCTTCCCTGCTGCTCAGTCCCCAACTCCTGACCTCACAGAACCTCACATGGGACCCTGTAAAAAACTTCATCTGCTTGGAGGGGGCCCATCACACTGGGCTTTGGGGACTGTTTGGGATCCTTTGAGAGATTCTGTCACCTGCCATGTTTGCTGTCTGTCCCAACTTTATCCACAGCCTCAAGAACCAGCAGCCTCTGGGCTCAGCCTGCCTGGGTTCAAGTCCTCGCTCCATCTCTTACAGGCAACGTGACTTTGGGCAATGTTTATCTCCTCGGTGCCTTGGTGACCCTGTACAATGGGGCTGTAGTTAGGACTAAATGAGATAAAGTCCACTGGCACGTGGTTAACACATAATAGATATTAGTTACTGTTATTATTAAGAATATTGCTGCTGCTTTAAAAATGTTGGTATGTTAGGCCAAAGACAAAGCACTAAGATCATGCTACTCAAAGTGTGGTCCCTGGGCTGACAGCACTGGTGCATCACCTGGGAGTTTGCTAGAACCCCAGAATCCCAGGCCCCACCTTAGACCTGTGGATTCAGAATCTTCATTTTGACCAGATGTCCAGGACCCCTTTGAGAGGCACTGTTCTGGAACAGCCTCTCTTTAGGCTGACAGATGTCAATCAATGAGCATCATGGGAAGTGGCTGTGGAGGGAAGAGGGTAGTGATTCTTTTGGTTGGAGCCTCAAATACACACAGTCTGCGCGGAATTTTCTCCACTCCCCAAAGCAGCCCAGGAAGATGGCTGGCTGCCCTGCTGTGTGTAGGCATGCAGGCTGGATATTAATTTTAACCTGTTCTTGCCTCAGTACAAATGTGGGGAAGGGGAGGATGTGTGTGGGAGGAATGGGGAGGGGAGAGGCCCGTGTGATGATGTGCTGTGGGCTTGTCACCCCTTTAAATGTGGCCCAAGACCCTGTATCACCGTGTCGTTCTGACAGACAGTTATAGTCACTGCCATTCAGTGAACACCTGAGGGCCAGGCACTGTACTTACTTCTCCTCCTTACAACAGCCCCAAGAGTTAGGACTTGCTGACCCCATTTTACAGATGAGGAAACTGAGACCTGTGAGGTCCAGGTTTGCCTGAGGTCATCCAGCCAGCAAAAGCCTGAGCTTTCACCATACTGCTCTGCTCCCCATAGCCCTGCCTAGACCCCCGAGCTCTTAACATTCCCAGTGGCCACTGTGGAAGAGGAAGCCCAGCAGGCTGCAGAGCACGTAGTTTGGGGTGATTATTCAAAAAGGGAAAAACAACCACTGCAGAAGAGAAGGCTGTTATATTTAGCAAGGGATCAGCATCGGCTGAGCTTTTTGCCTCTTAAACAGTCAGGCACCGCAGGGCAGAATTTGCAGGTCCACGGCCATAAGGTTTAATCATTGAACGATAGGGTGGCCTCATTTATAAGTCACACGGTGATGTCTAGACTTGGGAACACTTAGGAAAGGGGCTGGGCTGTGCGTTGGGCTTAAACACCTGAGTTCCCAGCTTCAATCATTTTGAAGGCAGAGTGAAATCTCTCCAACTCCTGCAGGAACAAACTGGACTTTTTTTTTGGAGGGTGTATGATTTCAGACATTTGGTAACCTCTTCCTGCTGGGCCCTTTCCTTACCTCTGTCTTTCTTTGTAGATGTGGGTGAGGATTGAGGAAAACTGGGGAGGAGGTTTGCTCCATAATATCGGGCATCTCTGTGTATCTCTTTGGTAGCCTTTGGCCACTATTGGAAGGAGAAAGGGGAAATGGTCCTGAGGTTGCTTTTCGGGTTCCAGTTGTTCGTCCTCCTGTCTGGTCTCAGACTCAGGAGCCACGGATGCTCATGTGGGCTCAGCTGTTCTGAGCTTCCAGACATTTCTGATGAGGGTACAATTTAAAGACCCAGGAGAGAGATTCTCCTGCCCTTTTTGCACTTTGGGAACAAATGTGGTCTCCATTCCCTAGACCTTCACTTGCTGCCCCACAAGGAAGCAGGAGGAATTCAAGTTTGTTCTCAGGTTGGAGAAAAGGAAGGAAGGCCCTATTTATGGGGTATTCTCTCTGGGTTAAATGTGGCTGACATTTATTAAGCCCTTATCCTGGGCCAGGCATGTTCTAAGCCATTTAATCCTCATAGGGCCCTGTGAGGCAGGTCCTGTATTTTCCTGCTTGACAGATGAGGAAACTGGAGCACAGAGAGGTTTTGCAACCTGCTCAAGGTCACACAGCTGGTGAGTGGTTCTAGCCAGGACTCAAGGCCATGTCCTTAACCATCATGCTGCCTCACCGTGTGCTGGCTCAGTTTATCCTTCAACTTCACAAAGGAGGCACTGCATTACGTTACAGAAGCTGCATTTTTAGATCTCATTCTCCTTTTTAAACAACTCTTCAAAAATGTGACAACCATTTTTAGCTATCTGGCTCCTATGGAAACATCCTGGGAGCTGGATTTGGCCTCAGGCTGAATATGCATCAAACAAAGAAGCAGGATAATTTCAGATGGTGTGGGAAAGGTGTAGGGAGAGTATAAGGCCAGGAGTGTCCTTATCAGGTAGAGGGGTCAGGGAAGGCCTCCCTAAGGGACCACGGAGCTGAAGCTTGAATGATAAGGATGTAAAGATCCGCGGTGTGTAAAGCACTTATCACAGTGTCTGTACCATCTATTAAGTGCATCGTGAATGCCACTATTATTTCTATCCTTATTGCTTTCGTGGTTGGCCATTCATTGGATCTATGACCTTGGGTGAGTCATCTCCCGCTCTTGGGAGTTGAACTGAATGTCTCCCCTCTGGCCTTGACAGTTGCACAGTTCTCAGTGATTTCTAGCATTTGTCTCCCACCATGCCTTTGAAATAGGGGGCAGAATGAGCCCTCTTTTGCACTTTCAATAGAAGATTCATTGTCGGAAGAGGGAAGCTTTTGTGGAGGGACAACCACCATGGCTATTAACATTTATGGAGCTCTTTTAGTTTCCTCAGTGCCGAGTGGGGTGTGATTAGAATGTGGGCACTTTCCTTTTCACACTGGGCTGGAAACATCCCTCTGGCAAAGACACCGTGGGACCGTTGGCCTCTCGCTCCATGGTTGGGGGGATTGACAAGTCCACTTATTTTCTCAACCCCCCGAATGTCACTACCCTCCCCTGACCTTGGATGGTGAAAGAATTTATTTCTATTGTCATTTGACAGTAGGGCCTCCCCAAGGCCAAGTTCAGCCTGCTGTATAATCAAAGGGGTAGTTTCACCACTCGGCCCATCTTTAGTTCCTGGAGGAATGTAGGAGTTGGTCCAAGAGCCACCCACATCCTCCACGGCCTGTGTTCACTGTCGGCTTCCTCCAGAGCAAGCTCCCAGGATCACAGGCCCTGCTCAGATAATAAAGCCTTCAAGTCATGTCTTTACATTTGACGTAAGCAGAGGCAGGCATTTCTTGCTGCATCCTGAATGGGGCTGTCGTGAGGGCCTGGGGGAGCTGGGGGGCCTGGCACCCTGGTAAAAGGGGGCCTTGAAGCTGGAAGCTCATTCATCTCTGTGCAGCCTCCTTGTCTCCAGATGTGTGGTCCATCCACACTCTAGGGAGGGTGCTACCTGCCCCTGGGTTCACAGCAGGGCGTCCTGTGTTTCCTGTTTGCTTTCCCCATTCCTCGATTGCCCACGTTAAGTAGGATGCCAAATAAATCCTAAGTCACCTTCTTGACGTGCCTGTCTTGGTGGTGCTGTTTGACTGGAGTGGTCCCTCTGTTTTTGCTCCAATTCTGCTATCACTTCCCTGGTCTGGCCTCTCATCCACCTAATAACATCAACCCCTGCCCCCCTGCCCTTCTTCCCTCCTTCCCCCTTCCCTCTCTATGTACCTGCCTCCCTGCCCACACTCAGTGTTTTCTCAGGCCTGCCACGCACCAGGCATCGTTTTAAGCGCTGGAGAGAAAGCAGTGAACAAGATCCCCACTAGTGTAGGGTCAGGTAATGACACCAATACTGATTTAATGACAGCTGGGGAAAGGTCTGCAAAGGAGGAATCCGGGGACCTACTAGTTGATTTAACCAGCAAAGAGCAAAATCAAGAATAATAAGAGCTTCCTAAGTCTTGTGGCGTCACAGATGGACTGGTGGTATTTTAGAGACATTTCCGTGTGTAGCGCTGCATGGGGATCTGGTGCCCAGTCGGAAACTGCAGGTGCTCACAGGTGTGAGTGCCTTCCTGCTGCAGCCGCCCATGCTTGACCCTGTGATAGGCAAGGTGTGGCCCTGGGCTGCTGTTTTTCCTCCAGGGCCTTTGCACTCCGAGGGGTGGTTTTACTTCCTTTCATCCAGGAAAGGTTGCTAAGGTGAGGGTCGAGGTCACAAGAGGACCAGTTTGGAGGGAACTAAGCAGGCTTTCAGAGCTGGCAGCAAATCGATTGGCAGGTTTCCTTGTTACCCATGGCTAACCCCCTCCGCCAAAGTAGTTTTTGCCCCCCCTTAGAGCCAAGGCGGATTAAATTACCAACCAACTTGTTTATGAGCAGAGATGAATTCATTGGCAAATATATTTCTTCCTCATTAGATTCCCATTGTCCTTTAATGTCTTTTTATTTATGTGTTTCTTTTGAGTAATCGCTCTGCGCCTTGGCCCTGGCAACTCTCTCTGCAGTTTGGATTTGCAGACAACATTGGCACGGAGCTTTTGGAATCAACTGGGGCTGGGCAGGGAGTCTAGCTTAGCTTCCTTGGTTTTACTCTGACTTTTCTCAAGCAGGGCCTTTTGGTCGTATCACTTGCTGTCAAAGGTGCCTTAGTGAGAGGAAGGATGTAGGAAGGATTTGGCTTCTGAGCAATTGCATCAGCATAGCGTAAGCCGGAGTCTTAAAACGCAAGGTTTGAGCAGAACTGGCCTTTACTGCTTGAGAAAAGCAGTAAAGCCTTTTCTATCCATCACTGCGGCAGCTGCATGGTGGGGCTGAGTGATGCTAATTTCACCTCTCCATGTTTAGTCATCGACACCCTGTAAACCAAGCTCTCCTTTTTTCTTTTTTCAAAGGATCAGGATTCCTAGAGTAAATGAATCTGGCCGCGTGAAGCAGTCCTCTGCTTTGTGGGAAAAAAAAAAAAAAAAAAAAAAAAAGCCACCATCCCAAACCCAGGCTGTTAAAACCTGATGTTTTCTGTTGTCTGGAGAAGGGTGTTTTTGCTATAAATGAAAGATGTGACGGGGGTATTGCGAAGCTTTGTTTTGGTTATTGTCGGTTCTGCCAACAAGTAACATCTGTATTTATTTTCCAAACTCTCCCAATGGCTGATTTGCATCTGTTTAGTTCTCTGAGTAACATTTCATTTCCTGACTTTATAGGTTGCTATAAAATCCATTCGTAAGGACAAAATTAAGGATGAACAAGACATGGTTCACATCAGACGAGAGATTGAGATCATGTCATCCCTCAACCATCCTCATATCATCAGTATTTATGAAGGTCAGTGATTTTTTTTTCACCCCCGTATCAGTTACCATTTCTCATACCATGGGGCCTGCCAAGATTTTTAGGTAATTGCCCTTCTGGGCAGGAGCCAAGTATTTTTTCCTCATGATGCAAAAATAGCTGGGTGTTATCTCTTATTTTGTTACCTTGAGTGCAACCAGACACATGTAGCACAGCGCACTTTGGTGATAAAGCAGCTGTGGCTGGTGCCTTCTTCTATCTTCCCCGTTTCTTGGTGGTTGCTAAGCAACCCACCTTATTGAAAACCACTATGTGAGACAGCCATGGTTTCTGGAAAATGGCAGTTTTCTGGGTGGCCAAGTAACGGTGGATCTATTGTAAATGTCATTCCCCAAAGCTGATGCTTCAGGGGTGGTGTCACGAGTTATTCAAAGTTAGCCTTTCTGAGTTAGGAATTAACTTCCAGCAGGTCCAAGAAATGCCAAGAAAGAAGAGGGATCTGTTGGTGTGACAGATACTTTGCAAATACAGTTCGAGTTGTTGGTGTTTACAGAAGGACAGGGAGGGGAAAAGCTTATAAAGGTGCTCATGCTTCAACTCTTTAGTTCCTCATGGGAAGAAATGGAGAGTATAAACTTCCCAGTCTATCATTTAAAAAAATATCCTTTAAAAAATTACACAAACAACATGTGTTTATGGCAGAAATGATTGAAATACAACTGTTAAAATTTTGAAAATAATTTCTGCTCTCTCATTTTGATGAATGGCTCTTTATACATATTTATATTTTTAGTCTACTTTTCTATATCTGTAATGTGGTTTTTATCCAGAGTTAGATCATACTGTTTATACTGGGTTTTAGCTTGATATTTTTTCATTTTTTATATCATGCATCTCTTCCTATATCAATAAATATTCCACTATAAGGACATTTTAAAAGGCTTTATAGTGTTCCATTTATGGACATACCATAATTTATTGGATCTATTTTCTTTTGTCAAATATATAAATTGTTTTAAATTTCTGGTTATTATAAACAGGGCTTTAAAGACTCTCCTTGTACATCATGTTTACATTCATTTTTGATTATTTTCTTCTGAAAAATCCCTAGTCTTGGATTTACTGAGTCAAAACATTTCTGTAGAATATTTTTTAATATACGGCTGAGCCAGAAAAATAAACCTATTTTTAATTTCTGGTCTGTTCATCATAACTTATACAGTAAGGGCTAAGAGGAAACCAGACGGTGACCCTAAAGTTTTTCTGATATTTCAGTTTTCCTTCTTCTGGTTCCCTGCTGGGTTTTGCTATGCTTTTTTCCCCCTACTATTTCTATTTTTCCTCCTCATGTAGAAGTAAATGCTGGTAATATATTTTATCTTGATTTTTCTAAAGCTCATTTTTGGGACCCTTGGAGATAGGATTTTTAAGGGGGAAATTTGCATTTATTCAGTCATTTATTCATTCCACAAACATCTCTTGCAGTGAGTCTCAAACTGCAGTCCCTGGACCAGAAGCATCGGCATAAATTGGGATTGTTAGAAATGCAGAGTCCCAGGCCCTGCCCAGGACCTGCCTTAGATATGTAAACAATATATTCTGGGACCAAGGAGGCCCAAGCTTAGAAGTTTTCATGGAAATATATGGCATCCAAGCTGGGCCTTGAAGGAGTTTTTTTGGAGGAAGAATTGACAAAAGTAGAATTCCAGGCTGGTAAAACAAATCTGAATATGCCTGGTAATTGAGGGGAATTTCCAGAAGTGAGAAGTGAGTTGAGATACAAAATGCAGGATGAGAGTGAATTTTATTAAATGTGGAGTGTTTTTGCTCTTTGTGTTGCCATGTAAACCTGAAGGCCATCATGCATAGTGTGGACCAGTGTGGGTCACGTGCTCTGTGTGCAGTTCTGTGAGATTTCTTAGCCTAGAGCTGGAGGCTTCTTTACCAGGAAGCAGAGTTTTAATCCAGCATGAAGTTTCCAGTTCTTTATTTGGGAGATGGATCTGTGGTCACAGAAGTCTGGCATCAAGAAGCCTACTTCTTTACTAGCATCATGCCCTCCTTGACCTTGGGAATCCTTCAGTCTGAATGGGGAACAGGAGTCTGTCCCCCTTCCAAGGGAAGGCCAGAGATGAACCTCAATGGAAGAACATCCTATTATCAAGGTCAAGGCCTTAGTCCAGCCCCTGCTGGAGGCTTCAAGAAGAGAAGCCCTTGCTTGTAACTTTAAAGATGGGTATCAGCATGAATTAAAGTTCTTTGGGTGACTAGAAATAACTTTCACCAAGGCCTCAGGTGAGAGCTTGGGCTTCAATTCATAAAACCCTTAGAACTGGCTTTAGGGAGTCAGGGAAGAGCTTGAGTTCTCACACCAGACTTGAGACTTTGAGCAGGATGGTGGGCCTTTCAGTGCCTCAATGACTGCACCTATATTGGGATAACAATTCTACCCCCTCCTAGGATTTGTCAATAGGATTAAATGAGATGATACATATACTGGTAAGCTCAAAAAGGTCATTGTTATGAAGACCCCATAATCATCCTAAGTAGTTCTTAATCTGGGGTCCATTGACAGGATATTTCATGAATGAGCTACAGGGGGTCTGTAAATCCTCTGAAATTAAGTATGTAACTATGTTGTCTAAGCCACTAGCTACAGATGGATATTAAAATTAATTGAAATAAAAATTCAGCTCCTCAGACACTTTAGCCACATTTCAAGTAGCTCAATGGCCACATTTGGCTAGTGGCTGCCATATTGGACAGCATCGTAGTTGTGGAAACTGAGGCTCTGGAAGGTTCATGACTCCCTGTGTGTGTTTGTTTGCTAGGGCTGCTACCACAGACTGGGTGGCTTAAACAATAGAAATTTATTTTTTTCTTGGATTTGGAGGCTTGAAAGTCCAAGACTAAGGTGTCAGTAGAGTTGGTTTCTTCTAAGGCCTCTCTCCTTGGCTTGTAGACTGCCATTTTCTCCCTGCGTCTTCACATCTGTATGTGTCTGTGTCTAAATTTTTCCTTCTTAGAAGGACACTAATCATTTTGGCTTAGGACCCACCCTAATGACCTCATTTTAACTTGATTACTTCTTTAAAGACTATCACCAAATAGGATTGCATTCTGAGGAACTAGGTGTTAGGACTTCAACATAGGGTTTTTTGTTTGTTTGTTTTTTGTTTTGCAGTGGGGCTGGGAATATTCAGCTTATAATACTGGGTATGCTGGCTAGTTGGTGGCCCTGGCACACAGGTCTTCTTACCCCACTTGTTTTTTTCCCTCTGCCAGGCCTCAGCCCTGTATTTCTGACCTTGTGTCTTGTTTTGCTGGCTCTGCAGCCCACCACTGTGCCCCAGGCATCCCCCTCAGCCTGGCCTTTTCCCTCCTTTTCAACCCTGGGGTGTGGCAGGGGCAGTGCAGAGGTAGCAATGGTGGTGGGAACTGAGTCTGTGAGTTAATACCCTGGTCCCTCT
The DNA here is from genome assembly GCF_059928025.1 of Delphinapterus leucas. Classification (NCBI taxonomy): domain Eukaryota; kingdom Metazoa; phylum Chordata; class Mammalia; order Artiodactyla; family Monodontidae; genus Delphinapterus; species Delphinapterus leucas. The sequence continues at coordinate 86,482,110 of NC_143139.1, read as the reverse complement.
GTAGCTCACAAAGTGACACCTTCTCCCTGGATGCTGATTGGTCGTTTGATGGGCCAATCAGGAGCCTTAGCTGAGTTCAGACATGTGTTAATTTTCTGAGTGAAAAATCAGTGCCCAGGCATCTAATTGGCTGTTTAGACATTAGCTAAGTGAACTTTACAATTTCTTCTTCAACAAGGACCTTTGTGATTTAAAACACACACACACACACACACACACACACACACACACACATCCTAGCAAAAGCAGCAGTAGCAGTAACAATAATAGCAGCAACATGACAAAGCAATGATGCACCTAACCCTGTATGTTTAGGACCTTTGGGGTTTCATGTGGGGAATGCACCATTTTGGACTGTACAATCAGGTGATGTTGAAATAACTAGTTCCAGAGGAATAATTCATTCATTAAAAAAACTAAGTGCCTACTATGTGCCAGGCCCTGTTCTAGGTACTAGGAATGCAAAGGTGAACAAGGCAGGCTCTGGGCTATGGAGCTGAAATTTAGTGAATAGACAGGCGAACAGATAAGTGACTTTTGAGCTGAGACCTGAATGGAATGAGAAGTGAGCCCTTTGAAGACCTGGGCATTCCAGGCAGAGGGAATAGTATGTGCAGATGCTCAGAGGAGGGAATCAACTTGTGTTGTGAGAAGTGACAGAGGGCCTCTGAGACTGAGGGACTGAATAGGGTGGCAGGAGAGAGGAAATTGGAGAGGGCCATATTTTGACCACATTGGCTAAAGGAAAGAGTTTGGATTTTTTACACCAGGAGTAGGGGGATGCCACTGGTTTTGAGGAAGGAAGTAACATTTTAAAATTAACACTTGAAAATAATACTAATAATAGCGTGGAGTTATTGAGTGTTTACCCTGTGCTAGGATATGTGTATGTATGATCTCATTTAATCCTTATATCCATGAAAGATGAATTGTTAAGATCCCTATTTTATGGTAAGGAAAATTCAGCTTGTTGGCTAAGTGCATTTTCCAAGGTTATACCAACTACTAGTAACTGGTGGATCTGAGAGTTGAACTTAGCGACACTCTGAAGCTTGTGCTGCTGATACTAACCAGGTATTTGGTGGTCTGCAGCGACCCCTAATTGGAGGCAAGCCTTGTCCTAAACCCTGTGATACAGATAATTCCTGGCCTTCATAGAGGTTACTGTCTTAAATATGTGAGAGTATTAAATCCCAGCTTGGTGGGTATTTTAGAGAATATTTCTGTATACATGTTAGGAAGAAGCTTGGGTCCCCATTCCAGTAAATTCATAGGTCAAGTGTTTCCTAAGCTGCCGTTCATGGAAATGTAAGTTACTTGTATATTATTCACAGTACCTGGCAGGCTCATAAAATCTGCAGCTTCACTGAATCAGTGCTGCTGTTCACCAGATCTCAAAAATAATTCCTCTTAAATGTTTCTTTCTCAAACCAGATCCTGGGGTTACTCTCCTTTTGACACGTAGGTGAAGGTGATTGACCCTCAAATTTGTCAACTCTGTGTAAACACACAAACCATAACTGGCTTCTAATGCTAAGTAAATAAAAGAGGATAGACATACACCTTCTAGCGTGTGATGCTATAAGGGTAACCTAATCGAGAGAGAAAAGGAAGAAAGAAATCTCTGGCACCATCTTGGGATGGACCCCTGTTTTCAGTCAAAGGAATTCCATTCTCTCAGCAGGGAGGTAATTGACAGTAAGGAAAGAACAGCTGAAAAGGAAGTGCCCCGGAGCTTTCCACTTGGTTTGCCTAGGATGGAAGAGATAAAAACGGTTTTTGCCTGGGGTTCTGATTTCAGGACCCAAGTTCAAACATCAAAGGCACATTGTCTCACCCCCATTTCCCCTTTGGAAGCCCAGGAGACTCAATCTGCAAAACCACGAACCAGCATCTTGCTGCACAACACTTCAGGGAGACAACACAGTCCAGCATGTAAAAGCAAAAAGGCGGGGAGTGGGAGATTGGACCGGTGCCTTCACTTTTATGCTCTTGATTTTTTTTGTTCCTGGAAATCTCTTTTCTTGGCCCTGCAAGATTACATCGTCTGTCTCGGCCCTTTTTTACATTGTGATATGCCAGACTGGCCAGCCTTTTCATCACATCCCCTGTCTTAGGTAAGGGTGAGCCTGGCTTTCTGGGACAAAGTAGGATGGCTATTTGGCATTTGTCAGCTGTGATCTCTTGCCTTTGGGAGAGTCTCTCAAACTTCAAAAACACAGTAGCAAGCAAATGTGTTTCTTTTAATAATCATGTGAGTTTCATGCCCTGGCTCCATGAGCCTTAAACCTGCTGTCCATGAGAAGATGTAAAAGAGTCCGTATTCTACTAAATTCTCCGAACTCTTACTGTGGAGACGTTTTGGATGAATTTACTATCCGTTAAAAGCTCCTCCCAGCTTCTTAGAAGTATACATTACAATATGCTTTTTTAAGCTACCTGTGCCTTATGAGATTCCGATAGATCTTTCTGGAAGGGGATCTAGTTCTCGTCTCTTGGTGAAAATCACTGCTTTAAAAATCCAGGCTCTGATGACAGCCATTCCTGCCTTCTCCTCCCTTGCAACTTGTGGCCAGAGGCAATGAGAGCAGTGCAAGATGTTTCCACAGAACTCAGCAGACTTCCTGGAGTGAGAAACTTTTGCTGCCCCTGGAAGAGAACCCCTTGAGGATGGCAGGATCCCGATAAACTGCCGAATAATACACTTGAGCACGATTCTCAGAGGGTGACCCAGGACCAGAAGCATCAGCATCTCCTGGGCCCCCATCCCAGACCCACTGAATCAGAAACCCTGCAAGTAGACCTGATGTTCTGTGTAATAACCAGCCCTCCAGGTGACTCTGCTGCACTCAAGTTTGAGAAGCACCATATTAGAAAAACCCCTGCTCAGTAGGTTAGAAACTAAAGCAGGGCTTCATTGCGAGCATCAGTGATTTGGAAATACCTACAATAGAAGCAGTTAACATTTTTCTTCTCTGGCTCAATCCAGAGATTTCAGGCAGCAGGCAAATCCTGATTTAGGCTCTTTCGAAGCCAAGGGACAGCTGATTTGATCTAACAAGGTCTGAGGGTCACTAATACTACCCTGTGTTCTTATTCATTTGCTTCCTTAATCATTCATTCATTCAGTCATTCATTTTACAAAGATGTATTGAGCACCTATATTCCAGGTACTGGGCTAGCAGGGTGAATATGTAGGCATTGTCCAAATGGGCTTAGATTTGAATGAATCAGTTGCTTTGCCAATTGCTACTGTGTGACCTTGGGGTAGTGACTTAACATCTCTGGGGCTTGGTTCCCTTAGCTATAAAATGGGGTCAATAGCTAGCTACTTTATAGATAAGATTGTGAGGATTAAGATAATGAATAAAATGGCTAAGCTTGGTCCCAGGTACACGCTCAGTAAACCATACTGATCATTCTTGATGTGATGTGAGTTAGAGATCTGAGAGGTCCTTTCTGGCTGGAATAGAAACTTCTGTTAGGAGGTGGTAGCAGAGAAGGTTGAGGCCAGATTGTCCATTGCAGTGATTCTGAACTCTGGATGCACATTAGAACCTCATGGGGCGTTTGCAAGAAGAAATGCTGATGCCTGGGCCTCACCCCTAGGGATTTCAATTTAATTGGCCAGTCCTGAGAAAGATGGGCTTGATCCTCCAACCAGGAGGAAGTGAGCCCTGCTCTAGAAACTTGTCTTGGTCTGATCATTTGTCATCAGTGGATTCCAGAGCAGAACATGTGTCTGGCAGCTGTCACCAGTGAGCCGTGGGCGATACCTTTGGGCTTGGGTTTCCTTCCTCAGCCATTTGGTTGCTGCCCTCATCAGGGACTCAGAGCCCCATGAAACAGTTTGTTGAACTTGGCAAAGTGGTGCATTATGCTTGTGTTTACTCTTCTGAACCCATGGCGAATTGCTGAGCATTTTAACACACTCCCTCTGCTGTCAGATTCACAAGTTCCACATGAAGTCTCTTCAGACTGCGTCCAAATGAAGGACCCACCCGTTAGTCACACAGCTCCAGAGAGTTTTCTTCACTTATAATCAGACAAACAAGCTCTTGGGCTGTGAATCTGTCCAGTCACGTTTCTAATGAGTTTCCTATGAAGTTAGCTATTTGACCTTCAAGTGTATTATTTTCATTGTTTTCATTTGATTACACCCAAGTCATTTTTCTAGAGGCTGGAGATTAGAAATAAAACAACCCAACACGAATGCTACTCCCTGGCTGTCCTGCCTCGCCCTCTTGGGTTTCCTGGAATTCAATATTTTCTAGTGCCTCAAATAACACCACTAGTACTTGAAGCTGATTTTTAAAGAAAAAAAAAAATGGAACTGTATTGCCATGTAACTTAGGGTCTTTTGAAATGAACTGGGATGGCTCTGTTAATTTGCCGAGGCTGCAAATTAGGAAGGCTCATGGAGTGTAGAAGGGGGGGTCTCTACAATGACCATACCCTACAGAGGAGATTTGGATATTGAAAGGGGGATTGGACTAGATGAACTATAACTTCTAACTTGCAGAGTTTGAGGGTTTTTTGATTTGGGACTTTGTGCTCCGCCCCCTCCAGTGACTTTTGACAGTGGGTTCATCTGGTAGGTACGGCTCCAAGATTGACATCTGTGCTTTGGAACACCACTGGGGACTGAAGAATGGACCGCAGTTAAGAGAACCAGGCTTGCGGAGTCCTTTGATGTCTTTGTGTTAGTTCACTCTTTCCTCTGTTCTCCTACCCCTCTCCCATCCCTCAAGGGCACAAATGCAATTGCAAGTGTGGATTCTGCCAATGCAGATCCATAATAATCCTGGATTTGAGCCAGGCATGTCTTCGTTTGTTCTTCTTTCTTAAACTAAGATTTGCTGCCTAATAATAACAGCTGACACTTACATGTCTGCTTACTGCTGCGTGCTGGGGTAATCCTCACAATGATGATAGAAACTTCATTTTAACAGATGAAGAAACTGAGGCAACAGAAAGGTTAAGTAACTTGCCAAGGTCACTTAGATGGGTAAATGGCAGGACCTGGATTTGCGCCCAGTAGCCTGGCTTTGGGAGTCAAGCTCTTAAGCTCTGCACTCTGTTGCCCAACGAAGCAGACTAGAATTTAGGGTTGACAAGATAGTCCTGAGCCATACCTCAGGGTCAGGCAGTGGCTAGAGCCAGAGGTGTGATGCCCACAAGTTTGTCTTTTCCACCCTAAGTGATAAGGGTGGGGTGAACCCATATAGCAAAGCCACCTGTGGGGATTTTCAGGAGAGGGAGACTAAGGCTGTTTTCACAGAGGGTGGGATTTCTATCCCTTCACTGTGCAAATTGGGGGAGCATGCTTTTTTCCAGAAGTTCACTGTGGAGGAGGGTGGAGTCCAATGGTTGGTCCTATATGGCACCCTGATTCCTTCTCCCACACAGCCCCTCTATCCTGGTCGTGTCCCCTGCCCTCCTAGGGTTTGCTATTGGTCTCCCCAGATAGCACTAATAAATGGTACTTGGCCAGCCTTTTTCATCTGCTCTTCCTCGGGCAGCTTATACACTTTTCTTTCATTTCGTCTGCCTTCAGTGGAGTCCACTGCTGGCAATGGGTGGCCTTCTTGACTCTGGTTCTCCCTGGGCATGCCAACCGACATCCAGAAAGAGTTTTGGTTTAAGAAAAGACAATGAGTGAACTAAAGAGCCTTTCATTGTCCAAACCAGGAAACACATTGAGTCAACTCTGACCAACTCACTGATGATGGGAGAGCTGCCAGTCTAGGTTAACTTTCTCGCTCTCACTGCCCTGGGCTTTCAGACTTGAGGGATTAGAGGACCATTTTATGAAGGACTAAGCCCATGAGGTGTCTGAAGTTTATAGTTCTGGGGAGGGAACTCTTAAAGTATGAATCTTGTATTGACTAATTGACCCAATTAGGCTGCAGACAGTTCTTGCCAAGGAAAGATCACTCCATTTCTGAAATGAAAAAGAAAATGACTTTCTGGGAGGATCCTCCTGAACTTTAATAAAAGAGCACCCTGAGGAGTGGAATGGTGCTTCTATCTGAGGGCTTAGGAAAGTAATAAAAATGCTGCTAATGTGAGGAGGCCCTGCCATGGAGCGAATGGCAGCACCCTGGAAGTGATTTAGGAGATGGAGTCGATGAAAGGCAAAGGCATGAAGAGAATTCAGACTGGTCCATCCTAGGCTCTTGGCCTTTCACTTAAAACCAACAGACGAGTCTTCCTCTCTTGAGGTTCCATGTTAAGCAGAAAGAGAGCCTCCATTTTTTATAACCTGCTTCTCATGGAACGTCCTGTTAATTGATTCTCACCCTCTCCCTCCCCAAGCCCATTTTCTTCCTACATGGCCTCGTATTTGGCTCTAAATGACCAGTGGATGGTTGAAATCTCAAGATCTCCTCACTCATCGGCGTCTCTCCCAGGCCAGGCCACTGTTTTTATCGTATGCATTTTCTCAAGTTATACAAGTTGTGTTATTAACCCCAAGGGAGGGAATGGTTAGGAGTTGGGTAATTAGCGTGGTTGTGAAAGCCAGGCAATCAGAAGGCAGAACTGGACTGTCAAACTGAACATCTGATGAAATTCAGAATTAATTGGGAGAAGTAGCTGTTACTATATAGCAGCCAATTCCCACTCTCCCTTGAAATGGAAAATAAGCAGAAAACAAGAAGAATAATTCAAGTCGGTATCCGGGAAGAAGGCCCTTCTGCGGAACAGTAGAAGAAAAAGGAGAGGGTCTGGGTATTTTAGGATATGCCGAGACAGTGGTAAAACCAGCTTGTGCAAACAGAGCCCAAGGTGTTTTTGATGGTTCAGTTCCACGCCTGTTTTCTCTAGGAATCTCCTCAGGCCCACTCAGGCTGCCCCACCCATCGTTCTCGCTGCTCATCTGGGGACTTAAAGTCTATATCCCACAGGTTAGCATTTGATTTATTTTATAAGTACTAGTTTTATACAACTAGATAGCAGCTCCTTGAGAACAAAGACCGTCTTATGCTACATTTGTATCTCCTTTAACACATAGCAAAATGTTCAGGTAAATGCTTCAGATAGGCTGATAAACAAGCATTGTCAGAAAAGGGAGTGATGTTGGTTCTCCTTAATGAAGGAGAATCTTTACTGAGTATTAGGCAAGGAGAGTAAACCTATGATGGAGGAAAGTGGTGGGGAGTCATGGCGAGGATATAAGCTTTCAAGTCAGCCACATTTGGGGTCAGACCCTTACTGGTTATCTGCCCAACAGACATGAATACAGAGGAGCATCAAAAGACACACACAAGACTGTTCATAGCAGCATGATTCGTAATGACCCTCACCTGGAAACAACCCAGATGTCTCTCACCAGTAGAATGGATAAGTTAGCATGACACACAAATTGGAGTACTCTACAGCAACGAGGATGGACGATCTTTGACTACATGGAATGGCATGGATTATTCTTACAAATATAATATTGAACGAATGAAGCCAGACGCAAAAGAATATACTGTATGCTGCATGATTCCATTTTTAGAAAACTCAAAGTCCAAAACGAATCTGTGATATTGGCTTATATACATATCCTTGGGGAGATGGTTAGTGACCGAAGAGGACGTGCGGGGGGGCGGGCGCTGGCCACATTGTTTCTAGATCTGAGCGCTGGTCCTCTGTTTATGAAGTAGGGGTGATATTAATGTCTCATAGGATTGTTAGTATTGGATGTGACAATCCATGGCATGTAGTAGTTGCTCAGTAAGTGTTAACTATGGTGATTATGAATCAGCCTTCTAGGAGAGGAGAGATCACTGACTGGGGAGGCTCTTGGGGTGATGTGAGCCCTGCACTCTTTCATGGGTCCAGGGTCCTGGCTGCTACCCTGTCCCTTGTTCCGTATGTTTATTGTTCTTGGCGATGTTTGGTTGCGTGTCTGTCAAGCTCCTTGTGGGCATTCAAGGCCTCTGTGTTTCATTCACAGTCTGTTGCTTCTTTCTCTTGTCTTAGTCCCTGGCACCTGTCCCCTCTGGGGGTCCCGCTTACGGTGCTCCTGTTCCCCCCTTCACTCATGTTGCTCCTTCTGCCGGGCTGACCTTTCCTCCCCTTCTTACCCTGGTAAACATTTCCTCCAGTATCCCCAGTGTCATGCACGTCATGGGTGCTTTGTAAAGTTTTTGTGGCTCTTCTAGAAACCTGGGTCTGCACCACATGGACCTGGACCCTGGGCTGTGGGCTGACTCAAGTTGAGCTCAGTTTCTATTCAGGGGTTTAATTTTCCTGGTAGGCTTGGCATGTCAAGGGCCATAGTTTTCCCTACCATTCTGGAGCCACCGGGCTTCTGGGTAGAACTGTCTGGCCAAGAGACACAGGCTTTCATTTTTCAGAAAGGAAACCCTTCCCAACTGGTGGAAAATAAGCTTTTGCTTAGTGACTAATAACAAAAACACAGACAAGATTTCTGGGCTTATAAATAACCAGTTGTAAAAGTACCCAAGGGAAGCAGCCCTTTTTGCCAGAAGAATGGCTGTGAGTGTTCCTGTCACCTGGCGGATAGGGACCTCACCGCGGGCAAGGAGTCGTGGGCCAGGGGTGCGGAAGCCAGTCATTCTTCAGGACGAATTCCCAAGGCCTTGCTTGGGAGGCCTTGGGAATATAAATCCTGGGCTATTCTGGAAAAATAATAGCTGATCTCTAAGGTTCTTCCTGCTCGAAAATCCTGTGATTCTGCGGAGCCATAGCATGTTTTAAAGAGTGATGCCGGCCGGGAGAGGAAAGTCTTAGGGTTTTGTTTGCCAGAGCTGCCTAAGAGGCAGATGAAGTAATTATGAGAATAGCTCCCATTGACTGAGCAGTGGCCAGGGCACCGTGCTCAGGGTGCTAGGCCCATGAGCTCACTGAATCCCCCATTACCGTGTGAGGAAGTTGTTAGCCTCATTTGACTGATGAAGAGACTGAGGTTCAGAGTGGTTGATGTATATGGATAGCAGTATAGGGGCTAAGAGGATGGAGTGTGCCATCAGACCGTGGGCCCAGGCCTCGAGCTTGCTTTGTGGCCGTGGCAGTTATTAACCTTGCTGTACCCGGGCTTTCTCATCTGTAGAACAGAGATACTCATAGGACCAAAGCCATATGAAATAATGCGTGCAAAATGCCATGGGTACAGTGCCCGCACATAGTAGGCCTTCAGTAAATGCTGCTGTTATTAGGTAGGGCTCAGGAAGCTTCATGTATAATAATAGCCTACTGGATGAATCACTGATGCCCCAAGTCTAGAAATGTTGTTTGCATTTAGCTAATAATCTAGGGCTGCAACCAGGGCCTTGACCCTGACTCCAGCTGCTTCCTGCTGGAGGACTGGGGGATGGGATCTCAGAGCCAGGCCTGGCCCCGTGGACAGTTCTCTCGCCCGGCTGCCCACCAGCCCTACCAGCAACAGTGAGGCTATCGCCTCGTTCATCCATTGTTTCCCAGACTGGCTCCCAGTTAGTTCAGTAGGAGTACTGCAGTGGCCAAATCGCCCTGCAAAACTCAGAGTTAAAGAAACTAGGTTCTCCAAGGGGTGATCAAGTATTAGCATTTTCCAAATATTTTACCTATGTTTTACCATGGAACCCTTCTTTTCCTCCAGAATGTCTTGTGGGACTAGTGTTCCATGAAACACGCATTGGGAACTGTTCCCCAGCACCCCCTCCAAATGCGGTCAGCAAAGAGGCAAGAGTGAACAGAGCGGAGATCATTCAGAAGGGGGTGGCCGGGGACGTGAGACAGGTGGACAGGATCAGGCTCTATTTTAGAGGTAGGACCAGAAGGACTTACTGATGGAGGCTGTTTAGTAAAACATTTGACATATTGAACTGTGTCGAACTGAATTGTGTTTAGATCTCCTTGATACCAAGTTAGCCGGTTGGAAAGGGATACATCTGGTCACTGAAACAGTCCTTTCGTCTGCGTGCAGCCAGCGACCCACACCTTCTGATGGTCACTGAAGGGGCCAGTGGCTTTGACCTCCTTCAAGGATGCATCGGACTCTTCGGGGGCGTGAGGCTCCTTGTTTACTTCCCTGTCGAAGTACTTTCCCTCTTCCTCCTCCGCCGTGACCCCACTGATTTTTAAAATTAGAAAACCCACTGCCCTCTCCAGGGCCTGTCACTCTATCATTTTTAGAGGCTGAGCCATGCATCTTGAGGCAGCTTTTCCAGTTTCCAAAGTTTATTGTTAATGAAAAGCGCACAACAGGCTGAAATCCCTGGCAAGAGTCAAAGCTGCAGGGCACACCGAGGCCAGCAGATGCGGGAGCAGCCAATTTTATTTTTGTTTTTGTTTTCGTTTTCTTTGCGGTACGCGGGCCTCTCACTGTCGTGGCCTCTCCCGTTGCGGAGCACAGGCTCCGGACGCGCAGGCGCAGTGGCCACGGCTCACGGGCCTTGCTGCTCCGCGGCATGTGGGATCTTCCCGGACCAGGGCACAAACCCGTGTCCCCTGCGTCGGCAGGCGGACTCTCAACCACTGCGCCACCATGGAAGCACCTCCCTTCGTTTTATCAGAGAGGTTTGGCTTGACTTGAAGGAGCCAAAAAGGAACTGGAGGAGCCTGAGCTTCTAGCAGCCAGTGACAAGGTATGGGAGGACAGGGGACCCAGGCTGAGAGCACGTTCCAGTTCATCGAGTGTGTCTGGCTCAGTGCTAGGCCCTGGGGTCCCATAGTAGTGATACCAACAATAATAACTAACATTATTGAGTGTATGCCATAAGTACAAGCCTCGTTGTAAGCATTTCACATACCTGATATCAATAAACCCTCCCAACAATTCTAGGAAGTACTTACTGATATTATTCACATTTTACCATTGACTAAAGTGTGAGGCACAGAGAGGGTACGCAATTCCCCCAGAGTCACACAGCAAGTAAGAGGGAGGTCTAGGAATCTACTTAGGAGTGTCTGATTCCAAAACTACAGTTTTTACCTCTCCAAGTCCAGGCTCACAGTCCCGGCTGAGGAAATAAATATGTAAATCAGCAAATATATCCACACAGTTCGAAAGTGCTGTGTTGCAAGTATCCATTATGAGAGGTAGAAGGGAGGCAACATGGGCATCAGATTTGAGTTCATCCTTGACTGATGAGTTGGAGTGTCCCTGGCAGGTAAGACAGGTGGGAGTAAAGGCAGAGGGCAGAGCATGGAGGTGGGAAACAGCAGTGTGTTTGTGTGTGATTGGGAGAAACAGTGAACAGTCTGGCATCAGTGGGCATGGGGGCCTGACAGGCAGTGGAAGAAGCCGATGAGATGGAGGGAGGTAGGCAGGGGTCCTTCAGGGAAGGAGGGTGTTGGGTACCCTACCAACATTTTTATACCACATCCCTTGGAAGGTTGGATTTCAACACAATTATTATTTTGTCTTTGCTCAAAGGACGTCTTATGTGAAAGCCCCAACTATAAAGCAGATAGCAGTGGAGTGGCTTTGGCTGAGGTGGAGCTGAGGACCTATAGCCTGTCCTTCATGATCTCCCCTGACCTACCCCCATGGGCATCTGCCTGGAACTCCTAGGACTCAGTCGAGCAGAGTTTGAGCATTACTGCTAGAGAATATCAGGTCTGGGGAGAGAGAAGCATTTAGTGCCATGTAGTTATTTAGTATAATGGTCCAGAATGCATTTGTGAAGTTTTGAATTCCCTCATTTAATAAATATTAATTGAGCCCCTTTGCCAAAAGGCATTGAGTGCTGGGATACGTCAGTGAAAAAAATAAACCAACCCTCGTTTAGATTCTAGTGAGGTAGACAGAATAACTGCACAGACTAGATATGTAACAGGGCTAAAAGGGGTCCATAGGACATGTAGGACCTGGTGGCCACATTTGGAACTTCGGGTTTTATTTTGAGTGAGATGGAAAGTCTGGAAGGTTTTGAGCAAAGAGACGACAAGTTTCGCCACCCGTTTTGGGGTCTGGGTAGCTGGTCCATACCAAATGGTTAATAAATGGTAGTCATGTTTGTTGTCCCCCATCCACAGGGAGGCAGTTCTGGTGGGAGGCTCTTGTGGGAAATGAACCTGGTAAAGGGAGTAGTGGGGTCCTCAGAAGAGAGAGGCACATTCCCCGTGATATTACAGACGCAAGTCCAGTAACAGCAGCGATGATGTCATTGCCCACCTGGCTGGGAAACTTGCCCATCTCCTTGTGACGCTGTGGACTGATTTGTTTGTCCAGCGACATCTCTGTTGTCCCCTCTCGCACGGTCTGTAGTTATTAGCGAGCTTGTCAGTTAAACAGGGTGTTTGTGTATCGCTGTTCCTCCCGCAGTGTTCGAGAACAAAGATAAGATTGTGATCATCATGGAGTACGCCAGCAAAGGGGAGCTGTATGACTACATCAGCGAGCGGCGGCGCCTTAGCGAGAGGGAGACCAGACACTTCTTCCGGCAGATCGTCTCCGCCGTGCACCATTGTCACAAGGTACGGCCGGCCCTACCACAGCTTTGCTCACAGACGGTTTTCATGGCACCACGTGATTCTGTTCATATTATGAAGGTGACATCTGTTCATAGTAGTATGTATGGAGAATTCATAAACCAGAAAGAAGAAAATCACCATCACCCAGAATCCAGGGATAACCCACTATTGACATTTTTTTTTGTTGTTTTCCAATCTTATTCCCCCTGCTCCTCACATCTGTTTTTCATTCAAATTTTAAATTTTGAATCATTTTAGATTTACAGCAGAGTTTCCGAGATAGTACAGAGAGTTCCCATGCACCTCTCACTCAGTTTACCCTAATGCTAACATCTTACAGGACTGTAGGACACTTGCTAAAATGGAGACACCCACATTCATTTACTGCTATTAACAAAACTCCAGATTTTACTCGGATTTCGCCAGTTTTACACCAGTGACCTTTCTCCCTTCCAGGATGCAATCCATATGCAATCAATGTGGTACACATTGCATGTATTTTTACATTTCTGTCTTGCTTTTTCACTTAGGATTTTAATCTAAACATTTTCCTATGTTACTAAAAAGTCTCTGGAATGATTGTGATTGTTGGACACTTAGGCTGGTTCTAATTTCTGGTTATTAGAAATAGCGATTGATGTCTTTATACATTAACCTTTTTTCTCTCATTTGAATAATTTACTTAAGAGAAATTCCAGAAGTGCAATTAGCGGGCCATAGGTTCTGAACCTTTCTATGCCCTGGTTTCTTTTCCTTGCATAGGTTATATCCACAGAGGTTACATACACACACGTACAATTTTATTGCAACACAACTAATGGGATGTGCTCTTAGTCCAGCCAGTTTAGCTACCCTTGGTCTCTGGAGAAGGGAATGAAGTACACAGATAGTTCCAAGCCATACTTCAACCAATTATTATTTATCATTTTAGTCCTGATTTCCATCCCATTCATACTTTGCACACCTGGAACAGTCCTTCACTTTGAGGACAGTAGTGACTTGAATCCAACATGCCATCCAAAATAGAGTCAGCTTCTTCATTTGAATGATTGCAGCACGGGGCCTTCTGGTTTGTTAAATACCCTGGTTAACTGAGAACGACTCTGGAATGATCATCTTCTAATTACTTACAATCTCAAACCCTTAACCCATGTGGACATTATTTAACTTCTCTCTGCTGACTCAAAAGGCACTGATGATTCAGATCGCACAGTGTTTTGTATTTTATCATCAGGCGTCATCATAAAGCACCACAGATCCTGTTTTCATTATTTGACGTGTGTGAAACTTGGCTTCACACTGAATGGGGCTTTAGTATGCTCATTCCATCTTATGAAAACTGGGAATGCAACAGTGTAAACCAGACTACTCCCAACATTTAAAATTAAACAAAATCAGCTACCTTGCATTCCGTATCTTTCCTCCAGGAGCCCTGGTTTGTGCATTTCTGAATCCCTGAAGGTTTGGGTTAGAAAGAGTGGTAGAAATACATGTTTTCACCTCTCCAGTCTCAGTGTCTTTAGAGATACTAGGAACCGTCAAATAGAAAGGAAAATAAGCAATAAAGTACTAGCTGTGAACATGCAGATTCTGAACTAAAGAAATCCTGAATGAAAGACAAAGAATTCCTAGCCAGTTGGTTTTCTTGAAAGGGCAGCTTCACTTGCCAAGGTCCTTTATGCTGAATGATGTTAAAAACGTCCTCTCAGCCCCAATAGCTGGTTCTTTCAGTTCCTCTTCCCCTGCTCACCCATCCCCTTAAAAGATCACTGGGTTTTGAAAAGAATTGAGCAGGACAGTCGTTACTGCTCTATAGACCAACAGCCTGCTGGTTAAGGACTTCTTTTCACCATTCAGCTGCCTGCCTGCTTGTCACTGGGCTCCTCTGTCAGCTTTGCCAGCATTTGCTTGAATGGAAAGGTCCCACCGCATGGCGGCAGCTTGCTTTGGCCTCAGTGGCCTCTCCCACCTTCACCCTTCACTCCACACTGAGTCTTGCCCAGCAGAGAGGAGCCTTGCCTCCCAGCTGCCTAGGAAATAACCCTTGGGAATGCTTCTGTTATCCTCAGGACAGATCTGCATGGTTTCCTGGGTCAGAACAGATTGAGCCAGGCCCTGGGGAGACAGGTAGACAGACAAGACAAGCAGGGTCTGTGAGCCCCACATTCTGAGTCCCCAGCAGAGAAATCTGCTGCTTCCCTGGGAATCGCATCACAGACAGACAATGTTTGCCACTGCCTGGGACTATATGGCTTTCACACAGTGGAATTACATTCCGACAAAGAATCCCCCCCGCTGTTTTACAGGCTCTGGGGGAGAATGGATTCCTGTCATTTTTCCCTTAACCACACAGCAAGTGACTAATGCTCTCCTGTCGCTGGTGCTGTGCTGGTCGCTGGCAGGGAGCTTCATGACAGTGAGAGAGGCCCTGAAGGATGGGGGTGAAGACCACCGGCGCTGACGCATTTCTTTAATCTGTCAAAGATTTCCCTTTGCTCACTCTCCTCCTTCCTCCCCCTCTCCCACTTTCTCTCTCATCCCAACTGCTCCCATTCAATTCCCTGCCTGTCTTCTCATTTCAGAGTGGTGTGGTCCACCGGGACTTGAAGCTGGAAAACATACTGCTCGATGACAACTGTAATATTAAGGTAAAGCTCTTGCCTCACTGATTGATATGCCAGACCTGGGGATTACAGCTGGTTGAAGGCTCACACTCTGCTCCAAGCTGCAGCCTACGAATAAGGCGGCCACTTCCTTCCCGGCAGGCGGGTGGGGAGAATCACTGTGTTTGAGCCCTCAGTTCAGTTCCAGTGGTTGAATTCACTCAACAAGCATTTATCGATCTCCAACCACATGCCAGACATTGTCCTAAAAGTTGACTAGAATACAGTCCCTGTCCTCGGGAAGCTCATAGTCTGTAATTAGCACCATCAAAATACTCACAACGATAACCTAGTGCGTTTGTGTTTCATAGCATCTTTGCCCGATATCACTTAAATTCAATCTTCGCAGCAGTCATGAGATAGATACTGTTACTTACATCATTTCACAGATAGGGAAACTGAGGCACAGAGACGTTAAGTAACTTTCCTGAGATAGCACAGTGGTAGGTAGTGGAGTTGGGGTTTGAACCCCTGTCTCTCTGACCCACTGAGCCCAAGTTTGAACCATTCTGCTGGAATTTGCCCGCAGGCCCGCAATTTATTATCTGTCCCTGCCACTTCTCTGTCACTTCCACCCCATTGTCTCCTCACCCCCCACCCCAGCTGTGGAACTGGGAAGCCGACTGAAATGGTGGCGGTGGTGGCTTTTGGGAAAGAACATGCCAGCAAGTGATGGGGTTGACTCTCACGGGGAGTATTAATGCGGGCTGCTGACGGAGCTAGAGAAAGCTCTCCTGGCCGACAGGGTTCAAGTGCCCCCTGCAGAGCACTCCGAATGGCCTTTTGATCATGGCTGCAAAGTAAGCAAATACGGTTTCAAAATAAACTGGAGCTTGCCGCATGGGTTTCATTATGAAATGGCCTTAGTACTCCCAGCACCAGGGGTCCCTCTCATTGGCCGCCGGTGACGTTAGTGCCTCATCCCTGGTCCCTGGACCAAGCATGGGAGTGACCCTGCATCATGCCCTTTTTTTGTTGTTGTTGCTTTCCGTTGAGGGAGTGCATCACAGGGAGGCTGTTTCCTTGCTGGGACGGTTGCAGTTGCTTTGGTGTTTGCATTCTGGTTGCAGATCATGGTGGCAACCACTAGTCACCATCGTCCTTTGAGAGGCCCCTGGAAGCCACATCCGGGTGACCTCCTGTTTTTTGTGAGTGGTTGACCGTGATCACATATGTCTCCGTAGCCCACAGAATAAGGAGGAAACAGTCGGTCAAATTAGTCTTTCTAGGAACAGGAAGTGAAATCTCAGGGTCTCTCCGTTTCTGGCAAAGTGGTTGGATTATTCCAGAAGGAGCAGTGGCTGCAGAGTTAGAAAATTCCACCCTGTGTGGTTTACTAGCTGTTTGACATCGGGAGAGCCACTTAAAACCCTGTTTCCTCAGCCATAAAATGGGGAGAGGGTAATGCCCACGGGCTTGTCTTGAGGACTGAACAAGATGCTCTGCCTTTGGCCTTGTCTAAGCACAGTGCAGTGAGTCAAGGTTAAGAGCAGTGGCTTTGGAGTTGCATGGCCTGGGTTTGAAGTGCAACCCTGCCCCTTACTAACGGCAGTGTTTTAGATTAATTATTCACATATCTAAGCCTCAGTTTCCACATCTGTCTAGTAAGGATGCCAGCCCTGGACAGTCAGTGACAAACGTGAGGATTTTAGACAATATGTGGTCAAAGCACTTAGCACTTACCTATTAATATCCAAGGCCCCAGCTGACAAGGCTGGCCATTGGGGAGGGCATTGAACAGGAAGTGAGCTCTCTGAAGGTGCTGGGGCGCGGTGGTCAGGCCACGGCTAGAGAATTGGGTTCTGGTCTGAGGGGCACATTCTAAGGGTTTGTATCATCCACCCTGGTAACTTTCTCTGCAGAGTCTTTCTGCCACCTGCCCCTGAACTCTCAAAACGAAATGTGGTCTTTACAAGGCCTGGAATGTGAGCCTCTCGCTTGGGGGTCGGATTCTGTGGTACAGCTTGACCTCATGGTCCCATGATGTAGTCCCAGAAGTGATAAGGCACATAGCTTCCTACGGAGTCATAGAATTCCCCGATGGAAGAGAAGAATGGTCACCATTCTGAAAGCAATTGTGCGGGGAACAATGGGCAGGAGCCTGGGAGAACGGCTCATTTGCATAAAGCAAAAGGGCAGTGATGGGGGCCTCCCAGCTCCCAGGACCAAGTCCTTCATCCCAGGGTCCCTAACCATTAGGTAGGGAAATAACAGATACATAGAACATTATAAAAAGTAAGGTTTGCGTCCTTTTTCCTTAGGATTCTGAATCCTTAAGAATGTCTACTCCCGGCGTTTACCAAGGTAAAACACACACACACACACACACACCTCCCCTCTCTCTTACGCTGTTCCTTCCTTCTGCTTGTTCAAGGAATCCTACGAGGATCTGAGAATCCTAGAGCTTGAAAGAACCTTGAGGGTCATTTTCCAACCCCTTGTTTTAATGATTATGGCCCAGAAAGTCTAAGTGATGTGCCTGCCCAAGGTTGTACACAACGAATCAGTATGTCATTGTGTCTTTGTTTCCTTGGAATGCGGCACAATGCTTGTCACACGCCGTAAGTCGGTACTCTAAGCTATTCGATTCTGGAGTGAAGGGGTGACAGCCAGGATTAGAACTCACATGTTTGACTTCCAGGCAGATTCTCTTTATATCGTCTCACACCCACTTCCAAGGTTTTTGAAAATGTGTTTCAGCTGCTGTTGATCTGTCTTCCGGCTGCATATGCTCAACTCTTCCTGACTCAGCATTTTGCTGGAAACATATTTAGAAAGGGCACTCGTAGCAAAGGCAGGCAGACACATGGCCACAAGCTGGCCTCCATGCTCAAGAGAGTCCATGTCATCAGTGTCTGCACCGGGGGACCACTGACCCTGAAGGCCTGTTACCAACCAGCAGAGTATGAGCAGTGAGGTGCTTCTCAAAATGTGGGTCCATGTTGCGTATCTCGAGGGTGGAGGGCTTTTGCCCAGAAGGCCTATAAAAATGCTACTGGTCGAAACTTGTCGCTGCAGTTTTGGTGTGAGCCATGGCTCTTGTTCCTCTCCCCTTCCCTGCCTGATGTTGATTTGCAAAGAGCGCATCTGGCACTGGGAATTATTTTTCTGGCCACTGCGCGAGGGTGTGGCTTCTAAAAATATTCACACAGTCGGTCGGCAGAAAGAATGAGAGCAATGTGCTTCTTTGGGTTGCATTCCGTACTTTGCGGAGAAGCATGTCTACTAAAATAGACACCCAGCACAGCATTAATTTGCAATTAATAAAAATGGGCCAGATTCACATCCCACTCTCTGGGAGAATGGAATGCTGACAATTCCCATAGACAGCTCCTGTAAAAGTGCCTGACAATGAGAAGAGGGCCAGGCACCAGGGTCAGCAGACCTCCACAAAGAGGGCTGGGAATTTGGTGAGCTCCCAGGGCTCAGAGTAGAGGGACATAGGGGAAATGGCCCATTGCCCCTGATGACAATGGAAATGCCTGCTGCTGTGGATAAGAAGAGCAGCTTTGAATGGCCAGGGCTAAGTCAAGATGGAAACCCCGAGGCTTAACAAGACCAAGAAGGGCAGCTCAGGGTACGGGCCTCTGGGCTTTGATTATATGAATGTGAGGATGCTGCATTCATGCATTAATGAATCCATTCATTTGTTTGTTCATTTGTCCACTTATGTGTATGTGCGTGTATACATACATATCCATGAATGCCTGCATTCACTCTTCCATTCCTGCACTTATCCATTCAGCAAATTGAATACCTCCCGTGAGCACTATTTATTTGACCACAAATATTTACTAAATTCCTACGGTATACCTGGCATGGTGCTGGATGTTGGGAATTTAATAGTGAACCAGATGGCCAGGTCCTTGTCTTCTTGGAGCTCAGAATCTAGCTGTTGTTAAACCAGCAGTAATAATGAGCCATGAGAAGGATACAGAGGTGAATGAGGAAGGTAAGTTACCTGTCCTAATGGACTTAGAATTCCAGTTGGGGACACAAGCAATAAACAAATACGTAGTGTAATTCTCTGGAGGTGATGAAAATCCATGCGGGATGAGTATGGGGAATGACAGGTGTTATTTGAGCTATAGGGGGCGGGGGGTGGGGGGCAGTCAGAGAAGCTCCCTTGCCTAGGACACAACTCCTCAAATCCACTAGACTTTTTGGCCTTTGCACACACAGTTGCCTCTGCCTGGAATGCTCTTCCTACTGCTTTTTTCCTACCCCTCCTTAGAGTTTCAGCTTGAAGGCCTCTTCTTCCAGGAAGCCTTCCCTGATCCTCATCTCTTAGGCCCAGGTGACTCTGCTGTGTGCCTCATAGTCCCTTTGTAATCTGTCGTGGAAGTGCTGAGGAGGAAGTGGTGGGTCTGAACTATGGGCAGATCAGAAAGCTTTTGCCGAGGCAGTGGCAATTGAACTGGGTTTTGAAGGATGGCTAGGAGTTTGATAGAAAGGGATGTGATGATGGGCTTCCAAGGGGAAGGAGCAGCAAGCACAGGGGCAGGGCAGGGCATGGAGGCTAGACAAGGAAAGTAACCTTTTTGGAGCCCCTGCTAGAAGCCAGAACCCTGGGGCAGACCTTCCACACGCCTTATTTCATTTGGTTCTCAGAATGTCTCCACTGGGGTGGGTCTGATTACCCCCATTTTACAGATGAGGAAGCTCCTGCAGCTAATAAGCAGTGGGGTTGGCTTACAAACCTAAGGTTATTTGACTCCAAAGACCGGGCACCTGATAAATTCTCTACTACACCCACCCAGATTTGCCCTAAATCCAACAGAGCATCCTCACACTCACAAGGGGAGGCCACTTCTTTCATCCTTGCTTCAGCTGGCCTTACCTTGTATATAGGCAGCCTGCAGACAGCTGTCCCTGGGGGAGACTCTCCAAGTGTTGATGGTGGCCATGGCCAGGTTGCCTGAGTCACTGTGGCCAGAGTAGCCATGCAGGGCTGCCAGGGTCGAATGAGCTGGGTGGTTGCGTGTTCGCATCCCCCGAGAGGCTGCTTCTTGGAGGTACCTCAGTGAAGAGCTTCCTCAGATGGCTTGGGATCCGCTATTTCCCATCTCTCTCGAGAGGAGGTGTAACCTTAGATCTGACGATGCAAGCTGACCCCACTCACTTTTGCTCACCATTTCACTCCGTACCTTCACTTCCTGACAACCCGAGTGAGGCTGTCACGGAAAAGCCACAGCAATGAACTCCGGGGCCCGACAGAGCTATGGAGTGTGTCTTTCTGGAGAGGGACACGGAAAGCCCGTCTCCTCCTCAGCCACCCAAGAACAATAAATCCCCTTTATGTGGAGCTTTACAGCCAGTGCAGCCCTTCACCCACATCTCAGGCCAGCCGCTTTCCTGCCCTGGGCCTCAGCTTCCTCATCTGCGAAATGGAGATAACAGTGGACCCCTGCTCATTGGGTTGGGGTGAGGACTTAATATACGTAGCACTCACAGAACAACGACTGGCATGTAGCAATGCTGCTGTTTATTATTATCTCATTTAATCTGATTTTGCTTTTCACAACACCGTGTGGTTGAGGCTATTGCAATTCCCTTTTCCAACAAAGGAAACTAAGACTCAGGTGAAAGTAGTGATCGCTTAACATTGACCCAAGGCCTACTATGTTTAAGGCGTGGGTTAAGGCACTTTCTATCTATCAATTCATTTGATTTCGTATCTGCCCTGTGAGGTAGGTTACATTATAATCATCACCCCCCCGCCCCATTTTACAGTTGAAGGAACACAGGTTCAGAGTGACTGATGTGCAACGAATCCCCTGGGGACCGTGTGACAATGCAGACGCTGACTCAGTAGGTCTGGGGTGGGGCTCCCAGCTGGTGCTCACGCTGCTGGTCCAGCTGGTAGAAGGCGAGGCCAGGATTTGAACTCAAACCCAGCACCCCTTACTTCTCCTGTCGTGCGGTGCAGCCTCTCATGCTGGACATGCTCATTTCGGAAATGAATGGTAGTCATTTCTCTTGGGTCTTTGGTGGGCACTGGCTCCGAGCAAACAATTGTTAAGTAGACCAAACCACCATCATTATCCTAACGGCTGTCGTTTATAGAGTCAGCCAGTACCAGGACTCTTCCAGGGGCTTTACATGCATGTCTTCAATCCTCAGAACAGCTTTAGAGGTGGGTTCTATTATTATTCCCATTTTGCCGTTGAGGAAATTGGTGGCAGTTCCCACCCATGATCTAGCAGTGCCAAGTCCAGGGTTAGCCCCAGGTGCTTCTGGCTCCACAGCCTCTGAGCTGTGCAGTGCACTTCCTGTCAGACACTGCAAATGACTGTCAGACCGTTGCTTTTATTATCATCCACATCAGCATCCTTTCCCAGTGGTTAGTCATCAGCAAGCTGATCCTTCCTTTTTCACTGCGTGAGCTCGCAGGGATTATTCACAGTGATCCGAGGTTAACCCCCTTTTTAAAAAATGGTGGTAAAATATATGTAACGTAAAGCTTGCCATTTTTAAGTTTTCGGTCCAGTGGCATTAAGTACATTCACGTTGTTGTGCAACCGTCACCACCATGGATCTGCAGAACTTTTGCATCTTCCCAACCAGACACTCTGTGCCCATTCACCACTAACTCCCCGTTCCCCCCTCCCCCAGCCCCTGGCAACCGCCCTTCTACCTTCTGTCTTGATGAACTTGACTCCACTAAGTACCTCACATAAGTGGAATTCTGTAATATTTATCGGTTTGTGTCTGGTTTGTTTCACTTAGCATAATGTCTTCGAAGTTCATCCATGTTGTAGTGAGGTTAATTCTTTTGAAATGTGAATAATCACTTCCCACTTTGTATAACTCTGATTTTCATCCAGCAGGGCACACCTGTAGAAAGGTTTGAAAACAACAAAAACTCTAGAAATTAAGGACATGAGTGTTGATATCCTTTTCAGAGTCCAGGCTGAACTGATAGCCCAGTGTGAGGACAGAGGGTGGTTCTGAACGGGGCAGGGCAACAGCCCATCACCAGCAAAGTGGTTACCTTTCTCCAAAGGTTACCAGTGTGTCGGCAAAAATACAACTTTGAAAGCAAAGCTGGATGCCTCGTTGGTGGAGTCACCCTCGATACACAACTGATGTTCTGTTACAGAGAATCGTACAGAACCCAATGTTCACGTAGCTGTTCTGTCTGTGACCTTCAGTGGAGCTTCTTAAGTCCTGTAACCTTCGGTTGCTTCACTTACAGAGCAAGGGGCAGGATTAGTTCACCACTTACGACTCTTCCAGGTTGGAACCATTTCTGGGATTCCTTTTCGTTTTATTAGGTTTAAAATCATTATTTCCCAAATTTCCCAAATGTCTTTTCTTTTGTTCTCTTCATGGATTTTGCCTTTTCCTAGTATCTTCTGTGCTATTTCACTTTAATACTTTTATTTAGTGCAATTCACTTAAGAAATCATGTGTATTTGAAAAAGAAACCTTACATAATTACCTCCAGTGGAAAACCAGTATTGTTTTGAGTATCATGAAGCTAATAAAGCTACCCAGGTGGATTTAAAGGTGGGACACGTATTTGAGCTCCAACTTTGTAAAATGCTTAAAATAGTAATTGGCACATACTTTACATCTATGACACCGTGGGGCTGGATACTATTCCTATGTCACCGTGGGGCTGGATACTATTCCTACCTCCATTTTACAGATGGGAAATTGAGGCTTTGAGACGTTTTATACAGTGGCCATTTCCCGTCTTATAGTTGATATAAGCTCCATACGGCGTGGAATCTTAGAGCTGCAGCCCAAGTTTAAGTGGCTCAAGGATGGAGAAGTGTGTGTGTGTGTGTGTGTGTGTGTGTGTTGATTAATATTTCTTTTCCACTGAAGTGCCAAGAACATGGACTAATCTAGATTTCTATTAATCTTATGTCAGCAACAATGACAGTTTAACTGGGAGAGGCTGATAAACATTAGTCTGTGAGGATGGGAGTGGGCTGTAACATAAACACACTTCTCAGAAGGGCTGAGAAAGAAAGCAGGGATGCCCAGACTCGAGCACTCCTGGTGTGTGTGTGGGGTTTTGCACGTGGTGGTGGCGGGTGCCTCTCACGTGTGTGTGTGTGTGCCTGTGTTTGGAAGCTCACGCAGTGCCCCAGGTGCCGCCGACGTTCACAGTGCTGTGTCCTGCCTTAGCCGACTTCTCGGGATGTTCCAGGGCTGCAGCTGGTCCCTTCCTGTCCTGATTGACAGGGCACACTTCATAAAGCTTGCAACCAACTTCCTGCAAGCCAGTCAGGGGCCTTGATAAGAAAGTGGAATTCAGGGCAATTAAGTGCAGGCTGAGCCCCGAGACTGCGTTTTCTGAGGGCGGTTGTGCGCCAGCTGCTTTCAGTGCCATTCCGTTCATTCAGGGGTGACTTTTACAAAGTAGCCTTCTTCTGGGCGCTGCCTTCAAAACAGAGCCTCAGCTGGGCTGTGTGTGAATCACTCATCCTATTTATAAGCTTCAAGTGGAAATCAGTTTGGGGAAGGGCAGAAGTCCGCAGAGGCTCAGCGTGGCAGGCTGGCTTAGACTGGGTGAGATTTGCAGATTACCCAGGGGCAGCGCTGGGCAGTGGTTTGAACCTTTAGAGACACTCGGTTTACATTGTTGCTTGCTAGGTAGCTCTCCTGAGACGAATAACCTAATTTTCCTAAACCTCAATTTTCTCATCTGTTAAGTGGGTCTTTAAAAAATTATGATAGAATATCCATAACATAAAATTTACCATTTTAACCACTTTTAAATGTACCATGTCGGGCTTCCCTGGTGGCGCAGTGGTTGAGAATCCGCCTGCCGATGCAGGGACATGGGTTCATGCCCCGGTCTGGGAAGATCCCACATGCCACGGAGCGGCTGGGCCCGTGAGCCATGGCTGCTGAGCCTGCGCGTCCGGAGCCTGTGGTCTGCAACAGGAGAGGCCACAACAGTGAGAGGCCCGCGTACCACAAAAAAACAAAACAAAACAAAAAAAGCAAATAAATGTACCATGTCAGTGGCATGAAATACATTCACATGGTTGTGTAAATGGGATTTTAGATAGGATTAGATTAGAGAGTGTAAGGTGCTTAGAACCACGCCTGATAATTGGAGGTTGTTCTGTAAGTGGTAACTAAGTTTACTATTATTATTTTGTATTATCTACTAATTGTCTTGTGCTTTTCAAAATATAATGCCTATTCTGGTGACAGGTGTTTCTTGGGTGAGGGCAGGTGCTAAGCAGTGGATGTTACAGAGATGAGGGGCAGATGTGGAACCTGCCACCTGCCTCGGGGGACTCAGCCTAGTAGGCAAGGTGAATTTATATACATATAATATATATATTTGTATATACATATGTATATACATATGTAAGTACATATGTCATATATATTATATGAATGTATGTGATATATGTGATGATATGTACATGTATAATATATACATTATACATATATATGTGATAATACGTATATACGTGTAACATATATACATTATATGTATATATGAATAGGTGCACACACACACAGAAGAGCACTGCCATAAACGATAGTAAAACACTTCAAGAAGCCAAAGGAGAAGAGAGTGATTCCAAGGGGTGTGCGATACAGGAGAAGCAAGGTTAGGGAAAACATTTGCCTGGAACTTGTAGACAAAGTTTCAAGGCACTTTTTCGTTCACCTTGGTTAATTCTTTTTTTTTTTTAATCGTTCTCACAATAGTCCTGTGATCCAGAAGAGCATAGGGATCGTGGGTTTCCATTTTCTGGTGGTAAACTGAGGCTCAGGGTAGCTAAGGGACCTGCTCCATGTCCCACAGATGGCTAGTGGCAGAGTGTGGGCTGCAGTGTGATGACTCAGAACCCGGTGCTGTGGGTCCATTTCATCTAGGGTCCCAAGGTGGGCAGAATACAGTTCTGATTGGTGCGTAGGTCTATAAAAGGTGGTGATGTCCAGTGCACAGGTAGGTACCTACACCACTGTGGAGGAAGGCAGTGAGATTTTAGGTAGGCCACAGACGGACGGGTCTCAGATTAATAGTTACACACTGTAGTGTTCATCAGAAACATCGAGCATGTGATTCTGTGGGTATTTCTCAGAACAAGTCTACACTGACGTGAAAATAGAGTCCTTGCAAGGAGCGATTTTAAGTAACAGAGCATGCAGTGGTGCCAGGGACTGCAGTCGGGAATCACTGGCCCAGTTGTGCCAACTGGTCCTTTCATGAAAGCTCAGGGCTGCAGAGAAAAGGGTGACCCAGCTGCTTGTAAATTTTGGAAATTAATCCTCTGTCAGTTGCTTCATTTGCAAATATGTTTTCCCATTCTGAGGGTTGTCTTTTGGTCTTGTTTATGGTTTCCTTTGCTGTGCAAAAGCTATGGAGAACAGTATGGAGGTTCCTTAAAAAACTACAAATAGAACTACCATATGACCCAGCAATCCCACTACTGGGCATATATCCTGAGAAAACCATAATTCAAAAAGAGTCATGTACCAAAATGTTCATTGCAGCTCTATTTACAATAGCCCGGAGGTGGAAACAACCTAAGTGCCCATCATCGGATGAATGGATAAAGGAGATGTGGCACATATATACAATGGAATATTACTCAGCCATAAAAAGAAACGAAATTGAGCTATTTGTAATGAGGTGGATAGACCTAGAGTCTGTCATACAGAGTGAAGTAAGTCAGAAAGAGAAAGACAAATACCATATGCTAACACATATATATGGAGTTTAAGAAAAAAAAAATGTCATGAAGAGCCTAGGGGTAAGACAGGAATAAAGACACAGACCTACTGGAGAATGGACTTGAGGATATGGGGAGGGGGATGGGTGAGCTGTGACAAAGCAAGAGAGAGGCATGGACATATATACGCTACCAAACGTAAGGTAGATAGCTAGTGGGAAGCAGCCGCATAGCACAGGGAGATCAGCTCGGTGCTTTGTGACCGCCTGGAGGGGTGGGATAGGGAGGGTGGGAGGGAGGGAGACGCAAGAGGGAAGAGATACGGGAACATATGTATATGTATAACTGATTCACTTTGTTATAAAGCAGAAACTAACACACCATTGTAAAGCAATTATACCCCAATAAAGATGTTAAAAAAAAATAAAAAATAATAAAGTTAAAAAAAAAAAAGGGTGACCCAGCTGGCAGAGCCACGCAGGGGCACCTCAGCTGCTTTGGTCCGTGTGGTGTGAGCTGAGCTGATGCAGACGCTGACGGTAACGCTAACAGGCTCCCTGGGTCTTGCTCCTCTTTGTAGATTGCCGACTTTGGGCTTTCCAACCTGTACCAGAAGGACAAGTTCTTGCAAACGTTCTGTGGGAGCCCACTCTATGCCTCTCCCGAAATTGTCAACGGGAGGCCTTACCGAGGGCCGGAGGTGAGCAGCTTGCCTGGTGTGTACGGTGGGGGGCTGGAGGGGAGAAAAGAACTGAAGCTAGGAATACTTAAAAAAACCAAACAAACATAAAAGCAAGCAAACAAAAAACCGTTTCCTTATATGATTATAAAAGCCATAATATACACACCTGGGAGAAAAATCCAGAGCAGCCTAAAAGAGAAAATAAAGTTGCCTGCAATCTCCCCACAAGAGACAACCACGTAATATTTATGTGACTTCTTCTTAGGCTTTTTTTTCCAGTGTAGATCTTGTATTTCAAACAATTGAGGTCACTATTATATGTGTACATCTCGCCTTGTATTACTAACTTAAAATTGTGACTTTTCTGAATTTGTTATTACTAAAAACATGGTTTTTAACGATGACATGATGTTTTATTGTATGAATGTATTGTAATTTATTTAATCACTTCCCTAGTGTTAGACAGATTGTTTTCAGTTGTTCCCTATGGTAATGAGACAAGCAAAACAGAAAGCAAACAGCCTCACTCTGCAGCGAACCTTTTTGCGTGTATCTTTGACAACATGTATTTCTGATCAAGGAAATACATTTTAATTGCATCTTCTGATTCATGAGAAATACATTTCTCTGTGTGCCTAAAGCTTTCAGGGCCACTGTAAGACACAGGTATGTGAAAATATCGTTTTGAAAATGGGCGAGTTGTGACTGATTATTCATTTTTAAAGAGATAGTTCTATTTATAGAGAGATTCATCCACTCAGGATACTTTAAGTAGCAGCCATTCAGTGGGTTGAAATGTTTCCTTCCAAGTATTTATCTGTTTGAGAGTGTTTGGGGCAGGGCTAGAGGGTAAAGAGATGGATGCCAAGAGCCTCCATCACTTGCAGTAAGGAGAAAGTCTTTCCAAAACAAGAATGTAAGGGAGGAGCCTAAGGTCCAATTTACAACATTGCAGAAACTTGACACTGTAAATTTATCACAGATAATGAATGCTGCTTTGATCCTTGATGATCCGTTTCTGAGGTTACAAGCTGGCAGCCTGTGATCTGGCCAGCAAGAGTGCTTTATTTGGCCATCTTTCTAAAAAAAAATTGAACATTTAATAAATGGGAGATTTCACATAAAAGTCTGTTTTCTGACTTCTCTTGAAAAAACAAAGGATCTAGCAGTGCTGGGCCTATATTACTATGTGACAGCAACTAGCCAGAGGAGGCTGCCTGTGTAAGATGGGTGAATGCCCTCTATAGTTTGTCTTCAAACCAACACTCCACGTGGTACCCCACTGTCTCTCTTTCTTTGTTCATGTTTGTTGTCTGCCTGGCTCTTGTAAGCATTTGAGTTTGCAACCCCTGATCCATTTGAAGAAGGTGCAGGATTCCTGGATTAGGAGTCAAGAACCCCATGTTCCAGTCTTACCTCCATCACTGGGATGGGGAGGGGCCTCTGGAGAAACCATTTAACTTCCTTGGACCTCAGTATTCTCATCTGCCAAATAGGGCTGAAAATAATCCAGGGCCCTACCTGTTTCACAAAATTATAGTGAGGATCAAAGAATATCATCTATTCAAGAAAGTTCTTCTATGGGTTGGGACCGTTGCTCTCAGTTTGCAATGAAAAAGTCAGGCTCTGAAACAGGCCCCAGGTGCACTGCCTATCAGGTGTCAGGCTGTGGTGGGAACCTGTCTGCCAGGTGCTAAATTCCATTCCTGGGGTCGTTGAGGGTGGCTGCTCATGGTCTGTGATGCTAATGGTTTGGAAGGGAATCTACTTCCCAGCTCCTATATGTCTTGTCTCTCTGCTCCAGGTGGACAGCTGGGCCCTGGGCGTGTTGCTTTACACTCTCGTTTATGGAACAATGCCCTTCGATGGTTTCGATCACAAAAACCTCATTCGGCAGATCAGCAGTGGAGAGTACCGGGAGCCCACGCAGCCCTCAGGTGTGTGCCCACGGAGGGTCAGCGGCTAAGCCAGGCGAGGCCAGCTCACACTTTCTGCTTTTGTGTCCATGTCTGTAAGGAGACTCCTGCTTTTTCCTCTTTCTTCCCCCCAGATCTTTGCCTTCTGGCAGAGCTGGCTTATTAGGCCACTTTCCCCAAACCTTCCCGCTGTGATATTTCCAGAACAGCTGTTCTACCCTGCAGGCTAGGGGTCCTGTTCGCTTGCTGTGTGAACTTGGGCAAGGCCCTTACCCTGTTTAGATTCTGTTTCTCCACTATACATTCACATTTTGGAAAAGGTATTACGTGAAGTGCCTTCCAGTCCACGTAGACATAAAACCCCCTCAGTAGATTCTAAGGGTGGCAGCTGCTCTTCTGCACACCTTGCCCTGGCCGGGGGGTATGGCACATGGGTGCTGTTTCATGACCTGTTGCCACAGAACAAGTCTATCCCATCCCGCTCCCACACCCAAACAAACTCAGCAGTTTAAACAACATCTATTAGCCGTCATCTCTTGATTCCCTGGATTGGTTAGAGCTTTTCTGGCCGGCCTTGGGTTTCTCCTACAGTTGCAATCAGACGGTAGCTGGAGTTGGGGCCGATTGTGGGGACACCTCGGGGCCCCTCTGTGTGGGCTCTCTCCCCATGAGCTGCCTCCCCAGGCCTCTCTCTCTAGGAAGGAGCGTGGACTTCTTACATAGCAGCTCAGGGCTCGAAGATGGAGGAAGAAGCAGCTGCCAGGCCTTCTTAACGTCTGCTTGGAAGCCAGATGATGTCACTTCTGCCACGTTCTATTGGTCAAAGCGCCCAAGGCCATAAGCTCCATCTCTTGATGGGAGAGCATTGTTTGAGTGCAGAAGGGGTGTGTACAGGTGGCCGTATTTGGAATGTGGTTAACAGACACTTCGTATATTGCAGTACGCGCATCCTACATGTGTATATACACACACACGGTTGATTCTCATTATTTGCCGCAGTTGTGTCCTATAACATTGCTGTGAACGCTGAGTTTGTGAATACTGAAGCACTACTCATAGGGAAATACAGGGCTCGACTCCTGGGAGCCTGTGGTCACAACGTTTTTGTCAACTGATCAATCCATATCCTTGTTTTATGTATATTTCTGTTTAAAGACGCCTCATTTAAAATATATTGTTGATTTATGATCATCGAACTTACGGCCAACAGCACTTTAACTCATGCCTGAATGAGGCTTATCTGGCTCATATGTTTTCTCCGTAAGGTACATCACTGCCTTCTTGGCCTTAGAATCCCCAGATAGCACTTCAGCACCACGCTTGGGGGCCATTTTAAACAGTGAAATCACCAATAAAAAGTGCAAATATGTGAAAAGCATGAACTAAACGGTCTGTGAAAAGGACACTTGCTTACGGCATGAGAGCAGAAACAAGAAGGCAGTGCCTTGTCACCTGGTTCTGCTTCAGCTGGGAACGCACATGCGCATTGTGTGTGGGGGTAATTCACATTTTTTGCCAGTTCGTGGAAAGCACCTTGAGTATTGATTTGGGGGGTTCCAAATACATTTTAATGAGTAGGCGAATTTACAAATACAGAATCTGTGAATAATGAGCACTGAGTATTTTATATGTATAAACAGGTATAGATATGCAGATATCTATATCTGTACATTTTTTCAATAAGCTAACCCGAGTATTTTTGTTTGTTTTTAGAAAATTCAGGGTGAAATCTATGGCAGCCTTTTTGCCTGACCAGCTAACTTGTGTCAACACAGTTTCTGGTACACTACAGGGGTTCAGAAAACATTTATTGACCGAATGAATGAACATCC
This sequence comes from Delphinapterus leucas, assembly GCF_059928025.1. NCBI lineage: Eukaryota > Metazoa > Chordata > Mammalia > Artiodactyla > Monodontidae > Delphinapterus > Delphinapterus leucas. Next base: position 86,451,948 of record NC_143139.1, on the reverse strand, counting down.
TGTTACTTTTCAGGGCTGCGGCTCACCCCTGGCTCCATTGCCAGGTCCCGGCCAGCTACTCATTAGCTACATAAGTAGCTGAGGGGAGGTGGCGCCTTCCCAGGATATAATTCAACCCCCATTTGGGGAGCACGGTTTGATCTTAAAAGGCGATTTATAAGCTGTGAGAGTCTGTTGGTTCCTGTGGCCTCCTCAACATCCCTTTGGGGCTTTCCCCTAATTCTTTGGCAGCAGAAATTGACAAATGGAGTTTTTCAGACAGGCCGTAAACAGATAGCAGATAGAGATCAGCTCTCTGATCTGACAGCTTGGTAGGCTATGGCTTATGTCAGAGAGGGACAGGAGGTGAGCACTTGGGTGTGGGATTCAGAGCCCGGCCAAGGCCCGGGTCAGGCCAGCCTTGGGGACGGCCCCCTCTCAAGGCCCAGGCGTGCCAGGTGTGAACACCTCTCCATCCTTCTCTGTCTCTCCCTCTCTGATGAGAAGCCTTTTCCTTGCCATCTCAGCCCTAAATTTCCTTTTTGTGCTGACACATTTTCCTGGTGACCTGAGCACTGTGTGTTTATATAAACCTAACTTTGGAGGACTAAAAGCCATGGTAATCTATACCTGTTTTCCCATTTAGTAAAACGATATCCACCAAAGGAATGGTGGGGCCCTGCTTGGGGTCAGGCCTGGATTCTTTCTTGGTTACCTGGCCTTCCCCATTTTATACAGATCTGAGTGGATGGAAGGTCAGCAGTTTGACATTCCGTCAGTAGCGTGGAGAAACATGCCAGGCTCTGATAGCCCACTGGCCTGTGGCTCTGAGTCCTGATGACGCTTTCTGATGGACAGTCTGGAAGGCTACGGCTTCCTGCTCCATAGCGTGGCTTCACCAGGGCTCCATTTGGATCTTTCCTCAGATGAGTGTGTCTCCTTTGCACCCCCGGAGCGTCAGCTTTGGAAAGCCCAAAACTCCCGTAAAATGTATCGTTCCTTCTGCTTCTTGTCCCATAGATGCCCGAGGCCTCATTCGGTGGATGTTGATGGTGAACCCCGACCGCCGGGCCACCATCGAGGACATTGCCAACCACTGGTGGGTGAACTGGGGCTACAAGAGCAGCGTCTGTGACTGCGATGCCCTTCACAGCGCTGAGTCCCCACTCTTGGCCCGCATTATCGACTGGCACCACCGTTCCACAGGGCTACAGGCTGAGGCTGAAGCCAAAATTAAGGGCTTGGCCAAACCCGGGGCCCCCGAGGTCATGCTGGAGCGGCAGCGGTCGCTGAAGAAGTCCAAGAAAGAGAACGACTTTGCTCAGTCCGGCCAGGACTCGGTGCCTGAGAGCCCATCCAAGGTGAGTTCCAAGCGGCCCAAAGGGATCCTGAAGAAGCGGAGCAACAGCGAGCATCGCTCTCACAGCACCGGCTTCATCGAAGGCGTCGTCAGCCCTGCCTTACCCCCCGCTTTCAAGCTGGAGCAGGACTTGTGCCGGACTGCCGTGCCCCTGCCAAGCGCCCCCGAGGCGGAGGTGCCAGCTAAACTCAGCCCAAAACAGTCGGCCACGATGCCCAAGAAAGGCATCTTGAAAAAGACCCAGCAGAGAGAATCGGGTTACTACTCGTCCCCGGAACGCAGCGAGTCTTCGGAGCTGCTGGACAGTAACGATGGGCTGGGTGGCGGCATCCCCTCCCCGAGCCCCCCGGATCCGGCCAGGGTGACGTCCCACAGCCTCTCCTGCCACAGGAAGGGCATCTTGAAACACAGCAGCAAGTACTCAGAGAGCACCATGGACCAGGCCCTGGCCAGCCCCGAAATGCCCACACTGGAATCCTTGCTGGAGCCCGGCATCCCTGCCGAGGGCCTCTCCCGGAGCTACAGCCGGCCTTCCAGCGTCATCAGTGACGACAGCGTCCTGTCCAGCGACTCCTTCGACTTGCTCGACTTGCAGGAGAATCGCCCTGCCCGCCAGCGCATCCGCAGCTGCGTCTCTGCCGAAAACTTCCTCCAGATCCAGGACTTTGAGGGGCTCCAGAACCGGCCCCGGCCCCAGTACCTGAAGCGGTACCGGAACCGGCTGGGAGACAGCAGCTTCTCCCTCCTCACGGACATGGACGATGTGACTCAGGTCTACAAGAAAGCGCTGGAGATCTGTAACAAACTCAACTAGCTCCCCAGGGTGCAAGGGTGGGTCGGGGTGGGTACAAGGGAGGAGTGGGAGTGGTGACTGGGCTATGGACAGAGCTGGTTACCTCTTTGCTGGCCATGACGACAGACTGAAAAAGGATCGGTGCTGTCTTGCTTTGGCCAAATTTGCAGCCTTGAGCCAGTGCCTATGAGGGAGAAGTGGGCTCTTGGCCAGTCCTGCCAACTGCCAGTCAGAAGTGGGATCCTCATTGGCATTTGCTTTATGGCACCTCCTAGAGTCCAGGGGAGGTGGTGTTGGCCAGCACTTAGGGGGTGGGGAGGGAGCATATGGGAGAGGAAACGTTTCCCTAGAAGTCGTCCACGTGCTTCTGGAGGAGGGCAAGACAGACTGGGGCCATCTGCTCTGAGTGAACTCAGAGCTCGCTCCTTCTCTCCTCACGTTAGCAGGCTTGGTCTGCCTGCAGGGGGTGGGCACGTAGATTTCATCTGAGCTTGAATCGGTAATCGATGGATAGGGGCTGCTGGGTGTGCTGGTTTGAGTAGCCCAGACAGTGGGAAGGAGTGGTGTGATTGAATAGTATTGGCTGCCATGGGGATGGGAAGGGGTGCAGTAGCACTCATGCCGTGTAGTTGCCATCCTTGACCTGGCTAAGCCCTGGGAGTGCTAGTGTAGATCCCGTGGGATCTATGTTATCTCTTTCATGCCACTGGTGTGGCATTTGTTAATTTGCCACTCTACCTTGAATGGAAGACAGGGCCTTGGTCAGAGAGAGAGTGCTCTGAACACTGCTAAGGACTTAGAGTCAGCCCATGGTGATTTTTTGGCTTTTTGTTGTCTGCCTCTTCTTTCCTGGTGTCTTCCTGGCTCTTCAGCACAACCTCCAAGGGTAGACAGGGAAAAAGAGGTGGTGTCAGAGGTCAAAACTATGGTGTATAACAGAGCTTGGAACCCTCTGTGATCTTTTGCAGATGAGTGGAAGTTGATCCACACCAGCAAGGGGACAACTTGTCAATTTCTTTAACATCTCAATATTAACTGGAATGCTGCCTTGTGGGTTCTGACCTGTGTGAATATTTTGAATTGGATGTGATATCGTCCATAGTCCCCAAAGGAGTAACTCGCTCAACCATTAACCTTGTTTACTCGTAGCAAATGGTTTCCCCATCCACTAAGCATAGAATCCTCAGAGGTAGGCGAGTTTGCTTCTAGGGAGTTAGTGTGTAGGTGGGGTATTTGGATGAGGAAAGGTAAGTCAGGCAGAAGGTGTTTCCCCGTACGAATCTAGGTATTCTGTGTCCTACCTGCCTAGAACTCCTAGGCTTTAGGGGGAGCGTTCCAGCCACTCAGATGAATAAGGTGCTTAAAGAGCAGAGTGGGTTGGGAGGAAGCAGAGAGGAGAGGGAACACTTCCCTGGAAGTCCTCCAGATGGTTCTGGAGGAGGCAGAAAAGAGGTGTGACAGGACTTTTAGCTTGAAAAGTAACATAGCTAACATAGTGTAACTTCTAGACACCCAGATTACAGGTGATCAGATGTCACGCCCACAGTGGGGCATCTTCAGATACCAAGTTTGGAATTAATGGTCTTATTTGGGAGTTTGGGACAACTTCAGGTTCTACTGGCCCCAGCTAATTGAAACTCTTGTTTCAGGATGGCTGACTTCTGAAAGCCACCTAGACATTTAAGGAGAACTAGTCTTGGGGGTATTTTGGGGAAAACCAACAGATAATAGTTCATGGGGAGAAGAGAAGGAATTCACCTTCAGGTACTACGAACATTGATTAGAATGAAACTGCCCTTTTCCCTAAGGAGATGGCTCCATTTCTCCCCTTGTCACCAGCTCTGGGGTTTTGGCTTGTGCGTCCCTTCGGGTTGAGCTGAATAGTGTAATATGGGAAGCTTTCCGGTTTCCCTTCATTCAATTCCACCTCCTTCCTGAACTCCAAGATAGGTTCAAAGGGAAAAAAATTCTGTAGCTAGCAAACTGTGTATGGGGCGTGTGGGTGCGCGGAGGGCATTCTGCAATCTCTAAAGCTCCCTCCTTGTCTCATTTTACGCAACCTTTTCTGGACAGCCTGCACTGCCACACTGCTGGTCCCTCATGCATGGCAGCCAGCCTGGTTGGTAGCTGTCAGTATGACTTAGGTATAACACCTACCTACTGGTTGGTGTATTTTCCTCTTGCCCTAGTGATTGTGTCTGTTTGGTATTTTCCATCCTTACAATCTTCAAGTAAAAATGACACTATTAAGGAACGTCATTCTACCCCCACCCCCAAAACACATGTATGTTCTCTTTTGTCAGTAGAACCAGACAGTGGATTGTGGTAAAGACAGTCCTCCACTCAGAGGAAGAGACCCTGAGTTTAATCCTGGTGTGCTGGTGGCCTTAGGCACCTGCAGTATTTCCGGGGCTGAGTTTTCCCTTCAGTGAGGGCTGGAGGGGTAGATTAGCTGGTCTCTCAGGCCTTGCCTAGTTCTGACATTCTGCTAACATCCTCTGATTCTGGACATGATGTTGACTCTGTCCTTTTAAGGAAAAACTTGGAATAGAGGGACAGGCCCTCAAAGCAGCTCCCTTGCTTCCTGATTAAGTCCTATCATCCCTTCCAGCCAATCCCAGCCAAGGAAATTATGCTTGATTCATTTCCATGGAATTACAAGTGAGAGACACTTTGATGACCTGGTGGACCAAGCAGGAGATTCAAGGTCAGCTCTCCTGGTCCTTTCCTTGCCTCTGTGGGCCTTTCAGTGTCTTAGTTTACACATCTGCCAAAGGAGTAGAATTATACTTCTTTTTACAGGTAAATTTCAAGGCATGATCAGTTTTCAGGAAGTGCTTCAAGACCCCGGGCAAAATGAAAATGCCAAGTACTCTCTGAATTTCCATCCCTGTTTTAAGGTGCTGCTTCTGCAGATGACAAGGTGCATCTTTCAGGGTGAGACTCTGGTGAGTGTTGGCCACGCCTGCTGTCTTGAGTACAAATGTGAATGACTGACTGACTGCTTATTGCCAAACTGGAAATGTTCTGTAGGGATTTACTGGCATGGTATCATTCCTAGAAGAAAAAAAAGAAGAGAGAGAGAAACTTGACTGCACATTTTTTTAAATCCGTGTTGTGACTTTTATTTAATTTCTATTTTTTTTTGGTAATAAAAAGTTGACTTTTTTATTTGAATTTGTCTTTTTTTATTTATTGGTCTGAAAGGCATTTCAAAGGTATTATAATAATATATTGGTGTAATTTAAACGGTGCAACATGCTTTATGTCTCCAGTCAAAATTGGTTTTCATTCATTTGATTGGTTTGAGCCCAGGACAGCCTACAGGGGAAAAAAAAAAAGCTGGATAACCACCCAAAGTGTTTGTATTTTCATTGGAAACTGATTTGTTTTTTGTTTCTGTTTTTATTTTTAAATTAAATAAATTGCCATGAACTGAACTGGGACGTTGCTTCTTTATTTGGTGGTTTTTCTCTTAGTTAAGAGAATGACAGAATGGGTATAAGTAACAGAAACCCACCTGTTAGCTTAAGCACAAAGGGGGAATTTCTTCGAAGTTCCCAGAAGAGGAAATGTAGCTGGCCGTGCAGTTGCAACCAGAAACTGGAAAAGTAGGACCCAGGCCCTCTTTTCTGCTCCTCCTTGCATGCCAGTTTCATTCTTCTCCTTCTGTAGCCTCACTTTCTCATCCCTGGTTTTATGACCCACCTTGGCTTACCCCATAGCTTCCAAATTTACATGTTCTCAGTTCTGGTTTCCAAAAAGTTGACCCTTTTCCCACAGTCTGGACTAGAGATGGCATCAAAGGTTAACCCCTTAGCCACACTTGCTCCCCACATGTCAGTTTCCTCTGCCTGCCCCCTGCCTCAGCCTCCCTCTATCCCAAGGGCAGACAAAGCGATCATATGGTTGCTCTGAGTCCAAATCATTGGGCCATATTTCCTAATGGGGAAGACCACTGCTCTGCCTATAATAAAATGCCGTCCTTAGTCCCATTTGCCATTGTTTTTTGTGCTAACAGACCCTCAGGAAGCTCTTGGAAAGAGGGATGGATAACAGGGTAAGATTGAGGAGTTCCTGGATCCCAGTCACGATATCAAATGACATCCAATCCTACCCCTAGTCTCTAATATTAGAGAGTCATGCTGTGCGCTGAATATCAGTGTTAGGGATCCAAGCAAGAGAAGTCTGACTTTCCAACAAAAGTGCAACTTTCCAGTTTGGACATGATGATTGCTACTGAGTCAAATTTCTTCACCTCTTCGGGCCTCAGTGTTCTCATCTGACTTGTGGGTATATTAATTGCTACCTTTGCCAAACTCTAACAGGGCTTTGAAGAAGGAAGGAGAGAATTTCTGTGAAGTTAGCCTGAGAGTAAAACTCATGATGAATGGGAAACTATAGTCCTTTCTTTACAGGGCAGTATTCACTGACTTTTAAAATAGGACGTTTGAGACAATCTGCCTGGTCTGGAGACTCTTAATTCTTGCTTTGGTCTCTACTGCTGTTAGCAAATGGGCCTGTCAGTCGTGCAGGATAAGAGACTAAGGGGAAGTTCACCTATAAGTCAACCCCTTTGGCTAAATGCTGGAGAGGGTGTGGAGAAAAGGGAACCCTAGTACACTGAATGTAAATTGGTACAGCCACTATGGAGAACAGTATGGAGGTTCCTTAAAAAATTAAAAATAGAGATACCATATGATCTAGCAATCTCACTTCTGGGCATATATCTGGAAAAGGTGAAAACTCTAATTTGAAAAGATACATGCACCCCAATGTTCATAGCAGCATTATTTACAATAGCCAAGACATGGAAGCAACCTAAGTGTCCATCAACAGATGAATGGATAAAGAAGATGTGACATATGTGTGTGTGTATATATATATATATATATATATATACACACACACACGCACACACACACACAATGGAATACTACTTAGCCATAAAAAGAATGAAATATTGCCATTTACAGCAACACGGATGGACCTAGAGACGATCATATTGAGTGAAGTAACTCAGATAGAGAAATATTACATGATATCACTTTATGTGGAATCTAAAAAATAATACAAACAGAAACAGACTCACAGACATAGAAAACAGACTTATGGCTCCCAGAGGGGAAAAGAGAGGGAGGGGGGGATAAATTAGGAGTATGGGATTAATAATACAAACTACTATACATAAAGTACATAAACAAAGGATTTACTGTAGAGCACAGGGAACTATGTTCAATATCTTATAATAACCTAGAATGGAAAAGAATCTGGAAAAATAAACTGAATCACTTTGCTGTATATCTGACACACAATACTGTTAATCAACTATACGTCAACAAAAAAGTAAATAAATAAAAAAATAAAAGTGAACCCCTTTAGAAAGACATAATTTGGCAGTCAGGTAGGAGGAATAGCATATGCCTGTTCTAGAGGCTGGACCAAATGTGACATGTAAGGGGTAGAGAGGAAATAGGGGTGGCTGGATTGGCACAGCTGACATGTTGTCAACTGATAGGTCAGTGAGGTTAATGGGAAGTGGTCACTTTGAGGAAAATCAAGAGAATTAAGTGGTATAAACCCAACTCAGACCATGTTAAGTAATAAGACAAATTTACTGCTTCTTGCAACTGAGAAGTCCAAGATGTATGTCTCAGGCACAGCTGGATCCAGGAGTTCAAGTGATGCCCTTGGCCTCTTTTTCACTCACTCTCGCTGGATGTGGGCTTTATTCTTAGGCAGGCTCTCTCTGCATGGCAGCAAGAGATCTCCCGGTAGTAACAGGGTTATGAGGTCTTCTTACTGTGTGATCCTAGAGTCAGAGAGAGATTCTTACTATCCTAGCATTTATGTGCCAAGAAAGGACTGTGATTGGCTTTTTTTGGGTCATTTGTCTCCCTCTGGCCCAGTCACAGAGTCCAGGTGGAGAGATGCTCCAATTGGCTAGCCTCGATCCTGTGCCTACCCTTGTGGTATACTTGAATGACAGCTCCCTCAGAATCACAGTTGGGGAGGGCACCCGTCCCACAAGAAGGGATGCAAGCTTGACAAAAAGTAATCCATGTTAGTTACAACTTTTGGACATTAATTTCCTCACCTTTAAAGTAGCATTAAATGATTCCTAACTTTCAGAGTTATTGTGAAGATTAAATAAATCACTTAATACAGGACTTGACACATACAAGATTTTTAATTTATATACAAAAGATCAGGAAAGACAATAATATACTATAGAAAGGAGAGATATTTGTTAGGAAGATTTTTAGCTGTAAAAATCAGGTGTAACATCAGCAAATTCACCTGAAACTGGTTTAAACACTACAGGGGCTTTATTAGCTCATATATTTGTAATTTTAGAGATCATGGTGGATTTCATGGTTACGTAGGTCTAGGGGGAGAAATGGATAATAAACAAGTAAACAAAATCCCTGAAAATTACAGATTGTGTAAGTGCTATAAAGGAAGTGGACAGGGTGCAGAGTCAAGAATTAAGGGAGGGGATACCTCTTGTATAAAGGGTAGTCAGGGAAGGCAAACCTGAAGAGGTGACCCTTGGGGAGAGGTCTGAAGATGAAGAATTAGCTATATGAAGAGTGAGCGTTCCAGGCAGAGGGAACAGTACATGCAAAGGCCTTCATGTCTTCAAAACAGAGCTTTACAGGGTTAATATCTGGCCCATTTGTATATGACAACCATGGTCCAGGAAGTCTGGTGTTTTGCTAACCATCTGTGGCCACATTCTAACATGAACTGGCTGTGATCATTTATGATTTTGTGTATCCTTAATTACAAGTGGCTGCTTCCTTTGACAGGTGGTCCCCAGATGAGACACATGCAATTTTAAAAGGAGAATATGTTTTCACTGCAGAACTTCACTGCTAATTTACTGAAATTTATGGAGAGGATGTTTTTAATCCACAGAATCCTGTGAAGTTTGGGGTATGGAAATGGAGCAGCAGTGATGCTCTGTAAAGACCAGAAAGTGGGGTCTAAGGTTTTCATGTCATAAAACCTGCCCCATGCTATTACGACTTTCTGGTTCCAGTAGGGAATTGTATAGAAAATTAGCAATCAATTTTGTTTGAAAACTATGACAATTATTTTCTTATTGATGAAAATTTACACTGCCCACCTCTACCTGACTGGGAATATCCACTGTATCTTCACCAGTAGTTTCCTCCATCCACTCCCTGAGCTAGTTTTCATTTCTGAATTAGTCTGGATGAGCTATGTTATGTGAAAGTAACAAACCCTGAAATGTCAGGGGCACAATATGGTAAACGCCTGTTTCTTACTCTCACCAAGTACAATACAGTTTGGGCAGCTCTTCCTGTCATGCTGTCTCCATGCAGGCGCTTCCATCCTGCGGTTCTTTCATCCTGTGGTCCTGCCTTCTTGAGGTCCTTCATTTCCAGCTGTGCCAATGGGGGTGAGAGAAAGCACAAGTCAGGGCCTTTTAAGGAGCAGGGCTGTACGTGGCATCCATCATTTATGCTCAAATCCCACTGGCCAGAACTCAGTCAGCTGACCCCAACCTAACTTCCTGCATAGTCTTCAAGTCTATAGTACTTAGAAAGTGAAAAGTAAAATGGAATCAGATGGACACATAACAATGCCTGTCACAGCTCCTCTCAGTTTACCGTGGGTTGGCGGGCGGTGGTCCCAGCATAAACAGAAATCATTATTGTTAATATTTACCAAGTGCTGACTGAACTGCAGACAGTGCGCCTACCCTTTAATACATCTCCTCTTTTAATGTTCCTCGTGTTCCCTTATCTCCAAGATGCGGAAACAGTGTTGGAAACATGCAGTAACTTGCCCAGGTCATCCAATGATTAAATGTGGAGCTGGATTCAAATACAGGGTGGGCTGACCGGATTCTGAGCCCAGGATTTTAATTGCTCTGTTGTGAGCCCGGGTTGATCCTTCTTCAAGTCAGGCTCCTTGATCATATGGCCCATCCTGTCACCATCCCTGTTCATGGAAGTGGCATTTTCCTGCAGGAGCTAAGCAGATAACATCAGGAATGAAGACACTGGCCCAAGTCTGTGCATTCTCCAAACAAACATGGACAGGAGAGCAACTGTCCCCCCGCACCCCATTGGTATCAGCTTCTAGAAGACCCAATCTCAGCAGATGGAGTTAACAGAGTTGATTCAGATTTCTTAATTACTCTAGAGTGAAATGGGTTGGAAGAGTGAGTCTTTCCCCATCCTGAGAACCTGCTGTGTCTTAGAACTCAGTAGATGGGACAGTAGGTCTTCTGTGGCTGGGTCCCTTCTGTCCAAAGCTGTGTATTCACATGTACCCCCCAAGAGAGCTCTACAATTCTTTCCTGTGCTGGTGTGCCTCAGGGGACCCTGCTTCTAGAGAGCTGAGAGCACAAAGCAACTTCTTGGAGCTACATGAAAACACAGGATGTCAGGCTTGGCTGCATGGACCTGCCTGGGGTCAGGCACTGCAACAGCAACTTCTATCACACTAAACACAGAGCATCGCCATGTCTTCAAGGCCTAGAGCAGGGCCAGTATACAAGCATGGCCCCAGATTGGGCTTCCAGAGGAACACCTTGCTGTTAGGTGAAACTGAGGGTGGGGAACAGTTCATTTCAGAGGTAGCCGGAGAAAAAGAGCTCCCCAAAATAGCTATCCTTAGAAAGTTCTGCAAATTGGAACTTGTGAATCACTGAAGCTGAAAAACATCTGATTCAGCAGTGCCTAGGGTCTTGCAGAAGCTTCAGCCATCAGACTTTGGAGTCTACACAAAAGGATGTGTGTGCAAAGCAGAAAGCCCGATGCAGACCTCTGAACCAGGCCTGCTGGTTAGCTCCAAAGAGGACATGGTTGTGGGTTTAACCCCTGTGAAGTACAGATGGTCCGTGGTAGTGGGTGCTACCTAGGCTGACTTCTCATAAACACCATTTTGGGCATAATGACGAACTAAGAGGCATGGAAAAATGCCTCCCCTTTGAGAGAAACAACTCATAATCACGTGGTAAGGTCTTTTGGGGATCCAGAATAGTGGTGGGTGGGAGGAGCAGGCAATTAACATACAAATAAATAATATGACAGATAATGATAAGTCAATGGAAGAAATAAAGCAGGACAAGGAAATGGGGGTGGGATGAGGGGCAGTAGTTTTGGTAGAGTGGTCAACAGGGAAAGCTTTATTGATTAGGTGACACTTACGCAGTAAGCCCTACAGCTCCGTATTGAAAACGTCTTCAGCCAGAGGAAAGCAGCAAGTGCAAAGGCCTTGGGTAAGGAGTACACTTGAGGGGCTCAAGAAACAACAAAGACCCGGGTGTCTGGAGCAGAGGAAGCAGTAGGAAGAATGGCTAGAGATGATGTCAAAAAGGTAGCTGGGGCATCTTAAGCCACAGAACCCCACTGTGGAACATATGGAGAGATTTTTTTTCTTGCAGTTTGCAAGGTATGGTCTGAGGGCTGCTAGAAATCCCCCAGACCTTCTGCAACTACATAGCTGCGTGAAGACAGATTTTCTTCTTATTTTTGTAAATCGATGGCTCTAGGGTTTACTGCATCCATCTTTAATCACAGTCTACCTTCCAATATTATGCCACTTGATATGTAACATTAAAACTTTCATTTCCCCCATTGTTCTTTATGCTACTGTTCTCTTTACATGTTTTACACCCCAGAATACATTATTACTGTTCTTTTTTAAACAGTGGGACAAGGAGTAACCCACAGGAGTTTCTCCTTCATGGATAGAAGTAAAAGTTGAAGTTTAGTCATTTGCCCAATCACAGAAATAATTCATGGCTGAACTGGGTCTTAGCCTCAGATATGACAGACTTCAATGCCTGTTCCATTCACTGTTATGAAAATCGTGTTCTTCCTCACCACCCCCATCCTCTTTTTAAAAACACATTCCAGAAAGAAGGCAGGTAAAAATCCAATCAGCGAAAAGCAAGTCAGTTATTCTGCTTACTGGTAATTCCAGTAAAAAGGATTAGTCAGGGAGTTTGCCATTGTAGTTGGTTACTGCTCAGAGGTGCCCTGCCAAAGTGAGCTTGCACTGATTTTTTCCTTGTGAGTGAAGAATCTGTTGGGGGCAGCTCTTCACTTATTTGTTCATTCGTTCATTCATTCTATCATTTATTCATCCATTCAAGATTATGGAACAGCTATCATGTTCCAAGCACTAGGCTCTTCTTCACGTTGGGGAGCAACAAGTAACTCCCAACAGGTTCTCTTTTGCTTTCTTCTTCCTCTCCTTGTTCACTCTCCCAAACCTTTAACACGATCATGTGGGAAAGGCCCAGATGGTGACATTTTCGGGATGTCTCCCAGGAGCCTGGTGAAGCTTCTAGTGGTTAGGAGAGAAGTTAGGGTCTCCTTCCCTATTAAACGTCAATACCCGTGGGAGGGATCACACATCAAGCCACTAAGCCTGAGCCAGCCATGAATGTTTTAGGAGAAACGTAGTAAGTGCTGAGAATAAGAATGAAGAACAACACAGGCCTCTTGGGAAACGGGACAGGATGAGAAAGCAAGGGGGTTCTCACAGGAAAGGTGGCAAGGATACACTCTGAAATTTTACCTTAAGCCGAGCCACTTAAGTATGTGTCTCTTGCCTTCCTTGGTCTGGGTGTCATAATAATAACAAAGTGAGTAATGTTTTATAGGTTATAGTTTCCCCCTATACACAGTTTTTCCTTGAGGCTACCTCTCAATAGTCCCTGGAGGTAAACATTAATACTGCTGAGGAAATGGAAGTTAGGGAAGGGCAGTCATGGGCTCAAAAGTCATCCAGCTGGTAAGTGCATGGCCTGAATCTGAGCTCAGGCCATCTAACTCCAGGGCCTCTGATCCTAAACTCTGCTCTGTATCTGCTCTGTCATCTGAGCATGCAAAGTTGCTTGCTATGACCGGATGATCTGTCTTCGTTGCTTGTGCAATCAGTTGAGCATTTTGTATGTGCAACCCCTCCACGGAGCACCAAGTTCTGTGCCGAAGGTCATCTGGGCTCTTGCGTGCCATCCAGATGTTTGTTGCCAATCTTGGGAATAATTTCTTCCCCTTTGTGACTGGTTGATTGGAATGGAAGTGAGAAGCAAGTCTGGCCAACGACTGCCCAGGAGACCAAGAAATGACAAACAGAACCATACAAAGATGTTCTCATCTTAAAGCTCTGCACTCCATTTGGGCAACTAAATTGGAAAGAGAGGACTTTTGAGGAAAGGCAGGAATTAAAGGATAGTCTATCACCAGGTTTGCTGCTGCTGGAAAATAAAATGCAATGTATTGGGCTGGCCAAAAAGTCCGTTTGGGTTTTTCTGTAACATCTTACGGAAAAACCCAAACGAACTTTTTGGCCAACCCAATATTTTCAGGGTGAGGTTGCAGAGCTGTTTCTAAGAGAGGCTTAAGCAGGCCTTAAATGAAGGCCTAGATGGGTTAATGAAATAAACGTATTTCCTGCTTCTCCATGATTTATATTTCTAAGGCTGCACCACACAGTAATTCAATGAGGCTGAAATGGCAAGAATGTCTGGTAGATATTTTGGGAATATGATACTTGGCTCATTGCGGTGGTTCAATTTCAGTATCTGGATATGAGTGAGATACAAAGGGACATCAGAAACAAGGTTTTTTTCTTTTCTCTTTCAGCCTCTACTGCCTCAAACATAGCCCACGCCTTCTCAACTTTATTCCTGTCAATATAATAGGATATTTACTGAAGGCTTCCTGAAGCTTATGGTCTATTTGAGAATGATGAGGTATTCACTGCCTGCCAGACATGGTCCTGACAGTTAGGAAGTTTATGCTTCAGTTCGTGGTTTTTCCTTTCCCTCCTGGTGTAACAAGAGACGTTAGCTTTGTCCCCTAATACTGGGATTGCTCCTCTGCCGTTTTCCAGGGCCCCCAGAACTGTTTGAATCCTCTTCCTTCTGTGTGTGTATGTGGGCCAGTGAGGCAGGAGAGATAGAGAACTGTATTGATCTTAGGAGAAGATGTTTCCTTTCCATTCTAGTAGCTTTTCTTGACTACAAACTCTGTGCTACTTACGGTTCCGAGGTGGAAATCTGCCCTTTTTGTCACTTCTGCATCACTCTGGGGAACAGTCCCGCCCAAAGCAATGCGACTCCAGTGGGGCGTCACCCAGCTGTCATTGCCTTCTACACTGCAGGGGTAAGCTCCTTACCCATTCTATCTAGTTGGAATTCCTGTTCTCCTGAGCCCAGTGAGTGGTCCTGGGTTTACTCCAAAACACAAACAAGGCCAATCAGTGCCATTTGGGTGATCAGGTTTGAATGTTGGGAGAGAGAGGTTTGTGTTCTTTTTCTTTTCTTTCTGGAATTATCATGAGAATGATGTAAACCTAGAGATACTGATGGTGACAGTTTTATAACCAAGTGATAAGAAAGATGGCCTGAGAATGAAGCCAAGTGAGAAAAAAGAAAAAGAGCTAAGAAAGTACATGAAATATGTGCTGTAGCATTGTTTGCGCTGCTGGGTTCAGCTGTTCCTAAAGCAAACACTAACCCAAGACTACACTTATGAGAGTTAGTCCCTTTTTGGGGGGTGATTAATTAGTTTGCTTTGGATTGCTGTCACTTGCAACCAAAGAATTCTTGACTGATAGAGTCTCTGAGCATAACCTGGGAGATAAAGCCAAAGGGAACTCTTAGTGGTACAATGGTGATCAAGGCAAACTTGGCCTCTGCCCTCATGTTGTTCATGGTCCAAGGGGCTGTCATTTCAATGGCTATATCAGTCAGAGTTCTTAGCTTCAAGCATTAGAAACAAGTTCTGGTTCTTTTATGAAGAAATGGAAATTATTAAAGACTATTTAGTAAACACAGAACCTTCAAGAGGGTCAGACATTGAGACTGCAAGTGCAGAAACAGTTCTGTTGTAGACTTCGTTAGGTGGAGACTCCCCCGCCAGCCCCAGTGGTCACAGACATTGTCCCTTGCCCTGCCAGCGTCTGACAGGGTGATGCTGGGGACAGGCCATTAATGATACAATATTGGTCACAGATGCCACTGAAAATTGGAGGTACCTGCCACTGCCCTTCCTAGAATAGACTACATGTGGGGCCTGCCTGTGGGTCAAAGCTGGGCCTGGGTTTGTCTAATTGGTGGGGATTGGGTCACACGCCTGTATCCTAGGGGCAAGGGAAGTGACTATCTGGTTTCTACAGTAACCTCTACCTTGCACTAAGCCTCATAAGATGGGGACTTCTTTGGACAAAGGATGAGCGTTCAGAGATGTTCAGCAGCCAGGATAGCAAATATCCACAGTGTTGACCATGTTAAGGAAGGTTAAGTTTGAACATACAGCATCTTCATCCCCAACTACAAGAACCGTGGTGTGCGCTGTATGGGAAGACAAGGTTGGACAGACTTTGCAAAACAGGCTCATATGGCATACCTCCTCAAAAAGCCAAGCAATGAATGCTGCTTCTCTTTTGTTTGCAAGCTATCTTTTGGTAGAATAATAATAATAATAATAATGGTGAGGATGATGATCCCAAATCAACTTCTAGTTTAGGATCGGATAACAATTTTCACTTTTTCTGCTCCAGGTTCTAACTCCATTGAGAAACCGACCCAGGTGTTAGCTTTATTGATGATCAGGCAAAATTAGAGACGACAGCTTGGCCCTTAGGCCATATGGGGCTTCTTTTGTTCCTTACCTTCAGGTGAACTTGTCTAGCTGTCAGAGGCAGAGAAGCCTCCTCCACGTAGGGCACCTCACCTGGGACCAAGGGAAGAAGCTGGGACTCCTGTGGATGGGTGTTGAGCAAGAGAGTGACCCCAAAAGGCCTTGGGTGACCTTGCCCTGTGCCCCTTTTCTGGTCTCACCAGCTAGACAATCAGTCACTGTGTGCTACAGGAGAGGGTGGGAAGAGAAGGATGAGATGCGCCCCTCTTCCTAACATTCCCTCTGTTAAGTAGCAAAGGAGTCCCTCTCCCTTTGTGAGAACACAAGGAATAAACACTCTCCTAGTACTGCCATTAATTGGGGTCATCCTCTGTGTCAGACACGCTACCGAGCATTTTACAAAAATTATCTCATTAAATTTTCATGAAAACCCTATGAAATAACATAAGAGCTACCATTTAGTGTTTATGCCAGAAAATTTTCTAAGCCCTGGGCAGCTATTAATCAATTCATCCCTCATCAGCTTCAGGCAGGGTCCTGGTAGGAAACAGGGTAACTGGAGATTGTAACAAAAGGACAGTTTCCGAGGTAGCGAGGGATAGTGAGGATGATGTGAGGAAGGGGGCAGGTCCTTGTCTCTGGAAGGATAGGAGCTGTCATCGAGGGAAGCAGCAGCCTGGGGGGACTGTTGGGAGAGCTAGTCTCTGGCCGGCAGTCTTTCAGCCTCCGCTCAGCTGCCTAAGGACCGCTTCCTTACAGAGAGAGAAAGGGCCCACCCCACCTGCGCTGGGCCTACCACTTTGGGTGGGATTAGCTTTCCCTGCTTCAGGCACGATGAGTGTTCTTTTGTCTAATAGCATGTGTGTCACATGGCACCCAGCCGGCCCCACTATTGTAGCTGTCCTTCCTTCCACGGTGGCACAGAGGAGTGCACGTAGGCCAACTGCCCTGCATCAGCCACTGGGAGAGACCTGCCAGCCAGGAGGGACCCACACCCACTATTGGAAGCTGATCTTGTCCTGTCTCTTTTCTGTGTCTGTAAAGCTTTGCTCCAACCGGTACTTGACTGCGTCGTGTTCTTCTTGGCGACTCTGGCACCAAGATGCAGTGGGCAGAAGGGTTTAGAACCCTTCCCTGGGACTGGCAACCTGGGCACCATACTCTGTTCCACACTGACTCTGCAGGGAGGGAACTTGGAAATGGCCACGTCACTCTTCTCCCTTCCTCTCATCTGCCAGCTCGCCCCCTCAGCTGAGCTTCAACCGGAGCCAGCGGGCAGGGATATCTGCTGATGTAATTGTCACCTTCCAAGGGCTCAGAGCAGATGGCAAAAGGTGGAGAGTACATCTGGACGGGCACAGGGCAGATCCTCAGCAGAGGTACGTGCTATTACTGCCTCTATTTCCTAGACCAGGAAACCAAAGCTCAGAGAGGTTAGATAATGAGCCCAAGGTTATATTATTAGTAAGAAGTGGCAAAGACAGGTGGCAGTTCAGTCCCTCTCACTGTAAAGCTTGTGCTCACCCCTGTCATTCTGGCGCTGGGGCCTTTGGCTGTACCTTACTGCCTCTGAAAAGAGATCCACAGGCTTGTGTGCTAGGCTGGAGGATGGGGATTGACATCGATTGGATTTCTACTTTGCACTGTAATAGGCAATTTACTTGCAACAGGCCTATTGAGACAGGTATTACTGATTTCATTCTATGCGTGAAGAATCTGAGCCTCAGAGAGGTTAAGTAACTTGCTTGAGCCCACACAGCTGGTTAAGGTACTAACCTAAGTCTGTTGGATTCCTGAGCCCATGATCTTTCCACTGTTTCATGGGGCAGGAAGGCAACGTACATGATTCCGCAGCAGATGGAGACTTAAAAATCACAGGTCGGACTGGGCACAGCCAGCAGGATCTGACTCCTTAGCGGCGCTGTCAGTATGTTTGAGACGCTTCTTATCCTCCCTCCCGTGACTGCACTTTCCACTCCCTCTGAGTTCCTCCGCCCTCCCTTGTCTTTGTGTTCACTGTTTTTGGCTTTAACTTTTGTTTTCTCAAGGTCCCCCTGCTTCCTCCCGGGACCTGGGGATGCATGTTCACTGTGATATTCTTTTTTTTTTTTTTTTTTGCGGTACGCGTGCCTCTCACTATTGTGGCCTCTCCCGTTGTGGAGCACAGGGTCCGGACGCACAGGCTCAGCGGCCGTGGCTCACGGGCCCAGCTGCTCCGCGGCATGTGGGATCTTCCCGGACTGGGGCACGAACCCGTGTCCCCTGCATCGGCAGGCGGACTCTCAACCACTGCACCACCAGGGAAGCACCACCAGGGAAGCCCCACTGTGATATTCTTTAGGCCTTTCCAATGCAATGCGTTCAAATTAAAACCATTTTTTCCCACCCATCAAACCCGCTTTTCTTCCTCCCTGGTTTCCCATTTTGTTTAATGGCACCAGATAAGAAGGATGGAAACTGGGAAGAACCAGTCTTCTTTCGGCCTGGCTTCTCCTCCCCACCCGCCTCCCGACCTCCGTCTACCAGGTGGTTTCTCCATCACTCTCCATGCCGTCTGCTTCCACTGCCAGGCCCCCGGTTTTCACCCTCATTCTCTCCCACACCAGTTGATTTCCCCGACTGCTTTCATCCTTCCCCACTCCCTCGTACACACTGCCACCGAGTCGTCTTTCTAAAATGCAGATCAGACCTCGCTTGAAAACATTTTCTAGGAGAGATCAACAGTCTTAGTGTTACTGAGGAGGGGCTCACTGCCTGATGCGCAAAGAAGCCAATATTATGGCACCGGCTTTTGAGAAAAGAAAGAGCTGTATTGCAAGGTCCACTGGTAAGGAGACAGAAGGCAAAGCTCGCAAACCTATCTCCCCGATCCAGCGTCCAGGGCGAAATTTAAACGGTCAGGGGAATTTCAAACTTGGAGGCTGATTGATTGGCTAGTCTCCAATCCGTCCGTATTAGCTTTTCGGGCTGCTGGAGGCCAGAATTTCCTTATTGAAGCACTTCTCGTTTCGTGAAGGGCTCTGGTGGCAGCATTTCTATTCTTTGAGCTCTGTAGACTGAAGATTCCCGGGTCATCCTGGAGACCCGGCCTCCCATCTTGTACATGTGCAGTGCTGTCTCTGTAAAATAACTCGAGGTTTGACTAATCAATCAACCCATTTAAGGATGCAAACCCCGTTTAACCTGGTCAATGTTTTACTGCTGTTTCATTAGCAAGGGGAGAAATTTGAGGCATGGCAGAGTGGGTTGGGGGGCGAAGGGGTGATGGGCAGAATTACAGCCCCCGTAAGATTCCAGCCCTAATGGCAGAGGGACTTCATAGATGTGATTTTGGTTAGAATCGGTTGACATTAAGGTAGGAAGATGGGCCCAGGTGGGCCCCAAATAGTCACACGAACCCTTCACAGCAGGAGAAAGCAGAAGGGAAAGTCAAAGAGATGGGGAGTACGAAAAGAATTCAATACCCGTTGCTGGCTTGTAGATAGAGGAGACCACAGGTCAGGGAAACCCGTACCTCAGTCCTACAGAAGCAAGGAATTGAACTGTCAACCTCTCAATGAGCTTGCAAGTGGGTTCTTCCCCAGAGCTTCCAGAAAGGAATGCAGCTCCGTCAACACCTTGATTGCAGTCTCCTGAGCCCCTGAGAGAACAACTGGGTGTTGCTTTAAGCTCCTAAATTTGGTGTACTTTGTTCTGGCAGCCCTGGCAGACTAACAGGACCAGAAGACTAATCCCGAGGGAGATGCGCATGTGCTGAACGCCTGCTGCTGACCAGGCACTGTGGCAAGTCCTTCCCACTGCTGTGCCAGGGACAGGGCTCTGAGTTGCAAGCAACGGAAAGAAACTCCAGCTGATCTGAGCAGAAAAGGAATTTATGAAACATGGGGCAGCTCCCAGAATCTCCAGGAAGTCTGGGAAACAAGTCTTGGAAAACGGAAAGCTTGGGGATATAAAGAAAGCAAGATGGCCAGGATTCAGCCAAAATTGGTCCACACAGAGCCTGTTTGCTGAGAAGAGTGTAGCGGCCATGGCTGGACACTGCCCTCATACTGGCTTTGCCACCACAGCCAGGTCTGACCTCCGGCCACTGGGCACTGCTGCCTTAGAAAAGGCAATGGCCCTGGTCAGAGCTGCGAAAATGAATTCTCCCCCTTCCCTGCTTCCGAGGATCCTTATTTTGAGTTTTGAGATCCTGGGCAGGTGTGTCTGATTGTTCTGGCCTGGGTCATAGGCCTAGAAGTTTCCGATGCTGGGAAGCCACAAAATGACTCACAATTAATGACAAATTATCCTACATCGACTCATTTCATCCACATGACAACCCAGCAGGGGGTTACTATGATCCCTATTTAAGAGGTGAGGGAACTGAGGCCCTGGGGAGGTGAACCTGCTTTCTTGAGTCCTGAGCTTGCACTGGGCAGAGCTAAAACTTGAAGCCAGGCCACCAAAGTCTTGAGCCCATCACTTGGGTTCTCCCTGTTGTGACTTCAGCTGGGTGAAAGTCAAGGTTCTGATCCCGTCCGAGGAAAGAAGAGGCAGGTGCGTACCATTTGGTCCTTGGTCCGGAGAACTCTGGGTAGATAGATTGAATGTGGGCAGAACTGTATCTGGCCAGATACAGTTCTGATTGGCTTGTGAGGCCTGGGCGTGGCAGAACTTTATTTTCCCTATTTGGTGAAATATGCCTTCTAACACCTGTTCTGAGTCAGTCCTCTTTGGTTGTTGTTGATTGTGTGACGCGGCCTGCCCTCTCTCAACCTCAACTATAGACAAGGGATGTCTGAGGCCCTTCTGGTGAGAACCCCACGGGGTAGCCTCAGCCTTCTGTCTGTCTTGCCCGCCCATACCAGATACCAGCTCTCCCGTCCCCTTCGCTGGCTTTCTCCACCTGGCATTGCCAGGAAATGGGACGGAGTCCTGAGAATCCCACTCACCCAGGAATAGCCAGCAGTCACAGCATTCTGTGGGTCACGGGACCCACCTGGTGCGCTCAGCACCCCAGGCACCACCTAGCATCCTTACCATATCCTCTCTCCTCCTGCTCCACATTCTCTTAGCTCTGAGCCAGGCCAACACCAGAAAGAACAGCAACAGAAACCTCCTCTCATTTGGAGCCTATTTTCTGACTCAGGGTTTTGGGAGCACGACCAGGTGCAGGACAATGATTAAAAAAAGGTCTGAGTCACTATACTGGCGCAAGGGCCAGGCTAAATGGAAACAGCTAAGCTCAGACACCCGGGAGAGGGAGCCCCAATTCAAAGGTGCCTCGGATGATTCCCCCTATAAAAGTTATCTTTGAGGATGACTAGTGGCACTGACAAGGATTGGTTCGTTTAGACATTTATTTATGATAAATATTCAATATAAACCTATATATTCAATACAGATATTAATATACATTCAATATCCAAATATATATGAAATAAAGATTCAATACATAAACACGATACCTGGTGCACACCTGGGGCTACACAGCAGAGCACGGGAATAAACCACAAGGACTGTTGAACACCTACCACGTGCCAAGCACTCAACACACGTGATCTCAGTTTCTAGTTACACCAGCTGCTAGTTTACAGGCGAGAAAACGGAGGCTGAGCGCGTGAGCTAATATGAGGGAGATTGTTTTCATACCGTGTCAAGCACAGTGGATGCATGATTAGGGTTACTGCTGTTACGATTAATCATTATAATTCGCAATAGTAAAGACTGTGAAATATAGAGGGTCAATGGTAACAGAGGCTCTCTGGACCATAGCCTGTTGGGGTGACAGCCAGGAGGGACAAGATAATGGACCGGGTTCTTTATCCAAAACCCACTTCCCGTATCTATTTAGACACACCCTGTCCCAGGTACTTTGTTCACATAGCTCATCCAGTCCTAACAACTATACCCTAAGAGAGCCTATTATTATCCTCATTTTACAATCAAAGAACCTGAAGCATAGGAAGAGACTAGAAACACTAAGAAATTATTCAAGGTCCCATCACCCGTGGGGATTGAACCCTCGTACTCAGACACTGGAGTCGGCTTGCTTTGCTGTTAAACCATATAGTCTCCCAGCTAATTGCTAGCCTTTACCACCTGAGGGTGTAGGATTCCCAGATTTCACTAACAAAAATATAGCATGCACAATTAAATTTGAATTTCAGATACACCAGAAATAAATTTTTAATATGAGCATATCTCATGCGCTATGGCCATGTAATAGACATGCAAAGTCTGTTAAAATACCTAGCAGGTAGTTTGTGCTCAAACACCCTATTTTCCTTCTCCTATGGCAGACACTGCTAGCTGCCTAGCCAAACTCCTGTTAACTTTCTCTCCTCAGTAACAAACAGTAATTTCCAGCTGGGCACACCATCTAGAATAAAAGATGACGTTTCCTGGCTTCCCTTACTGAGCCCTTATATCTAGGTGTGACCAAGTGACTAAGTTATATCAAATGAAATGTAATCACAAGCGTTGTTTGGTGCTTCTGGAAAGTTTCCTTAAAAGGGAGGGGATGAACTGTTTTTCCTTCCCTTTGATCTTTCACATTTCCCCCTTCATTTGGCCTGCCATGCAGATGAAATGACAGGCACTGTGGCATTCATATTGGACCATGATGTGACCTTGAGGCCTAAGCCATAGAGTGAGGTCAGTGGAGCAGAAAGACAGATGCCCGTGTACCCAGTGACTTTGGGTTCACCATATTTGCCCTCGACTGTTTACCTCAAGACATCTTTTAGGTGTGAGGGAAGTAAACTTCTTTCTTATGAAGTTCCATCTGTGTTAGTAACAGTCAAATGCAATTCATAACTGATATGCATCTATTCAGTAAACATTTAATGAGCATCTATTACAAGCTAGACATTGTTCTGGCTTCTGGAAATAAAAGGATGGCAACATGTAGCTCATGGTCTTGTCAATTTCTCTTTGTTTGAAACTTAGATCAGAGCTAAGAGAAACCTCAGCAACTACTAAAGTCAACCCATTCGCTTTATTTAGGTAGTATCTGTACTACATTTCCCCTCGTGGTCCGAGAATTTTGGAAGTCACACCTCTCAGTTCATAGCACATTATCATAATTAGTGCCGGCAAAACCTCTCTTTTGTTTTATTTTTTCCTTCCTTTGTCCTAACACCCATGTCCATTCTCTCTCCCTTCAATAGGTACTCATTCTAATGTGATATATCCTTACATATGGGTGTGTCCTTGAGAGATACTGCTGGTGTATGTGTTTTTAATTTTCACAAATAGTATTATGCTATAAATCTTATTCTTTCCTTATTTTCTCACACAATACATATTTTTTTAAAAAAACCACACAAATATTGTTATTAATAATAAAGCTACTGAGTGAAGTTTAAGATTTCTCTGCAAAATTTTTTTATTGTGTTGGTTCTTAGAATAGATCCCACTAAGGATGAATAGTTAGGATATTGTGCTCAAAAGTTTGTTTTCAATTTTGGAGTATGTCTTTTTTCCCCCTCTTTTTGGTTCAGTTTATTTTTTGAATATGTAAGACACATAGTTCAAAAGATAAAGCCAAATTAAAAGTTGAACTCAGAGATGTCTCCTTTCCATCCGTACCCCTCCATCCTATTTCTGGTCCTCATACTCGTAGCTATTATTACTGGTTTCTGGTTTCTGTTTCTGGCAAAATTTTTTTTTTGCAAAAGTAAACACATATACATGTACATGTATATATATTCTTATTTCTCTTTCTTACTTCGTGAAATATAGTACACGTATAAACAGTGTTCTATACCTTGTTTTCTTTCACTTAATAATATACCCTGGAGTTACTCCAAATCAGTATATAGAGCTCTTCTTTTTTTTTGGCTGCACCTCACGACCCGCCCGCCCCCCCCTCCCCCGGCAGTGGAAGCACAGAGTCTTAACCACTGGACAGCCAGGAAAGTCTCAATTCTTTGTTCTTTTTAGAGTTGCATAGAAACCCATTGTGACCATGTACAATAGTTCTTCGACCAGTTTTCTATTGTTGGAAATTTAGGTTGCTTCCATTTTTTATTGTTACAGACAATGCCACAATGAATAACCCTGGGTATATATTGTATTTAGAGAGGTGCGTTTCCAGTGTAGATTCTTAGCAATGGACTTATTTGTCAAAGGACAAATGCTCTATCCCTTTATGAGATATTTTCAAATCCCCTCCATAGTGATTGCATCCTTTACATGATGAAATGCATGGGATGCCAGTTAATCCACAGTACTGCCAATAGAGTGAAATCACACCTGTATATTTGTAGCAATCTAATAGGTGAGAAATGGTATCTTACTATAGATTTAATTGGCTTTTTTTTTTTTTCTTGTTATGAGGGAGGGTGTAGGTGTTTTCTGTGTTTCTGGCTGCTTGCTTATTTTTCATGTTAATACTGCCCCTTTGAAGTCTATTCACGCTGCTCTAGGGATGTATACTTTGTCGATTCTCTTTGTAGCATTGTGTTCCATAGACCACATTCATTATGTTTAACTTGTAATTTCCCCTGGCACCAACCATTACCATAAAGCATTACTGTGAACCAGAATTTCTCTGGGATATATATACCCAGGAGGACTTGGACACATTTAATTTCACTCAGGGCTGACAGATTGCTTTTGGAAATGTTTCTGAAATGTTTACCTTTCCACCAACATGGCATAGAGTTTTTACTTTTTTAATTTACTCATTTTACAGATAAGGCAATGAGACCTAGATCAGGGATGGGAGGGTCACAAAGTTTGCCAGTAAGAGCCAGGATTTGAGACCTGGTCTTTTAAGTCCATATTAATCATTGTTTGCTAATGCCTTATTCTATAAAAAAAATGAATTAATTCAACAAACATTTTTGGAGTGCTTACTACATGCAAGAAAGATGATGGGCACCAGAGATACAAAGAGGAGGTTATAGTCTTGGGAGGGGAGATCAGTAAATAAGCAAATGGCCACAGTCAGGATTTATGTTTCCATCTGCAAATGAGCACGTGTCACATGGATGACCTGTGTGAACTGGCCAAGCCAGCCTTTCTTCCTACTCTTGCCCAAGTCAGAGCAGGATGAAGGAGGCTGGTGGTTTTGTTCTTTTGTCTTCTCTAGATTCCCCTGCTGGTCACATGAACATTTAATGAGGTTCTCTGGGAATGTTTCCATATCTAGAAATGTTGGCCAGCTCACCGGCCATAGTAAGAAGCTCTTTGGAAAGTTCAATCCACATATAGTTAGAAAAAAGGAATACATTTGTACCGGCACATCTTCCTCTGGCAATGTCCTTAGGACTGTGAATTTAGAAAAATTGAGTTTTTCTTTTACAGTTTTGTCCAACTTGGCTCCCATAATTTCCCACCTTCATTAGAAGCAACAAGATGGGCTGGAGTAGGGTCTCACACTTGTCAATGCCTGGGGACTTTTTTCCAATTCCTTTTCTCTCTGTGTTTTAAAAGATATTGTCTTCTGAAAAGATATTGTCTTCTGAACAGACTGTTTGTTAAATAATAACCAATTTTCTTTTTCTGCTATTTATGATTCAGATGTATAAATATTTCTAACTATAATATAATAAAATCACATTTTAGGAATTCTTGTGATAGCCCTGATAGTCAATCAGGGCTTCTAATCCGTATCTAGTAAGTAGTGCTGGTATACTTGGTCTCCAGGACGGGATTGACAGACCTCAATAATATCTAAGAACTTTTCTGGTTCCATATTTCTGATTTTATCTTTCTGTCATCTATCTATCTATCTATCTATCATCTATCTATCTATCTACCTATCTATCTTTCTATTTATCTATCTATCTAGGCTTACATCTCAGGAGTTCCTTTGATGCACCTAGGATTATTATTAGATAAATTCAGCAGATTCAGTTGACGGGATCTCAGACAAAATCCAAGTATAGTATCTTGGTTAAAACTTCGCTCTGTGAAGTCAGACTCTCTGTGTTTGAATCCCAGACCTGCAATTTGCTCCTTGATGGCTGTATGAACTTGAGCATACAAGGTCATATGTATCTCTAAACCTTTGTTTATTCGTCTGTGATTTACCTCTAATAGTCATTCCTCTTATGAATATGATGGGGCTATTATGCGGATTTAAAGAGATAAGAAGTGAAAAGTGCCTGGTAGCACATAATACATGCCAACTTGTTATGATGGTGATGAAGGAGATGATGGTGATGATGGCGATGATGAAGAAGAAGACGATGCCTTTAGAAGCTTTGTTTTAATTTTTACCTATGTTGCTGCCCTCACCACTATCATGTAAGTTGCATTTCCAAGCTGCCTATTAAATTCTCCAGACCTCACACTGCTTGTGCCCTTGAAAATATTGGGGTCTCTGGGCTGCACATTTCACCACCAAGTTTACTTGATGGATTTAACATTCATGGCTTTGGTCTAGATCAGTGATTTTCAACTGGGATGACTTTTTTTCTCCTCCAGGGGATATTTGTCAATGTCTGGAGACAGTTTTGGTTGTCACAATGGAGGCCAGGGACGTTGTTACACATCTACAATGCACAGGAATGCCTCTACAATAAAGAATCATCTGGTCTTCTGCCCATTTTTGGATTGGGTTGTTTGTTTTCCTGTTATTGAGCTGCATCGGATGAATGGGTGAGAAGATGTGGCACATACATACAATGGAATATTACTCAGCCATAAAAAGAAACGAAATTGAGTTATTTGTAGTGAGGTGGATGGACCTAGAGTCTGTCATACAGAGTGAAGTAAGTCAGAAAGAGAAAGACAAATACCGTATGCTAACACATATATATGGAATTTAAGAAAAAAAAATGTCATGAAGAACCTAGGGGTAAGACAGGAATAAAGACACAGACCTACTAGAGAACGGACTTGAGGATATGGGGAGGGGGAAGGGTAAGCTGTGACAAAGCGAGAGAGAGGCATGGACATATATACACTACCAAACGTAAGGTAGATAGCTAGTGGGAAGCAGCCGCATAGCACAGGGAGATCAGCTCGGTGCTTTGTGACCACCTAGAGGGGTGGGATAGGGAGGGTGGGAGGGAGGGAGACGCAAGAGGGAAGAGATATGGGAACATATGTATATGTATAACTGATTCACTTTGTAATAAAGCAGAAACTAACACACCATCGTAAAGCAATTATACTCCAATAAAGATGTAAAAAAAAAAAAGAATCATCTGGTCCAAATTGTCACTTGTGCCAAGGTTAAGAAACTCTGGCTTAGATATAATGGGGGAGGCAGTCACTGCATCTGTTTTGCGGCAGGACAGGGGGTGAGACTTTTCCTTCAGTGTCCTGGGGATGATGTGAACTTTAGTGTGGCAGACAGGCAGGCAGCCAGAGGCTCCTATCAGAGATACTTCACAGGCTCCTGGAGGGAGGCAGGGAGCCAGAGGAGGCTAGTGTCTCCTTTGCTTCCCAAAACACAGGCCTCCTAAGACCTTCAGTTCAGACCTATCACCAAGGTGGAGTCATGTAATCTTGAGAATAACGGCCTTCAGATATTGAGTAGCTACTGTGTGCCAGGCATGGATTTAAGCCCTTGGAATATATGTATTATTCAATTAAATGCTCTATTAGTTGGGATTTTTGGCAACAGGTGACATCTTAAACTGGTTTCATCAAAATAAAGATAATTTATTTATTTGCATTGGAAAAGTCTTGGCTTCAGGTATGGCTAGATCCAGGGATTCAGAAAATGTCATCGAGTCCTACTCTTATTTTCTCCATCTCTTGGATCTGCTTCTCAACCAGACTGCCTACTGTGACAACATGTCTTCTAGAAGTTCTAGTTTTATTATAATCTACCCACTTCGCAATCTGAAGAGATTCTCTCTTCCTGATAAAGTTCTCAGAATGAGAATAGGTTCACATGTTCACATGTTGGTTTCTGAACAACTCGCTGTGGCTATGGGAATTTCATGCTCAAATCATTCAGGTCTCTGTCAAATGCCAAACTTGGACCTGTGGGTGAGGTCAGCTTCACAACATGGGCTGAGACTGGAAGCAGGTGGTTTTGCAAAGAAACTTAGGAGTCTATATCCAGAAGGGGGCATGGATGCTGAGCCTGCAGAAGAAGAGATGATGCATCCATTTCACAGATGAGGAAACTGAGGCTAACTTAGACCAAGAGGTTAAGTCCCTTGCCCAAGTCACAGCCAGTAAATAGAGCCACCGAGCTTCTTACTCAGGTCCCCCTAACTCCAACGCCCCCGCCCTGCCTGCTACTTACTGCTGAAGGCATGCTGCACCGCATGCTTCTTGCCCTCTCCGGCTACTCCTGGTTCTGAGATCCTACTTTACTCTCAGGAGGTCTGTACATATGTATTAATCATGCTCTCCTCCCTCCACCCTTATTAATAGGGAGGGCTTTGTGGTTTTAGGGACCACCTTGCCTTCACTATCTTGTTTCAGCTTGTCCTCACAATAATGCAGGGAGGTAAGCAGAGCTCAGATTATTTTTGTTTGTTTGTTTGTTTTTGGCGGTACGCGGGCCTCTCACTGTTGTGGCCTCTCCCATTGTGGAGCACAGGCTCCGGACGCACAGGCTCAGCGGCCATGGCCCACGGGCCCAGCCGCCCCGCGGCATGTGGGATCTTCCCGGACCGGGGCACGAACCCGGGTCCCCTGCATCGGCAGGCGGACTCTCAACCACTGCGCCACCAGGGAAGCCCAGAGCTCAGATTATTAACTCAACTGTTACTGATGTGACAACCACAGCCCAGGGGACCTGAGCAGAGAGGCCCATTGATGATGGTGGTGTGCAGTGAGCGCCTAATAATGGCATCACAACCTTGAGCATTAATGGTCCCCCTACAAAGTGTTCCCCCCATTTGTCCCTCAAAAAGCAGCAGGAGATGAGTTAGCTCTGGATCAGATGGCAGACTCATGGGCGTCCTAATACTAACCCTGGAATAGACAGATTTCCACCAGATTACCCAGTGAGATCAGAGCTGCTGGGAGGTGGGAGAGCAGAATGAATGCTCCAAGTGGGCAACATGGTCCTGAGAAGAAGGGAAGAGAAAGGAGAAGTGAGAGGCGGGGAGGGGAGGGGAAAGGGCTTCCTTTCAACCTCACCTATCAGGTTAAGTGCCCCCTTCTTCCCCGGGGAGAGGTGGGAGAGGGCCCGGAGAAGCTGAGAGTGTTACTCCGGGGGAGGGAGAGGAAGTTTCCCCTCAAGGGTCAGAATTGCTTGCTGGCGCAGAGTCCTGGGCTCTGAGATTCATGGAAGGTTCTAGGGAAGCTGCCTTGCCCTAGCCCTCAAATTGTTCACATACCACAGACGTTTGAGGGAAAGAGTTGGTGGGGGGATTGAGGAGGGAGCAGAGGGGAAAACACAGAGGCACTGTAACCACTAAAATCCTATCCTTCTACCCAGCGTGGTGCAGTGGTTAGCTGCGCGGGCTTTGCAGTCGGACAAATGTGGATTTAAATCCCAGCTCTGCCCTTTACTGTGGGATATAGAACACATCCTGTAACCTCTCTGCATTGTATCATCTTCATCTATAACGTGGCGGTCATGACACGGACCTTGTGTGGTTACCCTGAGATTTAAAGAGAGAGTGTCTGTAAAATGCCTGGAACATAATAGGTGTTCAGTAAAACTATGAACAGAATCCAATCTCCTCGACATGGTCTGCAGGCCCCACGTGCTCTGGCCCCTCAGATCTCTCCCATCCCATCTCCTCTCCCCTCCCCGTGGTTTATTACACAGTGTGCAAACACCAGTCTTTCTCTGGCTCCTCCAACATGCCAAGCAAGTTCCAAGCCTTTTCATGTGCTGTTCCCTCTGCGTGGAGAATTGTCCGCATGAATTTTCAGCCTTACGGCTCCTTCTTATCTCTAGGCTCTCACCTCCAAGGATGTTTCCTCTCATCTTCTTATCTAAGCTTTCTCCCCCTTGAGGACCCAAGCTTCTCTCTACCACGTGACCCTGTCTTATCTCTTTCATAACATTTATCGTTATCTGACATTCTCTGGAATTGTTTTATTGTTGTTCTTCCATGAGGATGGAAACTCCATGAGGGCAGAAACCTCCTCTGTGTTGCTCATGCTGTAGCCTCACTCATGTTGGCCACGTAGTTGGTGCTCGGTAAAATCTGGAGACGAGAATGATGATGGTCATGCTGGCAGTGACATTGGAGGTGATGAGGACTTGTTCATCTCCTCCTTCCCAGGCTTCAGAAATTTTTTTCTTTTCTGAACTTCCTCAGCTGCAGAGCCTCTCCCTGTGTCTTGCAGGCATCTTGAGGATAATAGGCAGTGCAGGTCAAAAAGAAAGCAACCCACGGGAAGAGCTTTCAGAAGGAGGCAGCTCAGCTTTTGGGAAACAATGACGTGAAGCAGCAGGTTTTTCTTGGCTTGAGGCCTGAGATTCTAGAGGGAGTTTATAGAAAGCTATCCCATTATTACCGCTTGTTATTGATCATCTATGTACCTCTCCACATTGGCCAGGATCTTTTACAATGCCTTTTATCAAATTTGCAAAGAGCTTTATACATGTGTTTTATTAGCTATTATTAACCTGGCAGGGGTGTACCTGTGTCAGACGGAATGCCTGCATTTTGTGGGACTGAAATGTTTTCTGTTTTCAGATGTCTGATTTTGTCTCCTCAGCTGGTTGTGTAACTATCAAAGAACAAAATGTCAAGAGCAACATGAGCTTTTTGAAGGCAGGGACTACATCTGAATCATCGTTTTATCGTCAACACAAGACCTGGTGTGTAGTAGGTACTTAGTAAATGTTTCTTGAATTCATAAATATAATGAACATAAGTTAGTAAGTAATTGAGACATCCCTAGTGTAGACACACATCATATATGGAGGGAGCAATCATCAAAAGTCAGATCACCATCTGCAAGGGTTAGCTTTCCCCTCTGTTCCTGGGCTGTGGTCTATGGACCCTTCTTTTTTCCCTACAC
The DNA here is from genome assembly GCF_059928025.1 of Delphinapterus leucas. Lineage (NCBI taxonomy): Eukaryota > Metazoa > Chordata > Mammalia > Artiodactyla > Monodontidae > Delphinapterus > Delphinapterus leucas. The sequence goes on along the minus strand of NC_143139.1, from coordinate 86,421,287 downwards.
CTCTCCTCCCCATGCTAACCAGTCCAAGAACAGGAAGAAGGGTTCAACCCTGCCAACAGCAAACTTGCAGGTCTATCTCTCCCTGAAACCAACAATCCAAGCCCAGGTGGCAGAGATGAAAAAGTTCTTTTGTTAACTGGCTGGTGATCAACTTGTATATATCACTGTGTTGCAATATAATTTTTGGAGTCTCAAAAGACATTTCTAAAATAATAAAAAAATCCCTAAAAATATGTAAGTAACACATGCCTCGTGTAGAATAGTTAATAAATACAAAGAAAAAGAAGAAAACAGAAATCACCTGTAATCCTACCATCCAGACCTAATCACTGCTATTTACCAAAGATTTAAAAATATTTATAGATAAATGAATAAATAAGTACCTATACATATATATACACCTGTAAGTTTTACCTATACATATTACATATATATGTAAGTGATTTTTACAAACATGAAATCAAATTGCACTACTAATTGTAATAGCTAATATTGATAGAGGACCTCCTATGGGCAGGCTTTATTTTAATGTCTTTGCATGTTCTAGCTTACTTAATCCTCATAATAACACCATGAGGTAGGTATTAATATGATCATCCTCGACTTAGAGATGAGGAAACTGAGTCAGAGAGAGGTTAAATAAGGTGGCACAGCAGCAAGTGATGGAGCCAAACCTTGGCAATTTGACTCCAAACTTCATTTGGCAATAGATGGGAATATCTTGCTATATTAATCATTTTTCTATAGCTATGGCTGTGAAGTTTTTATTGTACTACCCAAGATGGTAGACAGATTTCAAATCATGTGCCAAATTTAAAAAAATAAAGAAAAACTCATGATTAGTTTCAGTCCAGAATTTGAAAATGGACTAAGATATTCCCATAATAGCTTGCTAGGGCTGCCATAACAAGATACTATGGAGGCCATAATTTCAAAATCAAGGTGTCAGCAGGGTTGTTTCCTTCTGACGGCTGTTGGGGAAGGCTCTGCCCCAGGCCTCTCTCCTTGGCTTGTAGATGGCCAACATTTCCCTGTGTCTCTTCACGTCATCTTCCCTCTTATGGATCTGTCTTTGTGTCCAAATTTCCCCCTTCTTTAAGAATACCAGTCATATTGGATTAGGGTCCACCCTAATGGCCTCCTTTTAACTTGCTTACCTCTGTAAAGACTCTGTCTCCAAATAGCATCACCTTCTGAGGTCCTGGGAGTTAGGCCTTTGACATAAGTTTTTGGGGAAGACACAATTCAATCCATACCATTTCCCAATCACCACCATAAGGACATTTGTCCATATAATTTCTTTTTATTTGTCTTGTTGGAAGTACTGATGTTTTGCAATTGTAGCCTGCTGTGCAAAAAAGTTATGAAATATGTTAAGGACTTAGGAAATTGGCTAATATATCAGAAAGTCGTATGCCATGGAATTTCTAGGGCAAAAGTGTCCTTTAAATAAAGATGAAACTGACGAGAAGAATTCAGCCAGTGAGAGATCAGGAGAAGATGAACAGCTTCTAGGCAGATGAACAACTTGTACAAAGGTTCCATAGCAAGAAAAACTTGGGAGATTTGGGTGTTGGTATTCAAGAAACAGAAAGGAGGCTGAGGCATATTGGGTGAGGGGATAATCTTGGCAGATAAGGTTGGAGACGTAGAGAAGGGCCAGATTGTGAGGGACATTGTAAGCATGGAGGGCAGGTCCATTAGATGTCCTCCTCACCCTCCTGGACACACAGCTAGACTACATTTCCCAGCTTTCCTTGCAGTTAGGTGTGGTCATGTGACTGAGTTCTAGCCAATGGCACCTCCATTTCCCCAGTGCTTAATGCTCTTTCTTCAACCACAATGTGGTTTAGTAACCACATGTTTAAGATGGTGGAATCATAAGATGGAAGGAGCCCGAATCCTGAATCATTACTTGGATGTCAGCTGCCCACTGACCAGGAACACCTGTTTGGACTTTAGACATTGTCTTAGCCTGGGCTGCCATAACAGATTGGCACACGCTGGGTGGCTTTAACAACAGGCATTTATGTCTCACAGTTCTGCAGGCTGAGAAGTCCAAGATCAGGTGCCAGCTCTCTTGCAGACGGCTGCCTTCTTGCTGTATCCTCTAATGGCTGAGAAAGAGAGAGAGAGAGAGAAAGCTCTAGTCTCTTCCTCTTCTTAGCAGGACACAAATTCCACCATAGGGGCTGTATCCTCATTATCTCACCTAAAACTAATTACTCCCCAAAGGCCCCGGCTCCAAATACCGTCACACTGATGATGAGGGCTTCAACATATGAAGTTGGGTGGGTCTGGGGTAGGGGGGACACAAGCATTCAGTCCATAGCACAAGTGTAAGAATTAAACTTCTGTTGGGTTTTGTCACTGAGGTGCTTGATACAGCTGCTAGAGCTGCCTTAACATCTGGATGAGTAGCATAAATTTTTTTTCTTGAGTGCATGGGAGACCATCAGAAGATTTTTAGCAGAAGCACAAGACCATACAACTTAAGTTGTGGCTGCTTTAAGATTTTGGATGTAGTTAGCTGACTGAGTGAGGGGCTAGTGCTAATGAAGTGAGTGAACCTTTCAGTTATCCATGCATCTGTGGGTTTCATTCTATTTTTGCAGCCAGAATGCTATCTGACCACTTCTAGAGGGACATCATGACAGAGAGTGGGCGACCTTGCTCAAACCATCTTTCTTGCTGGGCAAATGATCCCAAGTGTCCAGTGTTCTGACGGTCAGTCCCTGCTGTCTCCATTGGACAGAACTTTCTTTGTTTGTTTGTTTTGCGGTACGCGGGCCTCTCACTGTTGTGGCCTCTCCCGTTGCGGAGCACAGGCTCCGGACGCGCAGGCTCAGCGGCCATGGCTCACGGGCCCAGCCGCTCCGCAGCATGTGGGATCTTCCCGGACCGGGGCACGAACCCGTGTCCCCTGCATCGGCAGGTGGACTCTCAACCACTGCGCCACCAGGGAAGCCCTGGACAGAACTTTTGACTCCATCTCACAATCCTTCCAAGCCTACTCCTTTCCCCTCCACTTCTCCACCTCAGTAAATGGCACCCCATCTCTTCAGTTTCTAAGGTCCCCAAACCTAGGAATCATTCGAATGTCTTGCCATGGTTGACAAAGCCCTACATGGTCTGACCACTTTCTACTCTTCTGTTTTCCAACCTTGTCTCTGGCTGTCTTGTTCTCACTCAGCTCCAGACACACTGGGCTTCTTTCTGTTTCTCAGACAAAAGCCAGCCTGTCCCGGCCTCAGGGTCTTTGCACAACCTTTTCCTTCTGCCTGGAGCACTCCTTCTCCAAGTCCTTTGCACGGCTGTTCTTCCCATCCTCAGGTCTTAGCTCAAATCTTGTTCCTCAGAGAAGACATCATGCCCACGCCCCTCAACCTGCCCTTCCCTTGCCCTCAAGTCACAGGTATATTATCTCCCTGTTTCATCACCTTCCTAACACTCATCACTGTCTAAGGCAGAGCCCCCGAACGAGGCCATGGTCACGAAGTAGGGGGAGATGTTAAGAGGACCATGTCGGTAGCTCTTGTCAGACCCCAGTGACTCAAGGCAACTCAGCACTGTAGCCTTTGAGAGAGGGGCTGGAACAAAGAGTGACTTGAGCTGTGAGCTGCCCCAGCCTATAATGCAGTCAGAGAAGAGAGAGGATGTGATCCCCCAGACACAAGGAGGGCCAGGAGATGCCATCGTGGGAGTAGGAGACAGAGAGTGGCCTTTGCTACCTGGTGGCTGGGAGGCGACATTGGTGAGCACATCTGAGCCCTGCCGAGGGCTCCCACAACTCACTGGGGGGAATCTGGTGGTGGTTGGATTTCCCCTGACTGTGTGGGTCTGGAGCCAGAGAAATTCTGTTTGTTACCGGTACTGGGTAGAGGGGAAAACTATGGCTAAAATGACAAATCCTCTTCTTTAAGAGAGGTGGGGTATGGTTAACTGGACTGAGGTCGAGAGAGTGTTAAGGAATGCTGATTTCACTCGGTCCTCCGCAGTGGGGAAAGGCCAACCCCACAGGGCATTTTTGTGGGCCGGCTGTAAAGGGTGATTTGGGTCATGAGGGACTTTCGGGTTTATAGGTCTTCTGGCTGCATCAGTCCGAGGAGCGTTTGGGGTGGGAAGGTGGCGGGTGTATGTTGTGATGTGGAGAGGAATCTTTGGCCAAGTAGAGGCTGGACGCTTTGAGCCAGGAAGCCCTTTAGGAGAAACATTTTCCTCTGCTCTCACATTTCCATGAGGAGCTTTTACCCCACTTTCCAGGAGGTGAAAGTATTTGGAAGTAATGCATTTCCTACCTTTGCTCACTGAATCTTCCCCCAAGGGATGAAGAGTATCTAATCTGACTGGCCAAACCAGGAGAAGGAAGTGAATATGCATACTCACCTCTTGCGCTTTTTCTTCCTTCATGATGGTCTGTCTATAGAACAAGTTTTCTCCCAGGGTCCCCACATGCAGCTGCTCATGCTGTGCACTGCAAAACTCCACGTGGTCCTTTGCATAAAGAGGGCAAATGGCACTCCCTAGAGTTGAGCAGGGTGCTAGCCCTGCATTCGCCTCCAGCTCCAGCCCCCAGTGGAGTAAACACCTCCGGATCAGGGCTCCGAGACAGTTTTTAGAGGCAGTTCTGGAAGTGTATCTCTTGTTGTCCCAGGATAGGGCTCTGTTAGTGGCCAGAATAATGGCTTCCTACTCCCAAAGATGTCCACATTCTAATCCCCAGAACCTTTGAATACGTTACCTTACATGGTGAAAGGAGCTTTGCAGATGTGATTAAGTTAGGGATCCTGAGATGAGAAGCTTATCCTGGATTACCTGGGTGGGTCCAATATAATCACAGCATCCTTATAAGACAGAAGGTGATGTGATAAGGAAAGAGAGAGACTTGAAGATGCTATACTGGGGGCTTTGAAGATGGAAGAAGGGGCCGTGAGTCAAGGAATGCAGGAAAGATTCTCCCCTAGAGCCTCCAGAAAGGAGCACAGCCCTGTGACCACAGCGTTTTAACCCAGTGAAATTAATACATGTTGGGTTTCTGACATTCAGGACTATAAGATAAAAAATGTGTGTTGCTTTAAGCCACTAGGTTTTGGTAATTTGTTACAGCAGCAGTAGATGCTAATACAGACTCAATTGGTATTAAACAGCAGCTCCCCTTCTTGCTGCCGTGGTGTCTGGCTCTTCTTCATGAGTTGCGCTCCAAGGTCTAGAGCTGTGTTGTTCACAGCAGTAGCCACTAGCCCTATGTAGCTATTAAAATGAAAATTAAACACAAATTTAAACTTCACTTGCTCCATTGTACTAGCCACATTTCAACTGCTCAAGAGCCACAGGTGGCTTGTGGCTACCTATTGGACAGTGCAGGTACAGGACATATTCATCATCATAGAAAGTTTGATTGGATGGCACTGGGCTGGACACTGGGGGAAGTCATAGGAACTGCATCAGCCAGGAGGTATCAGCCAGACAACACCAAGTTGGCAGTTTATCCTCCATTTGACTTCTGTGTTTATAGTTCTTGAGGTATTTTGCCCTGGGGGCAATGGGGCAGAGGTGAGATGGATCCCTTCAAATCCCAACACAATCAAGCGAGGACAAGGGTGTACTAGAACTGGGGACCGAAAGGGGAACTAGAAGGGAGGGGCCCAGCTGCCAAGGACCCGAGGACGCCAGGCCCAGCACACAGTAGGAATCCTTGACCCCCAAAGAGATCTGGGGGAGAGAAAATGGTCAAGTCCTTCAGAAACGTAACCCAGACAACAGCTGGGTTTCTGGAACCCTTGGGATCCAGATAAGATTGGTTTGAAAACTCCTTCCATTCCCCGGGCAGCCCAGCACTCTCCTCCAGATTTCTGGATATTCTTGACATCCTCCAAGCCATTTTTGCCTTGAGACTAACCTCTCTGAACTACATTAACCCCGACCTGACTTCCAGCTCCTACTTTGATTTCAAGGCAAAGCAACGCTCCCTACTCCACCCCACCCTGCCGCCCACCAAGTGTTTGAGAGACAGTGTGGCGTGGCAGTGAAGGCATGGATCCTGAAGTCGGACTGCCCGGGCCTGTCACTTACAAGCTTTGGGACCTTGGACAACTTACCTAATTCCTCTGTGCCTCAGTTTCCTCATCTGGAAATTTGAGATAATAATTAACTTGTTGTGGGGATTAAATGAGTTAATTTGTGAAAATTCCTAGGACAGTTCCTGGCATGTAATACGTCCTTAAAAGGGGTAGGTTAATATTTGTAGGTATATTGAAAATTTCGGGTTCACAGAGGGAAATCTGTACCTTGCTGTAAACAATTCAAATAGCCAACTAGCCATTCCTGGCTAATTACATCTGTTCAGCTTCTGTCACTAAAGGTTCTAATTAGCCTGCCCCTGTTTGTGATATCTGTCTCCTGGTCTCCTTTGTCTCCTTTCTTTGGCAGGTGGTCCCCAGAGTGGGTGTCCCGACTGGCTGTAGCAGGGTAAGGGAGTTTAAAATGCAAGTCCCTGACTGCAATTTTACAAGGATTTTTTTTTCAGTCCAGATTTATTACTCTTTGTGTGTCTATGCCAGGGGCATTTCAGACTAAAATAGCCATTGTTATCTGTTTCAGAGGAAGTGGGAGATAGGCGCCTCCAGACACTGTCTGTGAGCAATCGGCTGCGGCTATGAGTCAGTAATTCCTGGTCCCCCTTCTGCAGGGTCTAGGCTGGGGGCTGTCCGGGAGCTAGTCTAAGATTTATTCTAGAGTGTTGCTTAAGCCCAGTGTAAGCACCACCCATCTGAGAGAGAAGACGAAAGGACCTCTAGTGGCAAATATGGGAGGAATCAGCATTGATCTTAGCGTCCAAAAGATCTAGGTTTTCTCCCAGCTCTGCCTGCTCCTTACCAGCTCTGTGACCTTGGGCAAATGACTTCACCTCTCTGGGCCTCAGTTTCCTTACATGCAAAACACAGTAGCTACGAGGCTGCCACTATAGTTCAGCGTGATAATGTATTTAAAAGGCAATAGTGCATTTAATGAGCCTGGTATGCAGTAGGTGCTCAATAAATGGTAGTTATAACTTATCTGGTGATCAGAACATTATTAGGAGGAAGGTGTTATTGCCCCATTTTGACTGAGCCAACTGCCAGAGCTCACAAAGCTGATAGACGTCGGAGGCAGGATGGCAGCCCGACTGATTCCACATGTTATGATTTTCTTTGTCTCTTACATATTACATGAAATTCACGAATGCTTTCTTTTTGTAAAACCTCAATAACCAGAAGCTGAAGAGTGAAAAGTAAAATTTGTCCCTTATCTGTTGACCCTACTCTCCTCCTCAGAGATAACAACTGTTCATAATTCATCATGGATGAGTGTTGCCCATTTTCTATGAACTTCCCTAATAATTTTCACCATGCTCTTTATTTTTTTATTTTTATTTTTTTTACATCTTTATTGGAGTATAATTGCTTTACAATGGTGTGTTAGTTTCTGCTTTATAACAAAGTGAATCAGTTATACATATATGTATGTTCCCATATCTCTTCCCTCTTGCGTCTCCCTCCCTCCCACCCTCCCTATCCCACCCCTCCAGACCATGCTCTTTAAATGTGAGTGAGATCTATCATCTGTTATCTATCCCTCTATCCAGTTCTGTGGCTCATTTTTGACACTTAGCTCTATGTCTTGGAAATTTTTCTACACCTGTATATATATGTATATAACTTTGCATTAGTTTTGGTAACCACTATTAAGATTCCATCAAATGGCTGTAGGGTAAATTATGTAATCAAATTTACTAGTCATTATTCTATTGAGAACGTTCAGATTGTTTTTAGTGCTTCACCTTTGAATTTCACTTGGTGTTAATGTAACAGGACTTTAAATTTTGATGTAGTTGTGTCTGTCAATCTTTCCTTTACAGCTTCTGAGTTTTGTGTCTTATTTACAAAGGTCTTCTCACCATCTCAAGGTTGTAAAAATATTCTTGCAAGTTCTCTTCTGGTATACTAAAACCCCATTATGTTCCTGGAAGCGGGGCCCAAAACGTTGTCACTTAGGAGGTGGGGTTGGTGTTCCAGCTCTGAAGATGAGAATTAGTTGCCAATCACTGGTCGTGCTATATCTGAATTCATTTGTTATGGGGGATACTCTGTAGTTTTGGTTTTTACATTGAAGTCTAAAGCATCTGGGATATATTATTTTGAATGGCATTGAGTAGGATCTAATTTTATTTTTTCCCTTGTAAATGAGAAATTGTGTCAATATCATGTATTGGATGGTCTTTTTCTCTCTTAAATTGTCACCTTTATCTAAAAAGTATGGTAAGTGTCTAGATATGGATCTGTCTCTGGAATCTCCTGTTCCAGTAATATATTTGTAGGCTTAATCATATTCATCCATCTATTTTGTGCTGTTGCTCTGTACTTGAGCCAGTACTACATTGGCAAAGAGTTAAATGTCCAAACAATACAATAAGTATTTTTGAATGAGTTAATGTAATGAATTATAATGATACATGTCTCTCTTCATGATTCTTGTATTTCTTTTATTACAGTGCTAGATCTGATCTGTTAATATTTATTTGGAATTTATCATCTGTTTTAGTGAATATGGAGTATGGTTTTTTATTTGCATTCTCTCCTTGTTTAGTTTTGGCACAAGTGAACAGCCACTGGTTTTGCCACTGGATCATACCTCCTCTCTGTTGCATTTCCACATATGTTAGTGACACATTTTGTTCCAGCTGTCATGACGGATCTATAGCCCTGGAGCATCAGTGAGATGCTGTAAGTAAAGAAAACTCAGATCTTGGTCCTGGATAAAATCACTAGAATCAGGGGGTGTAGCAGAGGGGGTCGCAGGCTGGAAGACTCAGCTCAACAGAGGAAAGCAGGCATCAGTTCTAGGGGTCAGTGTTGTGAAGTTGCCTCAAGGGGCGCCAGGGTATATTCACACCATAGGTGAATGTGTGTGTCTTTTTGTTGTGTATCCTGCATTGGTATTTGTGTATGTGTTTGTGATAAGCCTGGGTGCATGAATGTATGAGCATATGTACATGCCTGTGAACATGTGAATGAGTGTAAGCCCATGTGTGTATGTAGATGCGTAAGAATGTGTGCATGTGTCGGGGTGCTTGTCTGTGTACTGAAGAAATTTCTGCTTCATTCCAAGCTGGTCAGGCAGGACAATGCAGGGATCGCTTAAGCCTTCATGGGTTTTGCGGGAGGATGGGTCAGTGGGCCTAGATAGGGCACATTTGGAAAAGGCTGAGGCAGGGAAACTGAAGCATGGGACTGGCAGTGTGGCTTTGACAAAGCAACTTAATCTCTTTTAACCTCAGTGTCCCCAGGTAAAAACATGAGAGAGGCTCACCCCTGCCCTGTCCCCTCCTCCTGTCCTAAGCTCGAAGGGAGACTCAAATGAGCTGACATCTGTGAAAGCCTCTTACAGGTTGAGAGGGAAGGAAATGCTCTCAAGCTCTGCTTTCTTGTTTCCCAGGTGGGCTGTCACCCACAAGGCTGGGGCAGTGATGTGGCGGCCCAGCAGTGGCTCTGTTCCGTTTGCACTGGGCTGTCGATAAACACGTGGGAATGTGCTTTCCCCAGGAGCCGGTGCCCTCTGATCCCACATCAGATGGTTTGGACACTCTTCAAATCAAGCTGGCTTCACTTCTCTGTATCCTGTGGATAGAAGTGCCGGCTCCTCCTACGCCGACCCCATCAGCACACAGGAGCCAAGACAGACAAACTGCATCTCTCTCCAGAGCAGATGCTGGACACGCGGTCCCAGCTTTGGAAGCCACCTGTTGGGGAGAGGCAGGAAAACTCTGACCACTCCCTCTGGCTGAACCTGTTCGGCTGGCAGACTCCTCTAACTTTCTTTCAGATAACTGCACTTGTAGGTTTAAAGCTTCCTGGAATAGACTTAAGCAGAGCAGCCTGACTTGGTTTTTCCTGCTTTAAATGCTGTGGTGTGGGCCAGCCATGTGCTTTGCAGAGGTCTGTAGGCGTGATGCCATCCATGCCACTTGGTGGCTGAGGACTGGACAGCAAGGGAGAATGGCCACTTTTCAGTATGAAGTACTGTGGCAGAATGCTGCCCAGTGGTGACCCATCTGACCAAATGAGGCCAAAAATGTTCAGTCAGAGTGCATATCATGGGAAGTGTATTAGGATTCTTTTTGACAAAAGTGACAAAAAAACCCCGCAACCACCCAAGTCAAATTAGCTTCAGGAAAAAGTATAAAAGTTGTTGGCTCACATAACTGGGAAGTCCAATGTAGGTTTCAGGTGTAGTTGGATCCAGGCTGCACCCATCTTCAGAGTGCCCTCTTTTTCTTCATCTCTTTGCTCTTTTTCCCTCTCTGTATTGGCCTTATTTTCTCCTCCTATAGACAGGTTAACTCCCTGTGATGGAGGAAGATGACCGCTGGAAGCCATAACTACACATCCTCCCAAGAACCGCCATAAACAGGAAGTTATCTTCCCAGGTTGCTTTAGCAGAAAAGTCTCAGTGAAGACTGATTGGCTTGGCTCAGGTCATGTGTCCACTTCTTGTCCATTCACTGTGGCTGGAGAGATAAAGTGTTCTTATTGGCCATCCTGGATTCCTGGACCACCCCTCTAACTGGAAGAGGGGGTGCGGGGATTGGCAGTCCCCAGATAGTGCTTGGAGTGGCTTAAATAAAAGACATTTATTTCCTCATAGTTCTGGAGGCCAGAAGTCCCAGATCAAAGTCCAGTAGGATTGGTGTCTAGTGAGAGCCCTCTTAATGGCTTAAACACAACTGCCTTCTCCCTGTGTCTTTACATGGTGGAGAGCTGTCTGGTGGATGTCTTTTCTTATAAGGACATAATCCCATTGGATCAGATACCCACATTATGACCTTATTTAACCTTAATTACCTCCATTAAAGCCCTATCTCCACTGGGGGCTGGGGCTTCCCACCTTTGGGGGGAAACAAACTTTCAGCCTAGGGGAAGGGGCAGTAAATTTATTCTTAATCCCACTGAATCTGTCTCCTATGATTATGTGTCAGAAATTGAGCTAAGTGCTTTATGTGAATTATCTTAATTAACCCTTCCTCCTCTATGAAACAGATATTATCTTTACCTCAGTTTTACATAAGAGGCAATCGAGGTTGAAGGCAGTTAAGTAAGTTATCTCAGGTCACAGAACTAGTAAGCGGCAGAGCCAGAACTCGGGTCCAAATCTGCCTAGTTTAAAAACCTACACCTTTAACCATGATGCTCTCAGCCACTGAAAGCCTACCCCGGTGAGGGTCTAAACCACAATTCTGTTTGAATGTCCAGGCTCCTTGGAAGAACTGGGCTTCGGTGTCTGCCTATTTCCTGAAGTATTTAGTTTTGAAATAGTTTCTTATGGATAGAAGAGAGAACTACAGCCTGGGGAATCAAAAAGCCCTTGGTGGTTTGGTTTTGGAAACGGCCTCAGGTGCCCTCGTTCACACTTGGGTATCCTCTGCCCTGCCCACCATGACTAGTTAAACCACGCCCTTATTGGCAGCCCAGCTCTGAAGTTAGGTAGCATCAGGTTCTTGGTTTGATGGAATGACATCAGGAAGCAAAACGCAGGAGTTCAAGGTCTTAGTTCTCCATCTCCATCAATGAAGCTAATGAAGTTTGGGGGTCCCTCACTTGCCCAGGGGTGGCCCTGGCTTTGTGTTCACCTGGCCATGTGTTTCTGTAAGCTGTTTTAGCTGCAGTGGGCTCAGTCTGCTGTCTCTTTCCTCGTCTCTCCCTCTCCCCTCACACTTCCTGGGCTAGGTCACGTTGGGGTGACCACTCTTTCCTTCAAGGCGGTATTGGATGGCCAAGCATATTTTATAGGCATAGTTTTGTGTGATTTTTCTCGAAAAGGTCCCCCCACCCCGAAGTATAAGCTTCAGGCTCCCCAAACTGATCTGCCTCTTCTTCCCTCTGCTGATTGGTTCTACGACTTGTGATCCTGTTTCCAACTAGCCGAGTAGCCGTGAGCAGTCAGTCGGATGGAGATCACAATGCCTCTGCTTTCACGTCACCCTTGGGGTTCCTTTCAGCTCAAAGAGCAGAGTCAACAGCCAGCAGGCCCCGAGTGACCGCCTGACCCAGGTGCCTCTCAGGAATGAGCCTATTATTCATTAACAAGCCTGGTTATTTTATGGGCCAATTAACTTGGGAGGACATGGAAGGGAAATTCCAACATTGTGCAAGCCTCCTCTTCTCTTCTCCCCTCTGTAGTTTGAGTCTCTGCCACTGTTTACATTTAAGCCGATTTGCTATCCCAGCCTCTGCAGTTTGATTATTTGACTATGGCCTGGCTCTTGGTCAAACCACCGGGGAGCCCACTAGCCATGATTATAATGGGCTTTTTAAAAAAGTTGGGCCTCTGTGTATGGGTCCACTGGTATTAGAGTGTAGAGTTATTGTAATGAGGTATTAGCCTCATAGAAACAATCGTGCAAAGCAAGTGGGCTGAGAAATGCCAGACAAATGCAGTTGATTATTTGGTCAGTACATCTTTGCTTGATTTTTTGTTCTGTTGTGAAAGAGAGTGTGTGGGAAGAGAGGAGACTGGCCGTTACTGAGCACCTACTGTATATCAGGCACGACTTAAGTCACTTTTCCGTGTTTTATGTTTTGTTTCGAAATGATTCAGCAAGGTAGCATTATGAGCTTCTGTCTATTTACAGAGGAGGCACAGAGACGTTAAGAAAATTGCCCTTAGTCACACAGCAAGCAGATGAAGGAGGCATACGCACAGCAGAGTCTGTGACTTCAAGTGCTCCGTTTCTTCCACTTTAAGCTGACTGATGTGGATATACTTGTAGCGGCACTCCCAGTCTCTCCGAGCCTCTTTTGGTTTCTTTTCGGTCTCAGAGCCTCAGTATCAGACATGCTCTGAGGTGGGTGCTGCTTGGCTAGAGGAAACCATGAGAAGCCAGAAGTCGGGTGAGGTCCTTGGTAGGAAGAATCACCGGGATCATTTTGGAGGCAACTTGAGGTTGGCGATTTTGCTCCTGACTTCTTAGTGAGCACAGCGCAGCCTCATGAAATGGACAGACCCGCCATCCCGGGAGCATCTTCTAATTCCGGCTGTGTCACTACTTCTGTCTGTCTTTAGGCAAGTCCGCACCTTTCTACCTCTCTGGTCCCTGTCTACTTTCCAGCATTGCCACCTACCATCCTCTATCTTGCTCAGGCTGCTGTAGCTTTGCAGAATGCAAGTAGTTTATTTAGTAAGTGATCCCAGGAAATGTGGACGAGGGAGATGGGGCAGGAGACAAGGAAGAGAAGAAAGGCAATAAAGAGTGAGTTATTAGGAATGACCCCTCTGGGCACCCGGAGTTTAATCCTGCTTGGGGTCGTGGGAGCCTGTATAGAACAGCACTTCTCATCCCCCCCCAAGGGCAGAGTGAACTGCGACTTTGGAGAAAGCTCTCGAAGAGTTGTACGTTCTGACCTTTGGAAGACTGGCTAGTGTGCACAGAAGTGTCCACTGGCAAGAGGATATGGGGGTGTCTCCACAAGATTCTGATGCAGTCAGAAAAACCACTATTTCCTGAAGCCACTGTAGTAGGGTTTTCTGTTACTTGCAGCAGAAGGGATTCGCAAGGTGAGCATTTGTCTAAAGACACGTCACTTTCTTTCAGTCCACCGAACATGTCACTCTTTTTCTTGCGTTAGATAGGGTCTCCCCTCATACTCATGTCTCTGCCTGGTCCACTTTCCCCTCCCCTCCCTCACCCAAAGTCTCACTCCGTCTTTTCAATGCCCTGCAGTTTCCAAAAGGGGCTGTGTCTGATCAACCAATCAAAAGTGGTTTCCCTTCTGCTGTTTGAACCCAGGTCTGACCAAATCCAGACAAAACGTAAGGCCAATTTTTTTTTTTATTATTAGATTCAACAAACATAAAATCACCCTGTGAAAGCTTCTAAACACTTACTCAATTTCTATACTAACTGGTAACATACAGTTCATTTTCCAGCCCTGGGCCAGGGACCACACTTTGAGTAGCTCTGTTTCATATGGTTCTGGCCACTGTGTGCCCATCGAATGGGGCTCTGGTTAGCTGCTCCTGCATAAAAAAGTCATTCCCAAAACTTCCTGGCTTAAAACAATTATTTTATTATTATCTCTCATGATGTCTTTGGGTTAGGAATTTTGGGAGGGGCACAGCTGGTCAATTCTGGTTTGGGGGTCTCTCATGCAGTGGCAGTCAGAGGTGGCCGGAGTTGTAATGGTGTAGGATTGGAGCAGCTGGGGGCTGGTCAGGCACCTCTCTTTCTCTGTGTAGTTTCAGGACCATTTCATGTGGCCTCTCTGCGTGGGCTAATTTGGACTTCCTCCCAGCATGGTGGTCTCAGGGCAGTTGACTGCTGGCGTGGAGGCGTAAATGGAGACCAAGGGTATCGAGAGCGAGTGTCATAGTGAGCAAAGTGTTATCTGAATCGCCTTTTAGGAATTAGCCGAAGTCATTGATACTCTATTGATATACTCTATTGATTGAATTAGTCACAAAACACACCCATATTCAAGAGAAGGGATATTAAACCCTACCTTTTGATGGAGTAGTGGCAAGATTCTAGAAAAATACATGAGATGGGAGATTCTGTAACCATCTTTGGACTATACAATCTGCCTCCTATGGGGTGGTGGCAAAGGATGAAAACAGAAAGCCTCGTTAGCAAGCCGGTCTGGGTGAAAAGTGGAGTTGGATATCATACAGGCAGTAAGAAAGAAGAGAAGAAAAGGAGAGCCTGATATGTATTACGTAGGAGGTAGAAATCGCTAGGAAGTGATGATTGGGAAATGAGGTGTGAAGGAGAAAGTGCCTTCTCCTTCTCCAATTGGGTGAATGGTGGGTCAGTCGGCAAGGTGGAGAATTTAGGAGGAAGAGCAGGAAGCAGGAGGGGGGCTGTCGATGGCTTTGGCTTTGGCCTTGCTGAGTGGGATTCACATTGCCTGATTCATTAAACTTCTTCCCAATGTAAGACTGAGCAACAGTGTGCAGATTGGAAACTCTGCGCAGGAATGTGTCAGGTCCTCGACCCAAACTAGGCAACAGAAGGGCTGGGCTCTCGGGCAGGTGGACACACCTGAGTGAGGAGGCTGGTAAACACAGCACAGCACAGTGTTTGCCAAACCACCTGATTGTCAGAATCACCGGGGGAGCCTGTTAAAAATAAAAGTTCCCAGGCCCCACCCCAAACTTGCTGAATCAGCATCTTCGGCGCGCGAGGCTGGGAATGCCTATTGTATAAATGCCCCAGGTGACGCTGACGATCGGGAGAGTCTGGCCAGCACTGGGGCAGTGCCGTTGTTCATTGCACAACAATGCACAGCGGCAGGAGGGTCACGCACATGGACAAAATGTTAGCAGTACACCCAGCATTGTGCAAATCTAAGTGTAAATTTGGACTCTACAGTTTCCTCCTATGTGATCGTGGGAATGTGAATCCAGGCTACCCACATCCTATCCGACTTGGCTACAGATTCAGGGGTTCCCGCGATCCCTATGCCCCAGGTCTGATAATTCGCTAGAATGACCTTATGGAACTCAGGAAATTGCTATACTTAATGATTAGCGTTTAAAGGATGAGGATACAAATGAGCAGCCAGATGAAGTGGTACATAAGGCAAAATCTGCAAGGGTCCCAAGTACAGAAGCTTCTGTCCCGAGGCCGCAATGATGTGTGTTGAAGTTGGAGAAGCACTGCCCTAGAGCCGCTGTGTGAACAAGTTGTCTAAGCTGTGAGAGGGGAAGACCAGGTACGTCGGATCAGGACGTAGCAGGCACCGTTGGGTTCCTACCCAACAGCTCTCCTTCTGCCTTTGTACTTGCTGGCAGGACAACAATTCAGTCTTAGGTAATGGGTGACTGTGTTGTTCTGGAGAGGCTGGCGCTTACCCATCCTCGAATCCTGGTTGGTGAAAGCCAGTCGAGGAGCCCTACTTCGACTTGCCACTGCAGGTTTGGGTGTGGCTAGATGATGCAGTGCTGGCAGGGAGTTAGGAGGGCATGTTGGCAGGGGCTTTGGGAATGGCTATCCTTGTGGATTAAATAGGTAAGGAGGAATCACTCCCTTTTCTGCCCTTAGACCTTGGAGTCAGCAGACGATACCTGGAGGTAGAGCAGCCATCTTGGGAACATGAGGGGAGCCAGGCTAAGCGGATGGGCCAGCACAGTGAGCATGGCACCGTGAACCCCCCAGCCCACCTCCACCCCCCGCGAAGGCTCTTGAAGCACAGTTGAGATGCTAGATTAATCCAGCCTAGAGCTACTCTCCCTCAGGAGCTCTTAATACAAATAATAAGGGATAGATGTCTAATGGGGCTTTTTCCTACTCTTGACCAAGGTCCCAAACCTGAAAACTAGAGGCACCTCTCCACTCCCCCGCAACATTATAGAAACGGAGGTACTAGACCAGGTTTCTCCATCTTGGCACTATTGACGTTTTGGACCAGATAATTCTTTGTTATGAAGGGCTGTCCCACTCATCATAGGATGTTTAGCAGCATCCTTGCCTCTCAACCCCCTAGAGGCCAGTAACGCCCCTCCAGGTGTGACAACCGAAAGTGTCCCCAGACATTGTCAAATGTCCCTGAAGTGGAGGAGATGGGGCACCAAATCGCCCCTAGTTGAGATCCACTGTGCTAGACCGTCCACGTACAGGGTAGTCCCAAACGAGTTCTGTGATCTGTAGCCAGCACTTGCTTCAGCCAATGTTTAAGAGAAGGTGAGACAGATCACGGAATGAAGGGGAGGGAGGATTTCTGTGCAGAAAGTTGTCAGAGACTGGGAGTTCCCCTTCACAGAGAGCAGAGAAGGCCACCAGGAAGAAACAGATATGTCCGCATCGCCCCCCGCACTGGCTGGGCTGTGCGAACTCATGGCCTCCAGGCCTCCACTGGGCTGGAGTTGAGTGTAGTCAGAGAGTTCTTGGGAGAACTTTGGGATGCCTGGATGTTTGGAGAAATCCAGGGACTGTTGCCAGACCCTGGCCTGGAGAAGTTTAAATGCGAGACACTAGCTCGAGTGACACTTGACAGGACAGCAAAGGGCGAGGGCTACAGTGGCAGGGAAGGGATGGGAGACCCATGGCAGATCATCATGGCAGATTCACCCTTCGGCGTGGAACTTCGAGGTAAGGTGAGGGCTGTGTGGGGTGTATGGGAGAAGGTGGTGGTTATTAGCCGGGGTGGGTCACCTTTGCCAGAGAAGGGGACAGCGGGAAGTACAAAGGAGAGAGTCTCCAATAGCCACCAAAGCATCGTCATCTACTGCACAGATGGCCACATTTCCGGCACCAACCAAATCGGGTTTTCCTTTCACACCTGCTCTCCCTCTGCCCTGGAGGGATGAGAAACAGCATTAGCCAGTAAGAGAGGAGGTAGAGCAGGGCTAGAAAAGACCCTTCTGTCCCCACCGCTCACTGGAGGCTTCCTAGCTGGGATGTGGCTTGAACTGAGTGGTTGGGAAGGGCCAGGGTGTGGAGGGAGAAACTTCAGCTTGGGTTAGAACTTGAGGTTTTGATATTCGTTTCTAGGAATTTATCCCTTTCTTCTAGGTTGTCCATTTATTGGCATACAATTGTTCCTAGTAATCTCTTATGATCCTTTGTATTTCTGTGGTGTCATTTTGTAACTTCTTTTTTATTTCTGATTTTATTTACTTGGACCCTCTCTCTTTCTTTCTCGGCGAGTCTGGCTGAAAGTTTATCAATCTTGTCTTTCAAAGAACCATCTCTTACTTTCATTGATCTTTTCTAGTTTTTTTTTTTTTTCATTTCATTTATTTCTGCTCTGATCTGTATTATTTCCTTCCTTCTACTAACTGTGGGCTGTTTGTTTTGCTTTAAGAAAGTATGGGTGTTTATTTTTATGAGTGAAAACCATTCTTTTTCCTTCCCACTCCCCACCAAACTCTCTCTGATCTAAGTGACACGTGATCATCCCTCAGGCATAAGATTTCCCTGGACCTCAGCAGAGTAAGTTGGCTCCCTTCCTACATGCCCTGCCGGCACACTGTACCTCCCTTTCTGGAACATTCTCCAAGCTTTGGTTAGCCGCTCCCACTTCACTTTCCCAGTGCAAGCTCCATGAGGGCAGGTCAGGCTTGCCTCCTTCCCTGCTGGGTCCCTGGCCTGGCTGGCAGCACATAGTAGGTGCTCACTAAACAAATGCTTGCTGACTGAATGAACTGCAGTCTCTCCCGTCGCCTTTGCCATTCCACCCTTCACTCTCTGGTTCTGTTTTTAAGTGACCTATTGGAGAAAAGGGCAGGGATGATGAAAGTGAGGATGGAAAAAAGAGGTTGAGGAATTTTGCACAAATGAACCACATTCAGCAACAGCAAATTCACCACATTCTTTAGAAGCCTGTGAAAATCTGGCAGACAAAAGAGGGTTTTGTGAGTGGGTGTCAGATGATGTCTGTAGCCATGAACATTTTTTAGGCGTGGGGAAAGGGGTGAGGAATTGCTATATCTTCCTGGACTAGAGAGAACAATGCCTTCTAATTTTAAAAGTCTCTCTTTTAATGTAAAGGGCCCAGTGGATGGTTTAGGAGTATTTTCCCTCTTAGAAAAGCAAATCTATTGTCTTAACAGCAACAAGGAAGCCTTCTCTGGAATGAAGCTGTGTCTATAGGTGAGACCGTAAGAAAATATGCTTCACAGCTAGTATGCTCAGGGGCAGGCATGGACAGTGAAAAGATTGTTTCTTTGTCTTTCTTTTTCCGAAACATTTTATTTCAAAGTGATTCCAGATCTATAGAAAAGTTGCAAGTATAGTACAAGGATCTCCCAATATGCTTTACTTAGATTTCCCAAAAGTTTACATTTTATCACATTCATTTGATCATTCCCTCTCTATATACATATTATCATTTCTTCTTCTGACCTTCTTGAGAGGAAGTTGCAGACACAATGTCCCTTTACCTCTAGATCCTTCAATGTGTATTTCCCCCCAAAACAAGGACAGTCTCTTGACTGATCAAAATCAAGCAATTTACATTGATATAATGCTATTCGTAATCCACAGACCTTATTCAGTTTTGCCAATTGATGAATTAATATCCTTTATAGCAAAAGAAAAAAAAATTTTTCTGGCTCTGGATCCATTCCAGGCTCATGTGTTGAATGTAATTGTTAAGTCTCTTTAGTTTCCTGTAACATGGAATAGTCCTCAGGCTTTGTCTTTCATGACCTTGACATTTGTCAAGAGTATGAGCCAGTTATTTTTTAGAATGGTCCACAGCTTGGATTTATCTGACGTTTCCTTATAGTTAGATGCAGGTTTGCATTTTGAACAGGAATATCACAGGAATGATGTGGTGTCATAAAGACTGACTTTGAAAAGGCGAGCATTTCAAAGGGTTTGGCATTCGAGAAAGACTGGAAGCATCACAGAGTGTTTATGACTGCAGGCCTTAGACTCACTTGCTAGAGATGCAGTTTAGAAATGCGACCTTGAGAGAGTCACTTCACCTATCTCAGGCTTTGTGTTCTAATCTACAAAATGGGTAGATCGGTACTGGCTTACATTTATTGGGTGCTTACCTGTTGCCAGAGGTTGTTCCAAATGTCTTCTATGCAATGGCTCACTTAATCCTCATGACAACCCTCTAACAGAGATGTTTTAAAACATTATTAGAATAATAATGTAAATAACATAAAAGGAGAGTCCTCTTACAGATGAAGAAACTGAGGCACAGAGAGGTTGAACAACTTGGCCGAAGTCACAGCTTGTAGGTAGCAGTGATGGGCTTCCAACCAGGTTACTTTGTCTCTAGAGGCTGCCTGTTTAATTCCCACACCATATTGACTCCTGGAAGTGACACCTTAGAAGGTTTTTATGAGAACTAAAGAAGGGTATGTAGGGCAAGCATCTAACCCAGTGCCTGGCACATAATCATAGTAAATACTAAGAGATCATTGTTAATATCTTCCTTTACTCCATTTTTTTCTCATTTTATGAAGGACTGGACGAAGGACATGCTCCAACTCGATGGTATTGAAGCCTGATCGGGAACCTCAGGCTATCCCCAGACCAGCTGACATTTATGAGGCTCCTGGGTCTCATGAAGCAGTGAAGTCGACCTTGGGCTGTGTTTGGAGGTGAGGGAGAGGAGAGCATCCCAGCATCTGCACTTGGCTATGGCTTTCGCCAATGCCCAGTGGTGGCTGGTGCAGAACGGAGCCCACAGAGGAGACTGATGCCACGCGTGTTGGGCTTTGGAAAGCTTTGCAGGTGCTTTGTGTTAATGGCATTTCCTCAGGCGGACATAAAGTGTGTTCACATTTCCTAGCTGCTGGCTAGCTAGCTGTGGGGAGGCAGGGAGAAGCAGGCAGATGAGATACTGCCGGGCAGGAGAACTGGTGCTTTGGGATTAGAATGTGTAATGCTGGAGATGGGTGGAGGAGATAGTTTGAAGTAAGCTGAGTTCATCACATTTCTGCAGGGATAACCACCCCATGGCCATTTTTTTTCTTGCCTGGATGAGACAGGGATCAAACTTATGGGATGGTACCTGTGTAGGAAAGGGTTATTAAGTGAGTTCCATGGGTAGGTTTCAAGGGTGCTATGAGCTCCTCGTACTGTATGTACAGAAGTGTGAGTGAACATGTATCTATTTACATGTATTTTTCTAGGAAGAGATTTGCAGTTTTTTATAAAACCCTCAATGTGTTCTGTTATTTAATGCAGAAAAAGAATCCTTGGTGGTCAAGGAGAGGATATGAGAGAGAAAGAGAGGGAAGGGGGGAGAGAGAGAGACAGAGACAGAAACAGAGAAAGCAAAAGAATATTATTTCATAATAGTTATATAAAAAGTTGCTAGGAAACCATTCACTGACTCTGTGAATTATAAACATTTTCTTCTTAACCCCAAATCAATAGACCTCATATCATTCCAATCATGAGAACACAGCTGTTTGTAGGGAAGGAGTGGGGCTGGGTGGTGTGTGTGTGTGTGTGTGTGTGTGTGTGTGTGTGTGTGTGTAGGGAGGGGTAGGGAAGGGGGAGAAAGGGATGAAGGGAGGGTGAGTGGAGCAGAGAGGAGGAATGTGAGCTTCTTCCTGTCCTTAAGGAGTACAAATGTTCCTGTAGCCCGCCCTCCGTGGATGCCCCAAGATGACGATCCTGGCCTGCAATGATGGTGGCCACCAGGTGACAGGACCTGTCCTTATTTACCCAATGGATGCTTCTCTTCAAATTTGCAAATCTCACAAATGATTCATGTCCCCTGAAAGGAGAAATGAAAGTAAAATAGGCTGTTTAGTTAGTTTACTTCTCTAGTGCAGCCCTTTGAATTTCTGGGGTCTCATTCTAGGTACGGTTTCAGTCTGTCCCATGTGGGTTATCTGGTTAGTGACCAGAATTCCTGGATTTTTAGGATGTCCTGGTTTCAGATACTTGGTTCATTTGACAGACCTTCCTGGCTTTGCTCCATCCCTTTGAGGGTCTGTCCTGTTCCTCTTGGAAGCTTTCTGGGAGCAGACTCCCTGCTCCCCCAACAGAAGACTCAGAAAACACTCAGCTACTGACTCACGCCTTCTCTCCAGTGGGGTCTTACTCCATTTCTTTCCTCCTGTTGAAGACATTTACTAGTTCTCTGTCCTTGGCTCTTCCAAGTGGTCCTTCCCTCCCTCCCTCTTTCTCCCTCCCTCCCTCCTTCTCCTTCCCCCCTCCCTTCCCCCTTCCTTCCTTCCTTCCTTCCCCCCTTCCTTCCTCCTTTCCTTCCCCCATCCTTCCCCCCTTCCTTCTTTCCTTCCCCCCTTCCTTCCTTCCCCCTTCCCCCTTCCTTCCTTCCTTCCCTCCTTCCCCCCTTCCTTCCTTCCTTCCTTCCCCCTTCCTTCCTTCCTTCCCTCATCCTTCCCCCCTTCCTTCCTTCCTTCCCCCTTCCTTCCTTCCCCCATCCTTCCCCCCTTCCTTCCTTCCTTCCTTCCTTCCTTCCCCCTTCCTTCCTTCCTTCCCTCATCCTTCCCCCTTCCTTCCTTCCTTCCCCCCTTCCTTCCTTCCCCCATCCTTCCCCCTTCCTTCCTTCCTTCCTTCCTTGCCCCCTTCCTTCCTTCCTTCCCTCCTTCCCCCCTTCCTTCCTTCCTTCCCTCCTTCCCCCTTCCTTCCTTCCTTCCCTCCTTCCCCCTTCCTTCCTTCCTTCCTTCCCTCCTTCCCCCTTCCTTCCTTCCTTCCCTCCTTCCCCCTTCCTTCCTTCCTTCCTTCCCCCTTCCTTCCTTCCTTCCCCCTTCCTTCCTTCCTTCTTTCCCCCCTTCCTTCCTTCCTTCTTTCCCCCCTTCCTTCCTTCCTTCCTTCCTCCCCTTCCTTCCTTCCTTCCTTCCTTCCTTCCCCCTTCCTTCCTCCCTCCCTTCCTTCCTTCCTCTTCCACCCCCTCATCCCGCATCACTCTCTATCTCTCTCATTTACTCTAAAACATTTAGGCACTGGGTGCTGAGTGTTCAGAAGGGAACAGCATAAGGTGTAATCCCTGCTATTACAGCCCTGACACTCACAGACTGCATATAAGAATCTCGTTCTGTCTTCAGTAGGGAGAGAGATTAGAGAGTTGCAGGAGAGAAGGTAGGGAGACCAACTGGGAGGCTGGCAGAATACAAACAGAAATGAGCAGCTCTGAGATAACGCAATGGCAGTTTTCACTTTATGAACACTGATGCTCTGTCACCGGGTCCATAAAAATTAGTGATTTCATTGCAGTGGCGTTTACCTTGTATCAGTCAAAAATGACCCTCTTTGTCCCATATAGAGCGCACTTTTGCTTTGCTTTCTGTATCCTCTGGTTATTGGCACCCCTGCTTTCTCTTTGTTCATGTCTGCCTCTATATCTGAGGACACAGGGGTTCTGCACAGGACCATGTATTTAAAAGGTTGATTCGTAGAAAAAAGTCGAGGTTGGACAACTTCCACACATTTCATTGATCTTTCGTGGCCAAAAGAACACTGGTAGAACCGGAGGATGGCCTTGTTCAAGGAAGATCTTGTGCCCAGTTCTAAGTCAATGAGCTTCGATGGTAACCTTAAACATAGTACAGCATGCCCAGGTAGGTCTGGATCCTGGGGGCAAGTAAGAGGCACACAGGCAGTAGGAATCAAAGAAAGGAGCCAGGAGGGAGATGAAAAGATTAGTAATGACTGTGGTAGTTTGATTTTACTGGCTCTGGTTATGATTTTCTCTGGAGTTAGTTGCCGTGGTGTCAAACTGAGAATTCATGAATGGATTCTCCCACCAGCACTAGCCCAGACATTGCATGTCAGTTGGTCAACAATGTATTCATCCATCTTTTTGTTTTTAATCATTTTAGGCCATTTTCATCTAGGTGAAACTCTTATAAGCAGCACATAATTCAATATTTTTCTTTTTTCTCTTTTATGCCCCTTAAAAGTCTTTGCCATTTAATAGGGTTAATTAACACATTTAGTTTATCGATCTTACTGATGTTATTGGTGCTACACGTGTAAGTTTATTTATCCTTTCAGATTTTTACATACTCCTATTTCCTCTCATCTCATCTTTTCCAGGTGATATAGATGGTTTTGTTTGCTACTTATCTTCGGTAGTGATTTGGAAGCTAAGAATTCTGTTTTTATATTCTATTACTGATTTTTGTGGGTTTTGAGATTATGAAATGTCTTAAAATCTATATTTCCCTAATTATCAGATTTGAGGGCCAAACAATGACTTAATCCTTGAATACCTGAGGGATTTACTTTTCCATCTTCTGCCTCCCCCACCACTCATTTCCTAGTCTTTTATTTGTTTTTTAATTTTTTTTAAATTTATTTATTTACTTTTGGGCCTTCGTTGCTGCGCACACACTTTCTCTAGTTGCGGCGAGCGGGGGCTACTCTTCATTGCGGTGCATGGGCTTCTCATTGCGGTGGTTTCTCTTGTTGCAGAGCACAGGCTCTAGGCGCACGGGCTTCAGTAGTTGTGGCACGTGGGCTCAGTAGTTGTGGCTCATGGGCTCTAGAGTGCAGGCTCGGTAGTTGTGGTGTGCGGGCTTAGTTGCTCCACGGCATGTGGGATCTTCCCGGACCAGGGCTCGAACCTGTGTCCCCTTCATTGGCAGGCGGATTCTTAACCACTGCGCCACCAGGGAAGCCCTTCCTAGTCTTTTAAATCTTTAAACTGGAGTTATAGATCCAGCTGCTGCTTCTTCTTATTATTATTTTACTATAAGAAGTTTATTACTATTTTACTTTTCTTCTTATTTCATTATATTTATTTTATTATATATTTTAAACAATGTACATCTTATTTTTCATCATAGTTTAGGACTTTGAGTTAAAATATGTGCAATGGTTATTCCTATGTACCTTAATCTATTTAGCTAGTGTCCATATTCACAATCTTTTATTTTGTGACAATTCTATCTCCCATTCATGCTGTACCAGTACCCATGCCCACCCTCTTTGCCTACCCTCTTCTCACTGTAAATGTGGTTTCAATCTAAAACCAACCACTCAAGAATATCTCCAACAATTCTCCCCTCTCTCCCCTACATGATCAATCTTTACCTTTTCTTGTACAAAAGCCGCAAACATACACACGTGCTGTTATCCCTTCCATCTTAAAAACAAATGAGCTTTCTGTGACCGTACTTTCCCAAAGCCTTTCCATTCTTTGCTTTCCTCTGTAGCCACGTTGCTTCAAAGAGTTGTCTATACTCTGTCTGCACGTCGCCTCCTCCCATTCTCTCTTAAGTCCACTCCAATCTGCCCCATCGTTCCACTGATACAACTGTGGTTAGGATCCCTAATGCCTAACTGAGACCATATCCAATGGTCACTTAGTTCTTATCTTATTTGGCCTATTAACTGCATGTTGTACAGGTTTGCCCTTCTTCAAATGTGGGTAGGCCTGAGGGAGACCAGTCATCTCCTGTTCCCACCAATGGGTTCTCTGAGTTATAGGCACTTTGTAGCTACTTTTAAGGACTGAAGGCCATGAGAAGTCCCCGCACCACCTTGCCCTTGCCTCTTGCCTCTGTTCTGTTTCCTTTCATTTGCAATGCACCCAAGTATCCCGAGATGGTAGCATGTTCTATGCTGGGGTTAGTGCTTTCTAGAAAGATCTATAAATGAAGGAGCTGATGTAGGCAAGAAGAGGATCAGGGATCTGGCTGGCTCCAAAGACAGTTTCTGGGTACCTGGGGCAGGGGCACCTCTCTCTTTGGATTCTGGGCCCATAGGGAGAGGCAGTGTGAGTGGGTTAGAGTGTTGGTTTCTGCCTTTTGGGGGGTTCTGCTATTCTGGTTCAAGGTAGAGCACGTGAGACAAAGCTCTAGAATGTATTTTGTAGCAGCGTCTCCTCCCATGAAGTGGATGGTGGAACTTCTCCCACAAATTATGTAATTGACAATCTTTGTTTATCTTCTGTTCACTCCCTTGAGGATGATTTTGTCTTTTGGTGCATCTCTATGGGCATTTAAATCGGAGGTTTGGAGAAGGCATATCTATAAGGTCTCAGCTTCTGTCACGTTAACCCAGACATTACTCCGTTAATCCACGGCTCATCCTTGTTTACCTTACTTTGTATTCCAGTACTGCTTTGATCGGCACACGAGACATTTTACCATCTGGCTTCTCCTGTGTCACCTCCCATCTTTCCCTTTTCACAGATCCTGCTGCCCCTATTGAATTCCCTGCAATTCCCTTCCAACATTGCTTTGTCTTGGCTACTGATTCTTATTTATTTATTTATTTATTTTAACGTTTTTATTGGAGTATAATTGCTTTACAATGGTGTGTTAGTTTCTGCTTTATAACAAAGTGAATCAGTTATACATATACATATACTCCATATCTCTTCCCGGTTGCGTCTCCCTCCCTCCCACCCTCCCTATCCCACCCTTCTAGCTGGTCACAAAGCACCGAGCTGATCTCCCTGTGCTATGCGACTGCTTTCCACTAGCTATTTTACATTTGGTAGTGTATATATGTCCATATATACACTACCACTCTCTCACTTTGTCCCAGCTTACCCTTCCCCCTCCCCATGTCCTCAAGTCCATTCTCTAGTAAGTCTGCGCCATTATTCCCATCTTGCCCCTAGGTTCTTCATGACCATTTTGTTTTTCTTAGATTCCATATATATGTGTTAGCATATGGTATTTGTTTTTATCTTTCTGACTTGCTTCACTCTGTATGACAGGCTCTAGGTCCATCCACCTCACTACAAATAACTCAATTTCATTTCTTTTTATGGCTGAGTAATATTCCATTGTATATATGTGCCACATCTTCTTTATCCATTCATCTATCAGTTGCTTAGGTTGCTTCCATGTCCTGGCTATTGTAAATAGAGCTGCAGTGAACATTGTGGTACATGACTCTTTTTGAATTATGGTTTTCTCAGGGTATATGCCCAGTAGTGGGATTGCTGGGTCATATGGTAGTTCTATTTGTAGTTTTTTAAGGAACCTCCATACTGTTCTCCATAGTGGCTGTATCAATTTACATTCCCACCCTCTCCAGCATTTATTGTTTGTAGATTTTTTGATGATGGCCATTCTGACCAGTGTAAGATGATATTGCATTGTAGGTTTTTTTTGTTTTTTTTGTTTTTTTTGCTGTACGCGGGCCTCTCACTGTTGTGGCCTCTCCTATTGCAGAGCACAGGCTCCGGACACGCAGGCCCAGCGGCCATGGCTCACGGGCCCAGCCGCTACGCAGCATGTGGGATCTTCCTGGACCGGGGCATGAACCTGCGTCCCCTGCATCGGCAGGCGGACTCTCAACCACTGCGCCACCAGGGAAGCCCTGCATTGTAGTTTTGATTTGCACTTCTCTAATGATTAGTGATGTTGAGCATTCTTTCATGTGTTTGTTGACAATCTGTATATCTTCTTTGGAGAAATGTCTATTTAGGTCTTCTGCCCATTTTTGGATTGGGTTGTTTGTTTTTTTGATATTGAGCTGCATGAGCTACTTGTAAATTTTTGTTGCTTCATTTGCAAATATTTTCTCCCATTCTGAGGGTTGTCTTTTGGTCTTGTTTATGGTTTCCTTTGCTGTGCAAAAGCTTTTAAGTTTCATTAGGTCCCATTTGTTTATGTTTGTTTTTATTTCCATTTCTCTAGGAGGTGGGTCAAAAAGGATCTTGCTGTGATTTATATCATAGAGTGTTCTGCCTATGTTTTCCTCTAACAGTTTGATAATGTCTGGCCTTACATTTAGGTCTTTAATCCATTTGGAGTTTATTTTTGTGTATGGTGTTAAGGAGTGTTCTAATTTCATTCTTTTACATGTAGTTGTCCAGTTTTCCCAGCACCACTTATTGAACAGGTTGTCTTTTCTCCATTGTATATTCTTGCCTCCTTTATCAAAGATAAGGTGACCATATGTGCGTGGGTTTATCTCTGAGCTCTCTATCCTGTTCCATTGATCTATATTTCTGTTTTTGTGCCAGTACAATACTGTCTTGATTACTGTAACTTTGTAATATAGTCTGAAGTCCAGGAGCCTGATTCCTCCAGCTCCGTTTTTCTTTCTCAAGATTGCTTTGGCTATTCGGGGTCTTTTGTGTTTCCATACAAATTGTGAAATTTTTTGCTCTACTTCTGTGAAAAATGACAGTGGTAGTTTGATAGGAATTGCATTGAATCTGTAGATTGCTTTGGGTAGTATATTCATTTTCACAATGTTGATTCTTCCAATCCAAGAACATGGTATAGCTCTCCATCTATTTGTATCATCTTTAATTTCTTTCGTCAGTGTCTTATAATTTTCTGCATACAGGTCTTTTGTCTCCTTAGGTAGGTTTATTCCTAGGTATTTTATTCTTTTTGTTGCAATGGTAAATGGGAGTGTTTTCTTGATTTCACTTTCAGATTTTTCATCATTAGTGTATAGGAATGCAAGAGATTTCTGTGCATTAATTTTGTATCGTGCTACTTTACCAAATTCATTAATTAGCTCTAGTAGTTTTCTGGTAGCATCCTTAGGATTCTCTATGTATAGTATCATGTCCTCTGCAAACAGTGATAGCTTTACTTCTTCTTTTCCAATTTGGAATCCTTTTATTTCTTTTTCTTCTCTGATTGCTCTGGCTAAAACTTCCAAAACTGTTGAATAATAGTGGTGAGAGTGGGCAACCTTGTCTTGTTCCTGATCTTAGTGGAAATGGTTTCTGTTTTTCACCATTGAGGACGATGTTGGCTGTGGGTTTGTCATATATGGCCTTTATTAGGTTGAGGTAAGTTCCCTATATGCCTACTTTCTGGAGGGTTTTTATCATAAATGGGTGTTGAATTTTGTCAAAAGTTTCTCTGCATCTATTGAAATGATCATATGTTTTTTCTCCTTCAATTTGTTAACATCGTGTATCACATTGATTGATTTGCGTATATTGAAGAATCCTTGAATTCCTGGGATAAACCCCACTTGATCATGATGTATGATCCTTTTAATGTGCTGTTGGTTTCTGTTTGCTAGTATTTTGTTGAGGATTTTTGCATCTATATTCATTGGCCTGTAGTTTTCTTTTTTTGTGACATCTTTGTCTGGTTTTGGTATCAGGGTGGTGGTGGCCTTGTAGAATAAGCTTGGGAGTGTTCCTCCCTCTGCTATATTTTGGAAGAGTTTGGGAAGTATAGGTGTTAGCTCTTCTCTAAATGTTTGGTAGAATATGCCTGTGAATTGCTACTGATTCTTTAAGGCTTAATTCAAATGTCATTTCCTTTCTGGAGGCCTTTTCTGAGCTTTTCAGTCAACATTTAATCATTATTTTTTTGAAATATGTTTATTGAGTACCTACTACATGCCAAGTATTGTGATGGGTACTGGAGAAAAAAAGGAGAGTAGAACAGATATGGTCTCTGCGCATGGTCTATTGCTGGGAACAGAAAGGGATAACATCTTCATATTTGTTAAATGGAGAGAAGGGTAGAGTGGGACTCCTTCCCCATTTCTGATGTTTCTCTCCATGTGGGAGAAGCTATTCTATAATTCCTGGCCTTTTGAATTTTTGAATTGGGGATAAGGAACTGGGAATGGGTATCTCAATCTTTTCTTCCTTCTTTCTCGTATGTAATCCACTTTGTAGGAAGCACACATTCTGCTTGGCTTCTCCGAAAATTGAGTTTGACATGGCCAGGCCCCATGGTGGGTCCAGGTGGGCTGTAGGTAGTGAAAACCCAATGTGGCATATAACTGACCAGATGGGTAAATTCGTCTAATTCTGAGGTTTAGTGTGAAAAAGTCTACTTGCCCATAGTCTTAAAGTCACATTCTCTAATATCAGCTTATTTTTAAATTTTATCTCTCAATTGATTTAGGGTCAGGGAAAAAGAACAGTTGGGCTCTCTCAAATGTCAACTATAGTATTAAAAATAAAAGTTTCAGCAGAACTCCTAGTTAATCATCTTGAAGTACCTTTCTTAAATCTTTTATGATATTAATTACATCGCTGCAATGGTGCATTTATGTACGTCTTCACCTCCTCTGGAGTGTGAGTCTTTGCCTTTGGTTGTGCAATATGTGTACTGGACAAAGGTGTCTGGCCTGGAGGACAAATGGGAGCTAAATCCAGCCAGTACTGTGCTGGTCAGTAGCTGTGTCTTCGCCTGGGGTCATGTCAGTTCAGAGGTTGAGGCACCTTTCTGGAATTTGCACAAAACCTTGTCATGTGCCAGCAAAGCCCTGTGTACTTGCATTTGATGAATGCACAAGTGCTTGCTCTTTAGATGGGCAACACCATTACCTTACCTGAATGTAATCATCCAGAAGGGAGGAATTGCATCCATTTTTAACTCATTGTTCATCATCTCTTATAAAATACAAGAAGCCAACATGTCACGCAAGGCCCAGGCAGAATTGTGAAAGGGGAACATATCTCCTTTGCCTGGATATTCCCTTAATTTCCATTAGTATTAATTATCATTATTATTATATTTAAGAGTAATGGAAAAAACAATGGATTTGAATTCAGGAAACCTAAAATTTGAACCTTAGCCTCCTTAATTCTAAATGGAAATCCTGTAGATCTCTGTGGTTTGTGGTAAGGACAAAGCAATACAATGTATGTGAAGAAGCTTTGAACACCATGAATTCATACGGATGTTAGGAGTTATGCCGATCGCTCCCTGATTGCCTAAATTATACTCAGAAGCATTTGCCAGCTTCATTAACGTGTCAGACTTGCTCTGACAATGTTGATTCTAATGATAACAATGTAACACGCTTATTTCTGGAAAACACCTAGAGCCATCTCTTTGAATTATTCATTTTCCAACAGGATTTTATAGGTTTTGCAATGTAATTTGAAGGGGTCTAAACCTACCTGCTAATGGCATTCCACTTAGCATCTACATTTCTTCCTCTGCACATAGGTTTACTTTTCTTTCTGTTGCTTAGCGGTTGGTTAAAGGGACGATTTCAAACAGATTCTCCTTGAGGAGGCCCTTCTGCTCATGAATGAGATTATGTCCCATCACACATTTTTTCTAACCAAATGTATTCTAGCAGATCAGGAGCATCTTTCCAATGTCCATCTATTTTAATGTCCTATGAGAGTGTTACCCTGATGATTCTGTAGAAAAGGGCAGAAAACCAGGGCTACCCTGACTGGTACAGTAGAAGGTAGAGTCATCAACATGTCTTTGTACTTCCTGTAATCTCCCTGACTGCTCCCAAGAAATATACAGCACAAGACATAGAGTTGATGAGGTATGTAGTACAACCTCAAAGGCAAAAGTGAAGCCAAAATAGGAAGACCAGAAAGCTTAATGGTTAAGGACATGGATACCAGGAGGGGTTGGAGGTGTCCAACTGTTGGAATTAGCCAGGCCTTATTCAAATCCCAGCTCTATCACTTACTTCTTTGCCTTAGCTTCAGTTTTCTTGTTAGTAAGTGCGGCTAATAGCCCTAATTCTGTAGCATTGGCAGAAGGAGCAAATAAGGAATACGGTCTTAGAACAATGCTTGGCCCACAGTAAGCACTCACTGTCTGATTATAATTATGCCATGATTATAATTATTATATCAATATCAGTAAAATTTTAAAAAATAGTAATGTCTTGACTGGTAGTTCCTAGACACTGTAAAATGTAAATAAAGCAGGCGTGGTGGTTAAGAGCTTGGGAAGCCAGATGACCTGAGTTCATAACCCAGCTCTGCCATTTCCCAGCTGCGTGAACTTGGATAAGTAAACTCAACCTCCTTAAGCGTCAGTTTCTTCCTCCGTAAAATGGGAATAAAATCAGTATCTACGTCACATGGTTTTGAGACACCTAAATCACACAATGGAAGCAAAGAACTTGGATACTGGACACCCCGTGTGGACCAAGAGCCCTCAACCCTTTTATGTTCCTACCCAAGCCTTGAAGTTGTTACTGCAAGGGAGGGAGAACATAGGGGATTCCGGCTGTGGGCCACTGGGGAAGTCAGAAGATGGCGCCCCCTTAAGGTTGTGCCATGTACCTGGAGTTCTTTCCAGGAAGCGGGCTCATGGACTTAGGTCTTTCCAAGACCATCATGTTGTCAGGTCACAGTGCCTCTGCCAGAAGGAGCTGACAGGGCAGGGCCAAGCATCATGGGTAAACCTTTGGAATCAAACAATTCAATTCTTATTTCCACCCCTTATACCTGTGGGACCTTAGACAAATTACTTAACCTTTTTGAGCCTCAGTTTCTTTACCTGTAAAATACAAGTTATAATAATACCTACTCCGTAGAGTAATGTGAGGGTTAGATGAGATGATTAATGCAAAATAGTTAGTGCCTGGCTCAATAAATGGAAACTATTTTTTATTCAATCAGCAAAAATCATTTGATCATATAATTTAGTAACCAGTTATTGAATATTTACTCTATATCAGATACTGTGCCAGTTACAATGAGGCCACTACTGATTTATTCAATGAATTTTTTGAGTATTTTCTGTATGCTAGACATCATATGAGGTGCTTAACCATCAAAACCTTCAGAAGTCTAGATAAAATATCCCCAAGGCTCTTCAGTTCTACCACTCTGTGAAACCCCAGGTTATGAACCAGTTTTTCTTAATTCATGCAACAAGCATGGTGCCAAGAACTTTGTGAACCATTGAAAATACAAACAGAAATAAAACTTGGCCCTAACCAGGAGAGGTTTCCAGCCAGGAAGGGCCATTTTGACACCTCTGTCTTATCATTTCTTTCTTTCTTTGAAAGTAATCTATAGTTGAGTTCTCTTTTGTGATGTGCTCTATGGTTATATTAATTAATTAATTGGATAGATCTGTGTTGTGTATCTGCTCTGTGCAGCTCATAGTACTGGCTTCTGCTTGGAATATAATAAGGAAATAAGATATAGTCCCTAACTCTAGGAAGTTCTAATTTAGTAATGGAGATTAGGCATCCGTGAGAAATCAAACAATAATATAATAATATTTCACTGGACACAATGAATGCATGAATGAAATGATGACTTTGAGGAAGCATCATGGTTAAAATGCATGGACTTTATAAGCAAATGTGTCTGCCTTCAGACTTGGTCCTGCTCTTAACTAAGTCTTGATTTTGCCAAGTCACTGAATCTCTTTGAAAGGTCTGTCACCTTTAAAGTAGGACGAAACATTGTGAATATTCACTGAGACAGTGCTTGTACATGTTTAGCACAACCCCTGGCATAGAAAGGCATGACTTTTAGCCATTATTATCAGCATTAATATTATCATTATCATATCATATTCATGCACAAACCCTCCCAGTCCTGTGTGTGGTTGTACTTGCATATCCGTGCCCACTGTGTTTGTGTGGTTAGACATTTCACTTGTCATTCATAATCCAATCTGATCAGAGAGATTCACTCAACCATCTGTTCATCGAATAAATATTCACGGAATGCCTACAATGTTCCAGGCACTGTCCCAGGCACTAGGGATACAGTAGCGAGCAGTTGACCCTAAAAGTCAAGGTCTCTGTCCTTATGGAGCTTATCTTGTAGTGGAGGACCCAGAAGATACATATGACACATACACTATCATGTCAGGCAGTGATAAAATGAAGTGTTATGGAGAAAGGGGGTTGAGCATCTTCTCTCTTTCTATGACACAAGGACTATTGTATTCCTGAACTTGTTTCCCCATATCCAGAGCAATTCATCAGCATGAATACCTCTGGTCTCCTATGAAGCACGTGGGCTGATGCGTCTAGGAAAAGAGAGGCTGGGAGATAAAAGGGAAAACCCGAGAGGGGGCACTTTACAATAATGCTGGAAAAAAATAATTACGGGTGCTCACGTTTGATCTGAATATTGGTCAAAACGCAGGCTTGAGTGGCTGACAGGCAGCAGGGAACAGCTGCTTTTGCTGTCCCTGTTCCCTTCAGTTAGAGCGGGAGATGTCCAGTCAGCCTGATGTACTGAACAATTTAACATCCACTAGATATTCTTTATTTTACCAGTATTTATGACTTGCTGAGTCCTGGCATTAAGCTTTGGACAAGATAAGGTGCAGGTGGAAGGCATGGCCTGGGACTAAGGAGGTTTCAACGTCAGGAAGGGACAAATCAAAGTGTCCCCAGCTGTCACTAAGTGCATGGGCTGAGAAGGTGGTGACACCTCCAGGGGGTGAGTCTACCTTGTCCTTCATTCCCTGGATTCCTCACACCTCCGACTCATCCCCGCTTCCTGTTCCTTCCCTGCTTCTCTTCAGGGACGTGTCTTGACCTGGCAGCCAGGCCTTCATGGGAGAAAATGAACCACACACGTCAGAACCACCCAGGTATCTCAGGGATTTGGCTTGTGAGCCCAGGCATCGCATATGATGTTTATAAAAGTCGGGAAGAAAGAGAGATGGGAGGGGGAGGCCTGAGGGGGAAGCAGAGACGCACACACGGAGGCCATTTTACTCCCATGAAGAGAGGCAGATGTTTCTCCTGTTATACTTTCCACCTCTGGAGGGGCTGAGACGCGGGGGTACCATTGCTGGCTTCTCCCAGGGTTCAAGGTGGGGAGTCTGACGGAAGTGGGAGGTGGGTCCGGGCTCTTCCCTTCCCAGCTTTAGTCACGCACGCCCCCCACCCCCACCCCGAGGAGACCACATGCTGTTTACATTCCCTTTCAGGGATCTACTGCAGAAGAAGCTCTCAGATTGCCAAAACGCCTCACATTACTCCAGAAGCCTCCACCTGGAAGCCCATCCGGTTGACCGCAGCCCATCCCATGCCTGACCCCAGCTTGCACACTGAGGGCAGCCTGTTAAACCTTTCCGTCCTCACTCACTCTGGACCAGCATCTCACCTCAGCCTCAGTTGTCCTGGGCTCAGCTGCCCTTCGAATGAGCCTCCATCCCAGACAGACTCCTCCGAGTGGCCTTGGTAGCTCAGCTAGACCCTCCTGAGTGGTCCTATGCACATGAACTGCCACAGACTAAACACTGGGTCTCCACTCACTCGCTGCTCTCCCCGAAGCTCCGTTTTCAGAAGGAGGACCCGAGGGCTTTACTGAGGGAAGTAGTTTCCCCCTTTTCTTGCTGGGTGGTTTTAAGGTGAGGCAAGATTGCTGGGAAAGTTGTGGGTGGTCCAAGGGCCAAGTACAATGAAGGTGTCCCTGGGTCAGCATTTCGTCTGAGCATCAACCCCGGCCTCTCCCTTCTCCCTGCCCCTCCGACTCCCACCAGACTGCAGTCAGGGACAGAGGCTTATTGTATGCCCACTACCTTAGGCTTCCAGAAGGGGAAGTGGCAATCGTGCCACCTCATCCCGTCCACAGCCCTGCAGGGCAGGCCAGGAAGGGTTCTCCCATTTTGCAGATGAAGAAACAGAGCTCCAGGAGGACAGAGGATTTGTAGCCGAGCTATGGCTAGAGAGTGCTGGAGGCTGGTCTTGGAGGCAGGTCTCCCAGCCCACTGCTCTCACCCAGCAGGCGGCTGCTGGAAACAGCTGGAATGTATAATGAGAAGAGAGACTGGGAAACTCAATGTTGGATTCTTAGGGGAAAAAGGAAACTGACCTCCCACAGTGCAATAAGCAAGTCTTGGCTCACAGGCCAAATGGGCATTTGTTCAGTGGCCTATGCAGTGACCCAAAGGCTGCACTTTTCCGTGGGTGGGGAAGAGTAGGGCAGAATCTGTGGGCTCTTAACATCTTGACCTTGTAGCTGGACCCCTGGGAATTTGCTTAGCATGCTCCTCAGGGGCTGGTCCACTCTGAGCAACCTGGTGAACCTGAATGCCTGGCATGGCCGTCTGAAGGTTTGGGTTGATCTGTTCGTGGATGGGAGGGAAGTCTGGTCGTTTTGTATCTTAGCGAGACAGTCCCAGGGTCATGACCAGTCACTAGTAAGGCATTTCCATGAGCTGCCCATCAGAGGGACCCACGCCAAGGCTGGTGAGCAGCAAATTCTTGTCCGCGCCACGCGTCACTGTTACATATCAGCCTGCGCCCTTTCTCTTTTGTCAGCTCCATGTCCATGGACCTATTCATGGATAGAAGGAGGATGGGAGTGGAGAAGGAGAGGAAGGGATGAGAAGCATTTTATAATTGAGCATGACATACATGTCTGCACCTCTTTAAAGCACAAAACCCCAAAGCCGGAGGATTCCCTTCCATTGCATTTGAAATCTTAGGAGAGCATCCAGTAAACATCATTGACCTCCATACTCTCTCCCATAAAGCCATTCCTCAGGAGTAGAAGTTAATAAAAGGAGAGTGTGACTCAATGTTCTAAAATATTTTTGACCATGACCCACGCATCCATGTAAAAGTGACTGAAACAGTTTCATGAAGCGATATTTACCCTTCCTTCCTGCAATAAATTCTAATGTGTGCTATTCTGCTGTATTAAATCACTAAAAACAAAACAAAACAAGGGCTTCCCTGGTGGCGCTGTGGTTGAGAGTCCGCCTGCCGATGCAGGGGACGCGAGTTCGTGCCCCGGTCCGGGAAGGTCCCACATGCCACGGAGCGGCTGGGCCCGTGAACCATGGCCGCTCAGTCTGCGCGTCCGGAGCCTGTGCTCCGCAACGGGAGAGGCCACAACAGTGAGAGGCCCGCGTACCGCAAAACAAACAAACAAACAAAAAACACTGGTTGACCCACTAATGCATGATTAGGAAAGCTCTGTTACAGAAATTTTGGTAAAAAAATGGCTTCTCATAAAATGGCTTCACTTATTAGTTAATCCTACAGCCTGGACCCTGTAGACGATGCCAGTTATGGCCAGCTGCTCACTGCTGCCCACCTACGAGGAGCAAGGGGATGACGAGGAGCAAGGTTGCAAGTCCTCAAACAAATTATTACCAAAAAAAAAAAAAAACATGACTTCACAATAACAAACCATGAGGCTAAATAGGGGAATAGCAAAAGACAAATGAGAATGACCAATTTACGAATGATCATTTATCCTGCTTCCTGGTCTTGGTGCATGCCATTCCCGTCTCCTGAAATTTCTCTGGTTCCTCTGCCTCCATCCAAACTCTCCCAATCTCTCAAGGATCACCTCTTCCAGGAAGTCTTCCTTGACTATCTTTCCCTGCTAGGAGCTTTTGGACAATATCTGACTCTACCACTTATTTGATGTGACATCACACCTTGCCAGCTGAGCTGGAATACCATAACGTTATTTATATTTTGTGGTTAATCACTTTTGAGAGTCTGCCCAGCTTCATGTACTACCTGGAAACCACGTCTGTGAAGCAGTCTCCTGTTTCCTGGTCCCAGTAGAGTGAACTGAAGGGCACTGGCACCACCCAAGCTGGGCCAATTAGAGCTTTTCCCTGGGAAGTTGGAACTGGAAATGATGGGGAGAGAGAGAGAATGAGAGAGAGAGAGAGAGAGAGAGAGAGAGAGAGAGAGAGACTGCCTTTTTCCCAAGCACTTTCTAATTATCAGTTCTAGAATGATCTGAGGTGCCCCTGCACTCCTCTTGGGCCTTGTGACACAGCCTATATGTGTCTATATTTGTCTTTATGTCTATATAATCTATTCCTAGGGTGACCAAATGTCCTGTTGGCTGACCAGTACTGGCTTATGCCTGTGATCCAAGCATCATTATTTCATTCGCTCTTCAAGTGTGCTGGTCTTGAGGATTTGTGACCTCAGCTCACACTAGCTCGACTTGGCTTCTGTTACTATTGCACGTTTATAAGGTCTGTAGCTCACAAAGCAAGCCCACGTGCATCACCTCGTTCTCTTTCCAAATTCATTATTTTCCCCGCAGAACTGTCCCTCCCTCTGTGTGCCACCACTGGCCCCTGTCATGTCAGCCAGAGACCCTGGTGTTAGCCTAGACCCTTCCTTCTTCTTCACCTCATAAATCCCTTTATTCATTTCTTAAAAAAAAATCGAGTGCCCACCAAGGACCAAGCACTGTGCTACTTGCTGGGTAAATAGTGTGGTGAATGAAACAGAGTCTTTGTCTTTGAATGTATACTCCAGCTCAGGAAACACCCCCAAATATATAGTTTCAAGTTGTGATACATGTGGCAAAGGAAAAGAACTGGCTCTCAGAGAGAGAAGAATGGGCTGGGTATGGGGCGGGCCCACTTTGTACTGGGGGCCCCAGGAAGGCCTCTACGAGGAAGTAACATTCGAGCTCAGATCTGAAGGGTCAGAAGGAGCCTGTTCATGAAAGGATTTCAGTAGCAGGGGTTGAACCGAGTCTTTACATTTTAGGTTGATCCAAAAACTCTGTGGAGAACGGAGCATAAGGGGTGAAACTGGAAGCCGGAAGACCAAGTAAGAGGCTATTACAATTGTGCAGACAAGAGTTGATGGTGGCTTACACACCAAGTCGTGGAGATAAGTAAAAGGGGACAGATTGGGGAGATATTTTAGAGCTGAAAATCCTCAGGGTTTGGCAGTGGCTTGGAGGTGGTGGAGGCGAGGGGCTGGTGGTGAGGAAGAGAGGTGTCCACAGGTGTGTGATGTCAGCAAGAACAATTTACCAAGAGGCGGAGGAGGAGACGCGGAGAATATTTGATGGTGGTGGTGGTGGGTAGTTGAAGACATCAGTTTGGGCTATGTTTAGCTGGAGATGACTGTGAAAATTCCAAATGGCTATCTCAGCTGCATGGGCATGTGAGGGACCCTGCACTCAGAGGAAGGGCCCTGAGCTTGATTTAATTGCCATCTTGAAATGCTTAAACATTTGAACTTGAGTTTTGTGTGTGAAATTTGATTGGACAATGGAGCGTGTGTGTGAGCAGAAGAAACGTGCCTAATACGCGTGTCTGCCGGCCCTCGCTGCCCCATTCACATGTAGTATTTGTGATGTCCTGAGCACAAATTTCAGTGGACTCATGATGTGGAGGGGTTCAGTGAGACTCCAGATAAATAGAGTAGTACCCCTTATCTGTGGGGGACATGTTCCAAGACCCCCAAAGGATGCCGGAAACCACAGATAGTACCAAACCCCGTAAATACTGCTTTTCCTTATACATACCTACCTATGATAAAGTTCAATTTATAAGTAGGCACAGTAAGAGATTAACAACAATAACTACTAATAAATTAGAACAATTATAACAATACACCATAATAAAAGGTATGTGAATGTGGTCTCTCAAAATATCTTGTACAAATTTAATGCCTTTTCCATCTTCACTAAGCACTTATGCACTGTGGTCGTAACTTTGGCAGTTTGAGGTGCAACAGCAAAACTAGCGTAAATGTCCTTTTCCTTCTTCACAATTTCACAGAAGATTCGTTCTTACAGTAGATCTTAGCAACCTAGGCTTATGATTTTTTCTTTCCTTATTAAGCCGAGAACTTTAAGGAAGCACTTTTATGGCTTCTCTTTGGCAGATCTGAACTGCCAGCATCACAACTCTTGTCCTTTGGGGACCATTATTAAGCAAAATAAGGGCACTGCGTTACCTTGACAGTTGATCTGATAACCTAGATGGTTACTGAGTGACCAACTAACTAATGGGTGGGATACGCTGGATGAAGGGATGATTCATATCCCAGATGGGATGAAGCAGGATAGTGTGAGATTTCATCACACAGCTCAGAATGGCGTGCAATTTAAAACTTATGAGTTATATATTTCTGGAATTTTCCATATAATATTTTCAGACCTCGGTTGACCACAGGTCACTGAAACTGTGGAAAGAGAGACCACGGATAAGGGGGAACCAGTGTATAAGGTAAGTGTGTTATGTCTATGGACGGCTAAGTAGGGGCACTGACCACCCCAAGAGGCCATGCTTTCCATTTTAGACAGAATGTTCTTGGAACACAGAAAGAAGACAGTGGTATTCTAAGAAACAAACAACCAAGGAACCCTATCATACCCTTGCTTAGGCTGAAAATGAAGATAGGGAAGGAAAGGGAAACACAGGGCAACCTGTAATTCCTCTTCCTTTCCTTTCTTCCTTCCTTCCTC
The DNA here is from genome assembly GCF_059928025.1 of Delphinapterus leucas. Lineage (NCBI taxonomy): Eukaryota > Metazoa > Chordata > Mammalia > Artiodactyla > Monodontidae > Delphinapterus > Delphinapterus leucas. The sequence goes on along the minus strand of NC_143139.1, from coordinate 86,381,985 downwards.
ATCGTTCTTGCTGGATGTGTATGTATTACTAAGAAATGAAAACAATTGGGTTAGTTTGCGCAGATTTTCTGCTCTTCCGGCAAAAACAAAATACGTAGGCATGCAAGAGCTCTGAAACAAGAATTGTGCACTTTTGATGATTCTGTGTATGAGTTAAGTGCTCTTATATTTGCATTTAAAACAGACATTGCACAAGATAAAGATGAATGGTAAAAAATTTGTGCTAATAATTGTAAAATTGTAATTTTTCTTTACTTAGAATGACATTAAATAGCAAAGAAAAAGGACCATGAAAAGTTACGAGAGAGACTGTGGAAGAAAGAAAAAATTTAATATTTTAACACCTTTAATGGCACTTCTGCACTTTGAACAGGAGGCCCACATTTTAATTTCATGCAGGTCCTACAAATTATGGAGCTGGCTTTGGGTAGTCCATGGAGGAAAGGGGTCAGGAGCCCCACATCATCAAGTTCTACTGGTTCTACCAATTAAGTATCTTTTCTATCTGTCCCCTGAGTCTTATTAGCCTGGTGGTCTCCCCATGATCCTGCTTTCCTTCATCTCCTTCAATTCAACCTTCTTTCTGAGATGTCCCCACCCCGCAACCTTTAAGGAGGGTTGGCGTGTCTAGAAAAAAATCAGAGCGGAGATACCATATAGGGAAGGGCTTAAAGAGAGGATTGAAGGATCAAGGAGAGACAAGAGAAGTAGGGGACAGGGGGAGAAGAAGCCCCATGTGGGACACTTCCTGGAGACCTAGGGCTCACCCCAAGGCCTGAGAGGGAGGGGTGAGGCTTTGTCCTTCGTGTGCTGAGAGGAGTCCTAGTTGACTCCTGGTGTTGACGAGGAACAACTCACCAAATGCTGCCTTGCTAGAAAAGCAGACCATTGCCCAACCTACATTGTCTTCCTGGAAGGTAAGTAGAGGCACTCTCCACAGGGCTGCACGGACCACCCAGTGTCCATTTAAGCGGCTTATGCCCAGGGCTTTGAGACCATGGTCTAATGTCTGGATGTTCCTGAGCCATCCTATCCTACTTCAGGCCAGCAGTCCAAGCCCCACAGATTATACCATCTCCCCTCCATTGCTTCACTGTCAGCCAAGTCATGCCAAAGGGCAAAGGAGGATCTCACTGTGAGATTCCCAGAGTGTGAGGGGCCCTGTGGAGGCAGAAGTAACATAAGTGTAAGAGCCTCTGTGAGGGTCGAGTCACTTCTCAGTTTTAGAACTTGTTGGAAGACTACATTTCCCAGCCACCTTTGCAGTTAATTGGGGTCATGTGACTGGGTTCTGACCAGCGGGATCTGATTAGGAGTGATCTAACGATGTGAGATGGATATAATAATGCCTAATGGTCTGGGTGGAAGGTCAGACTTATGCAATTTTATGCAAGCTCGCTGGGTGATTCTCTTATCAATGTTTCCTTGGGAGGTACCAGGGAAGGTGGGCCGTGGAGAGTGATATATCTGGTGCAGGCAAGATGACAGCTTTCTTAAGGGCATAAAAGATATTTGGGATAAGTTGTTATAATAATGGCCCTGAAGGAATTTCTCCTTCTGGTATCCATGCCACGCCCTTGTGTGGTCCCCTTCCACACTGATGCTGGACTACACCATGTGACTTGCTGTGGCCAATGGGATGCTGGCAATCACGATGCAGACATAGGATTGGTACATTCTTGTGCTTGTTCTCATGGAAGACAGCCTTCCCAGCTGTCCCAGCTGAGCAAAATCCACAGCCAAGCCACCAGGTGACTGCAGCTGCCTGAGTGAGCCCAACTGAAACCAGCAGAAGAACCACCTGGCCAGCCCACAGAACCGTGAGCCATAAAATTATTGCTGTTTTAAATCATTAAGCTCTGGGGCAATCGATAACCAATACAATATCTTATTCGTATTTGTTTCCCTAGAATCTACTGTACTGCCTGGCATATTTCTGCTCTCAACACATTTTTATTGACATAAACTTTATCTTCCCAACAACGCTGTCAGGTAAGTGTTACTATCATTTTCTATTTATTTTTAATTACAAGCGTCACAGAAACTCTTATTCATCCCGACCCCACATGCCAAGGGGAACTCTCTGATCATCTCATAGAAGATGTAATCAAGGTCCAGGAGATGGAGGAATGCATTGGGCCACCCCAGCAGGCTTTGATCACCTCTATTATAGGCTCCTTCTCTTAATAAAGAATTGATAATCTTTGGCATTTATTGAGTGCTTTCTGTGTGCCAACTGCTAAGTGCTTTAGGTATATAGCAGCACTTTCATCCTTGCAAAACCCACATGAAGTAGGCACTATTAGCATCTCATTTTAGAAAAGAAGAAACTGAGGATCAGGAAGGAAATGTGACCAGTTACTAGAGCTGGTAAATGGCAGAACTGAGCTCTAGACCCAGGTCTGTCTGACTCCTCACTCCTGTTTTGTTTTGTTTTTTTAATTGAAGTCTCGTTGATTTACAGTGTTGTGTTAGTTTCAGGTGTACAGCAAAGTGACTCAGTTATACATATATTTTTTCTCTTTTCTTTTCAGATTCTTTTCCCTTATAGATTATTATAAAATATTGAGTATAGTTCTCTGTGCTATACAGTAGGTCCTTGTTATTTATCTATTTTATATATAGCAGTGTGTATATGTTAATCTCAAACTCTTAATTTATCACTCTTGCTCTTCACCCTTTCACACGATGTGGAGTCAGAGTTCACATGGGGATTAGGTTCCAAAGTCAGTGCAAGGAGCAACATTCACACACAGCGAGAAGTACTCTTGAAAATCTCCCAAGTCTGCTTTGAGTTTAAAGTGTAAAATACTTTATTTAGCAATAGAGATGAGGAAATGTATGCTATATTTCAGGGCTGTTTCATGTTTAAGAAATGATTTTCAAGAGTCACACTCTGACAGAGTCTGGCTAGATGCTCACAAATTCCATTTATTTTCTTTTGGGACTCATAGAAAGACTCCATTTCCTAACTTTATGCAGTTACATTGGGGCCATGTACTGAGCTCTGGCCAATGAAATTGGACAGGAGTGATCTAAGTCATTGATAGAGCTGGCTCTTAATTACTTCCATCATCTATGTCCCGTGAGCCTGCTTTTGTAAATAAAATTTTATTGGGACAGAGTCACACTCAGTTGTTTACCTGTTGCTTCTGGCTGCTTTCATGCAACAACAGCAGAGAAGAGTAGTTGTGACGGAGACTATGTGGCCTTTTACCAAAGGTTTGCTGACTCCTGCTCTAGTCCCCTTGTGGTGGATGTTGTGATGAGCCACCCAGATCTCCCTTTAGCAATGAATAACATAATTCCTCAGCTGCTGGGGGTGCTTCTGGAAGAAGGTCCACGTCTACATCCAGTGACTGTTAAGCACAGAGGTTGAACAGCACAGCCACCCTGCCCCAACCCAAGACAGTTCTGAAAGGCCACCCAGGCCCAGAGTTCTCCATTGGCTTGGAGGAGACATTTTGGGAGCTGCATTGCATCTCAGCTTCCCTCTCGGCCCAAGCTTACATCCTTCTCTCCCTTCCGCATGTATTAATATTAATCCCAAGAGCACTTCGTATTAAATGTCCTCACTTTCATCGCCATCTCAGAGTCCAACCTGCAGCAGCTTCCAGCGCCTTCCACAGTGTTTCACATGGCAGTGTCACAGATGGAAGATGCCGGATCCTTGAATCGCTGCTAAGAGGACAGTCACCAAGGGGCACCTCCAGACCCACCTCACACTGTGACTGTGGGCAAGCAGTTAGCCTCTGTTGTGTGATGCCTCTGAGATTTGGTATTGTTTGTTAGAGCAGCTCGCTCTACTTATTTTGACAAGTATACTCAGCAAGGCAAGGCGTTCATGAAATGAGAGGCCCACAGGAGCTGAGACATAGTGTGGGAACCACAGATCATGTACACCTTCTCACACTCACTAAAGGGCATCTGCCCTAGGAGTGGGATGGAAGGTCAAGTCACTCATATCCATTATCTTGTTCACTTTCAGTCTCTTTTTTCTCTTTCTCACCCAGCACACAGAGCAGAATTCTTATAAGTTAAATGTGGGCGTGGTTTGACTGCACCTCCATCCCCGTTTTGGGCTCCACCATCAAAGCATCTTTGAGCAGCTTGCATTCTGCTGTGGTTGAAAAATGTAGCATGTGGATGACTGAGAGGTGGGTAAGTAGGGGATCAAATCAAGCCCAGATGTCAGCCAGTCTCCCCCGACCGAAGCCGCCAGTTGGGACAGAATTCAGAGGAAGAGCCCCCAGTGGGGGGGGGGGGTCCCAGGAGCTGAACATAAACAACCCCATTGTTGACTTCCCACCAGGCATGGCTGCACTTGTGTCTGCTCCACGGTAAGAGTGGCTGCAGAGGCAGCTGGAGCCCAACGTGGTCTTTTGTCTCCCTTCTCTCTGAAGTCATCCTGGGACACAGGTGTGCATCCCTCACAGGCAGCCGACAGAGAAGATGAATCAGCTTCCCTGAAAGACGTGCCCCAGAGCAGTCTGTCAGCTGAAACTCGTCTGAAGGAGCACAGTTTCCCTCCTGACCACAGGATGAAATGAAAATGTGTGGCTTGCCCAGAGAAGAATCTGTGTTATTCTTTAAAGGAACAATGCTAACCACAGATGTGCAGCATCTGGCATGCGGTAGGGATTTCCCTGAATGAGGAGAATGTAACTGGACCAGCCAGTACATGAGCTGCCTTTGGGTCCAGGCATGTATTTGCCTACTTTCAGCTGTGGATTTTGGTTCTCAGAAGTCCGAAGGCCTCTTTATACCACTTGGCTTTTTTTTTTTTTTTTTTTTTTTTTTTGCGGTACGCGGGCCTCTCACTGCTGTGGCCTCTCCCGTTGCGGAGCACAGGCTCCGGACTCGCAGGCCCAGCGGCCATGGCCCACAGGCCCAGCCGCTCCACAGCATGTGGAATCCTCCCGGGCAGGGGTACGAACCCGTGTCCCCTGCACCAGCAGGAGGACTCCCAACCACTGTGCCACCAGGGAAGCCCCCCACTTGGCATTTTTATAATATGCCTCCTCCCGCTATTTATCTTGTATGGCTCTTGACAAATATGTTGAGACACCCAAAGGCCTATATCCCTGCCTTTAGCTCATGCCATTCTCTGTAGCTATTCTGTTATCCCTTTTTTTTTTTTAAATGAATATCTAATTTGTTAGGACTCTTTCCATTGCAGCTAAGAGAAGCCCAATCCAACTTGCCTTGCACTAAAAGCTAAAGTTATTGAGGAATGTAACTTAAAATCCAGGACCATTTAACTTCAACATCAGGCATAGTGGGATCCAGAAGTTCAGATGATTTTTCCAGGAGCCGGTCTTAGTCTATTTCTTCATGTCTAAACTATGTTTCCTTCTACATTGGCTGTAGGTCCAGGTAGGCACTAGATGGGCTGACTTGGCAGCTCCAGGCTCGTGTCCTATAGGTTAGTTATTCTACAGAAAGCGCTTGTCTCTTTTCCAATAATCCTGGGGATGGGGCTGATTAGACCAACTTGAGACATACACAGGTTCACTTATGAATGAATCCCTGTAATCAAGGGGCTGGGATTCCCATGATTTCTCAGGCCTGGGTCCCTTGCTCATCCCTAAGGCCAGGGAGAAGGGTCTTTCCCCAAAAGAAATCAGGATCCTATTATGAAAAGCAGGTTGAATGGATACAGGACAGGGAAAATCAACAGACATACAATCCACAGCCTGCTTCTCAATCTCAAGTTCATTCTCAGGCCTTTCTATAACTCTGACCTTCCCACGGAGGCTTTCCTGGTGACCCCAGTCCATATTCTCCTTTCTTGTCATTGTTACACTTTACAGTTGACTATGGGTTTGTATATACCTCCTGTGTTTCTTCCATGGGATTGTAGAGTCTTCTTAGGTAATACAGGACATGTGGTGGGATGTGGGTAGGATATGGGGGCTAGAAATCATACCGTATTTCCTTATCTGAAACTCAGTGAAATAAGATGGAAACACGGCAGCTTTGAGTTGAGGAAAACATTTACAACAGTTAACGAGCAGTTTGGAACAGGGAAGAAATGGGCCTTAGTGCCAAGGACTGGGGGCTAACTCTGCTTGCGTGTATGAGTGCACCCCCATCCCATGCTCCCCGGTATCTGCCTCCATGTTCAGGTAGGATGCCCAGATCTGCCATACTTTGGGGCTGGCCGAGCACTTGTGAGGTCTTGCTGGCCAGTGCTCTGTGTCTTATATTTCTCCTGTACCATCACACGGGGTGAGCACTTTGTTGAGGCCCTAATGATGACTCAACAGGTTTTTGTTGGGTTAAATTGTGACTTGGATGCCAGCAGTCCAGTCTGGGAGTCAGGAGGACTGAGTTGTAATCAAGGCTCTTGACCTTGTCCAAGCTAAGTAGCCATACCGAGAGAGCAGTGAACAGGATAACAGGTATTTGTGTCTACTGCTTTCATGCACAATGTTTCATTCCTGGCTCACTCACAGTGACCCTGTGAGATAACCCGAATGCTATGAGGTAAGCTTCTCAGGGTTAAGCCTGAGACAAAGCAAACAAACAAACAAACAAAAAAACCCCAAAAACAAAACTGGTTATAATCAAAATCTCCCTGGAAACTCCTATAAATCATCCATAAAGTAGAATTTAAATGGCTTTGTGATTACAACCAAATGCAGTCATCCTTGTGAACTGTGTGGGATGGATATAATAACATTGCATATTATTTACTGCGTGTACATATTCCAAAGTGCAATATTAAATTGTTAACAATGATTTATGCATTCCGTACAGCAAGGTTTCAAAACCAGGAAGGGGAGGAAGAGCAGTTCCTCATCTCTGGTTCTAGCATCAGTCTGGGGCACACGTGCACTGAGTGGATTTACCAAGCAGAATCTTCAGGCCTATTTAAGTTGTTGTTTTTATTTCTCTCCGTTTTTTACTTAGTGCAAATGCGTGGATTTTTGTAAATTAAATGTGTGATGCCCTTCCCCAGTCTTATTCAATTAAAAATGGTGACCATAGATTTAGAAAGTGTCGGGCATTGGGTTGGGTACAGGAATTTAGTAGTGAATGAAATAGGTATGATTTCTAGCCTAATGGAATTTACAGTCTTTTGCAGATTGTTTTATAGATAAAGAAACTGAAGCTTAGAGAGGTGACTGCCAAAGATTGCCCAGCTAGTAAAGAGCGGGCCTGGGATTTGAACGTGGGTCTTTTGACTTTAACCCTAAGCTTTTCCCAGCTACACCCCATTGGTTTCCGTGGCAACCAAAGTCACTTCTACAGCCAAAGTCAGAAACCTGGAGTCCATTATAGAAGAAACAGGCCACTGGAAATGGCCACTAGGCTTGGCAGTTCGGATCTGGAACTGAGTTCATATTTGGTGTTGAATTGTTGCCTCCAGAAATGGGGTGGGTTGGAATGGAATGGTAATGAGGGCTCTGTTTGCTCCAGAAGGCCTATTCCCTACCCTGCCCACCAGCCATAATGGTTGACCACCCTCTTTAAGCCCCCTATTGATTACAAAGAGTTGATTCCTCTCGATGCCAGTGGCTGAGCCAAAAGCATTCAGAGCTGAGCCATGGCCCCCCAAATTACTGCCTTCCGGATGAAATATGTCAGGCAGCTTTCCCAAGAGCCCTTTTTAAGGACAAAGAGGCTGGTTCTGGGCTTGCATCTCCTTTGTTCGGTATCCAGTGTGTGTAGGTTCCTCTCCCATGGGTACCCCGAGTGGCCTGAACACCAGGGTGCCCCCTCTTCCAGAGTCACAGGCCTTCCAAGGGCCTCTCAGTCTCCATCCCAGGAGGAGCCTTGAGGATGCTGCCAACAAGACCCATTAAAAGGCTGTGGTTTGCCCTGGCACTCAGTGTGCTGATCCAGCCCACCCCAGGGGTGGTGGCACAAGACCTGGGGCTCCTCCTAAACTGGGCACTGCCATTTGGGTGAGTTAAATAGCAATCTTCATATTGAAAATAGTGGTGACTCCCCTCCCATTCCCTAAACCAGGGTAAATCTTGCTTCATCTGCTCAGTTTCATTCAGGAGACATCTTCAGTGAGTGGACATTCAAGTTAGAGGTGATTCCTTTCTGTCACTCCTGTCAGAAGGATAAAAATAAGGCATTTAGCCTGAGGAAAGTTGGCTTCTCAAGTAGACTTGTGTATATTCACCCTTTGGAGAAATGTCACTAATGGTATTTTAATAATGCTTTATGTGCCTAGGCACCAGTAATAAGAAGAACTTATTATTTACCAAAGCAACTGCTAGCCCCTTAATGATGGACGAAGTATCAGCTACTGGCAGGATATGTAGTGGGTAAGTGCTGTGCAATTACCAAGCAAATTCATCATTATTTCAGTCTTATAAACCAGAATATGTGTTAAATAATACTTTGGGGCCACTGAAAGTAATTACTGAGCACCATCTCTGTAAGAACATGTAATTATCCTACAGTTGCCCTGTGTTTACTAAGCAAATCTAGGCAATTATTATCTAAGGCCCAAACCCTGCCCTCGGAGCCACAAAAGTGCACCCGAGGGCAGGTCCGCGTTCAGGGTGGAAGCAGCATGTGCACGGGGCCCTGAAGGATCAGGGCCTCCTTTTCCCAATTCCAGCTCTGCCCTCCTTCCTGGCCTCCGAAAAGCAACAAGCAAGGCTTTTTGAAAAAAGTCGATGATGGTGTCTTCACCTCTCCCCAGCCCAGCCCATCCCAGCCCCTGCACTGGCCTCCCTGCCGTTCAGACCTGCCAGGCCCTTCCACTAGACCTGCTGGGACCTCAGCATCTGGCTGTGAAGGGCTCAGTTCAGCAGTTCCAGGACACTCTTTCAGAGGCTCACCTCATGTCAGGAATCACGCTGGGCTCTGAAGACACGGAGATCAGTGAGACACTGCTTTTGAGGGCCCAGCGGGGAGATGCGGACAGGTGTCAGGGAGGCTGCATAGCCAGCACCAAGGTCAAGAGCATGGGCTCTGGAGCCAGCTGACTGGCTTCAGATTTGTTTTTTTGTTTTGTTTGTTTGTTTAAATTAATTTTTATTGGAGTAGAGTTGATTTACGGCCTTGTGTTAGTTTTTGCTGTGCAGCAAAGTGAATCAGTTATACGTATACATATCTCCACCCTTTTTAAGATTCTTTTCCCATATAGGCCATTCCAGAGTATTGAGTAGAGTTCCCTGTGCTACACAGGAGGTTCTTATTAGTTACCTATTTTATACCGGGTGCAGATTTGCGTTTGCGAAGTGGAGCTCCTCAGAGGCCCTCCACTGAGAAAGCACCGTGGCAGTTACAGGGGGCAAGTGCTGACAGCAGTGCTGGGTACATCCAATGGAGGTTCTTTCTGCACCGGCTGGCTGTTATTTTAATGTGATAAACACGTGGGGAAATGCACCTACGGATGGCTCAGCACTCAGAAGGCACCATGAAATAGAGCATTCCCTGATCCCGCCCAAGAGAAACGTTCTTTCCTCCTTGAAGTATCCTGGAGCATGCCATCGCGATGTCTCTTCCTGCAGCTAGCACTTTCTACCAGACACTATGTTATCTGGCGCTGATCTCCGACCTCCCTTACTGCATTTATTGAGTCCCCAGTTTGGGTTTTATTCATCTTTGTGTCTCTAACACCAAGCACAGGGCCAGGAGTGCAGTAGGCACTCTTTACACGTTTGTTGAATGAATAGCAGTTACTCAATAAACACTTGTTAAAAAAAAAAAAAAAAAAAAGAAAGAGCCTTTCAAAGCCCTATTTGACCACGTGGCCAAGGCAATGAGCCCAAACCACAAATTTTATTCTGTTTTCACTAATGTGGGTACATGTGCGGGAGTTGGATTTTGAAAGGATTGCAGAAGAGATTTCTTTCCAGCTCAGATGGGTGAACAAAGACTAATTAATGAAAAACAAAGAAACAAAGGCCCTAAGTATTAGACTCCTTTCTGCTCACTTTGGTATTGATGGGTTGACATTTGACTGTGAGGCTGTGTCTCCAAGCAGGACCGCAGCTCCTTTTCATCAGCCTCAGCCCCGAGCTGGCCCTGGATTGCTGCAGAGCCGAAAGCAGTATTGTTAACTGCTTTTGTTTGAGAGGTCCCCCAGCTGGTCCCGGGTCACCACGCTTCACTGTTTACTTGTATGTTCTTAAGCTGGGGCCCTTGGTATTAGCAAAAGATTAGATTTTTCTTTCTTCATCACCAACTGTTCCTTTCCCACCCCACTCCCCGCATCCTCTGTCCCTTTCCTTTCTTCGGTCTCAGAAGCTCTCTGGGTGAATGTTAATTAGGCTGAACTCAGGCTGGAAGGTCAATGGCCTGGGCCTCTTCTGTAAGGCACCCTCTCTCTGGTGGGTTCTTAAATTTGAGACTAGGAACAATACCTCAACTGGTATCGTTAGCATTTCAAAGAACTTTCCCAAACGTTCTATCTTTTAATCCAACCAACAAGACTAAGTGGTAGCTATTTCATTCTTCCCATTTCATGGTTGAGAAAAGTAAGGCTCAGAGATGGTACCTGGCTGGCCCATGATCACAGCCAGGAGATTGTAGAAGGGAACTCAATGACACGTTTTCTACTTCCTAACTCTAAGGCATCACACTGTCTGTGATGCTCTGAAAGACACAGAAAAGGCTACCTAATGTTTATTAAGCTAAGGACGTTTATGATGAAACAGTTGCAGTGGTGAGGACATAACACTCATTGTCATTGCCTTTTAGAACTTTCTGGATGACAGAGTCTTGTCGTTTCTTGAGTTTGACAATAGGATAGATGAGGGTGAGCTGGAGGTCAGTAGGAAGTATCTTAACAGGAAAGCTAAACATCTCGAAAATGGTTCACCCAACGCCTGTCTGGTCCACTCAACCGAAGAACATTCCAAGCCCAGTGTGTGCTCATCTGGGCGGTTTGGGGCTACAGAGAGGAACCCCCAAAATGCATGATTCTTTTGTTCTTAATCGTTGGAGAAGCAAGATGAATAGTATCTGACAGAGAAGGTCATATCCCAGTAAATAGTTTAGAAAATACTGCTAAGGGACTTAGAACGAAATGAGGTTTGAGCTAGGCCTAGAAGGATGGTCAGTATTGGCATAGGGGTCAAAGTTCTGGCTTGACCAGTAAGCAAGAAACTCAAGCTTATAGAGCCCTGTGTGTGTGTAGACTGTGGTAGAATAATGATGACAACCATACATCATTTTATCATACAACCAAATCACAGGCTCCTTTCCTTGTGGTCTGGCTGACTACTGGTTATCCAAAATCTCTCGTCCTTCGAGGGCAGGCCAAGCTCAACATCTTGCAGAACTTTTTCTGGTCCCTTCATATTGTTTTGCATTTTCACCTTGAGCTCTTGTGGTATTGTACCTGTGCCCACTGCTATTTTTGCCTCAGACTCTTGGTGTTGTGATCACCAACTTTCTTGTTTGCCCCTCCTGCTACATGGAGGTAGGCACTGTGTCTTGTTTGTCTGTCTGTCTCTAGCACCTAAGCAGTACCTGACATGCCAAGTAGGTGCTTAATGAGTGTTGGTTGAATGAACACTAATTGCTGTAAGGCATTCTTCACTCTTGGCTTGCTTTTTTCTCCCCCGCAAGGCTGTAAACATCAGAGATGTAGGAGGGGACCAAGGGTCATAGTGTGTATGTGTGTGTATGTGAGGGATGTGTGTATGGGTATATAACCATGTGTGCACTTAGACAAGGTGGCTCAAGACACCATGAAGCCTATTCCAGTCCAACCTGATCTATTTTCCTTCTGAACATTTTCTGCCCACACCATTGTGAGCGTACAACCTGCACCAGGTTCTATTTTTACTTATTTATTATACCTCATTTGGGGGAGGAGATGGTGCAACAGTGCTTAAAAATAAATAATTGAAACACGCAGGTCTTCTGGCTCCTGACCCATTTTGTTCATTCTTAATCTTTCCTGACCTTCCTAAATGTACTTGTTGGAAAAAGTTTAAAGTTTTCCTTGAAGATAATGTCAGTGAAAATCATCAGTAAACAATCTATAATAGGAATAGAAGAGAGTTTTATTTGAGCCAAACTGAGGACTGTAGCCCAGGAGACAGCCTCTCAGATAACTCTGAGGAACTGCTCCAGAGAAGCATGGTTTTCAGCACAGTTTTATGTCTTGTCAGAACAAAGAACATCAGACAATTCAGGGATACATTCCTTCATGTACACAGCGAGTCAGTATGGCCATGGCACCTGGGAAGGGAGTCTTAGCATTGAAGGAGTACCAGCCTTGGTGTCCCCGGAAGGGAGGCATTTGATCTTTATTTTTAACATGCACGTTCTTTACTTCTGGTCCATGTGCCCTTTTCTTTAATAATTAAAGCAGATGTACAGTGTATGTTTGATAAGCCACAAACAGGCTGTCCTAGTTAGCATCAAATTCAAGTTAGCTCACGTATAAGCCAGAACGACTTCCCCATACCGCAATATGTGGAAATTTCTTTTATCACTTCCATTTCAGCTCTGAGTTCTGGTTGTGGGAGAGCTCCAGCTCTCCTACACAGTACCGAATCCCCATGAAGCATGAACATTCATCACATCAGAAAACCACAGGTATTTTCTTTTGCTTCACATTTTGAGAAAGCCAGGTAGGATTTATCCTCACTTAGCCAACACATCTTCCTTAACAGCAATTCTGTGGAAAGACGAAGCAGGAGCACAAGAAAGCAAAGCTCTTAGATTTTTCTTCTGTTAGAACTTGTCACCTTGTATAAAAATGACTTGTTTGCAAGGGCGGCTCTCCCCGTAGACTGTGAACTCCTTGGGGCCAGCCAGAGAGTTGGGGCCAGAGAGTATTCTTTTTCATTTTGAATCTCTAAAGTTCAGCATGGTGTCAGTGGGAGAGACATAGTCTTGAGTGATGTGACTTGATGCAAAAATGAACAGAAGTGGTGGAACTGATAAACTGAAGAAGTGATACTCACCAAATTCATCACCACCATAAAATAAGGAGAGCTTATTGAACTCTTACCTAATGCCCAGCACTATTTTAAGCACTTTATATTTATTAACCCTTGTGTATTCATTTTCTTTGGCTGCTGTAACAAATCACAACTTAGTAGTGTAAAACAACACATGTATTCTCTTACAGCTCTGTAGGTCAGAAGTCCAGCAAGGGTCTCAATAAAATCAAGGAGCATATTGAGCATGTATCGATTAAATAATCAGAAATTAATGATTTTAAAGAATTAAGTCACTCATGAAACAAATACACAGTAGCTTCTTTATAACCTAAAATTTGTCTTTCTTGAATTAGAGAAATTCCATATACGATGGATTAAAAACAGATCAGAAGTAAGATATTTTATTGTAATTTCAGAAGACCAACGAAAAAGAGAAGATCCTGAAAACTTGCTAGTATGGTCTGAATGTTCATGACCCTCCAAAATTTATATGTTGAAAACCTAATGTCCAAAGCAATGGTATTAAGAGGTGGGGCCTTTGAGAGGTGATTAGGTCATGAGGGTGGAACACTCATAATTGGAATTTGTGCCCTTTTGACAAAAGGCCCCACAGTGCTCCCTCACCCCTTCCACCATGTGAAGATACCACAGAGAAGTCTGCAACTCAGAATAAGGCCTTCACCTGACCATGCTGGCACCCTGATCTCAGACTTTCAGCCTCCAGAATTGTGAGAAATAAATTTCTATTGTTTATAAGTTAAAAAAAATAAAGGTGCAGGCAGGGCTGCATTGCTTTCTAGAGGCTCTAGAGGAGAGTCCATTCCCTTGCCTGTCCAGCTTCTAGAGGGCACCCTTGGCTCATGGCCCCTTCTTCTCTCTTCAAAGCCAGAAGTGTTGCATCTCTCTGACCGTTCTTCTGTAGTCAGTCATCTCTGTCTCTGACTCTACTTTTCTGTCTCCCTCTTCCACTTTTTTTGTTGTTGTTGTTTTGCAGTACGCGGGCCTCTCACTGTTGTGGCCTCTTCCGTTGCGGAGCACAGGCTCCGGACGCGCAGGCTCAGCGGCCATGGCTCACGGGCCCAGCCACTCTGCGGCATGTGGGATCTTCCCGGACCGGGGCATGAACCCGTGTCCCCCGCACCGGCAGGCAGACTCTCAACCACTGCGCCACCAGGGAAGCCCTCCCTCTTCTACTTTTAAGGACCCTTGTGATGACATTGGGCCCACTGGATAATCCAGCATCATTTCCCTATCTTAAGGTCAACTGATTAGCAAACTTAATTCCACCTGAAAAGTTAATTCCCTTTTGCCACGTAACGTAATATACTCACAGGTCTGGGGATTAGCATGCGATCATCCGTGGGGGCCATTATTCTGCCTACCATGTCTTGAAAGTAGATACTATTTTCATCCTCATTTTACCAGTGAGGAGACGGAGTCACTGAGAGACAAAGTAACTTGCCAAGGCCAAATAGCTAATTGGTGGTGAAATGCAACTGGATTCATTTGAGAGGCCAAGGTGGACCACACATGTTCCTGAGCTGCTGCTTTGACCTGCCTGACTTCTCAAGAATGAGGAAGTTGAAGACAAAACAATCCACTTGCTGGGATATGTTTCTCCTTTAAGAACAAACAACAATAATAAACCCTCCCATACCTCAGCCTCACATGTCAAGAATAGCTTTCAAAGACAGTAACAGTATTGTTTTCTCTTCTTCGGGAAGAAAACTCTAACACGAAGTCTTAACTGTGGGGGTCTGGTGCAGGGTTGTTGCAGATGGTAATGTTTCCTCTCCTGGCTTGAAACGTGTGTAGCTTCCTATAGTCCTTGGGATAAAACCTAAACTTCCTCCACATTCCAGAAGACCCTTCGTGACATGACTCCTGACTCACCTCCTTGGGCCTCAGCTTCCTCCTTCTCGGCAACGCAGAGCAGTGGTTAAACGCTCAGACTTTGGATTCAGATCTCACGTCTACATGACTTTCCTTCCTAGCTGTTTGACTTTGGGCAGGTTATTGTTGGGGGGAAACTCTTGGGGTTTCTGAATTGCGACTCCCGCCCACCGTAGACTTGGAAGCAACTGAATGGTAGGCATCCATTCATCAGCTTTATTACTAATAAGGCTGGATGGGACCTGCAGGCGAAATCAGTTTTCTGAAGTCTAGACGTCTGGATTCAGGTATGGGTGAATCTTACCCAGGTGTTCAAAGCAGGCAGAGAACTGCAGGTTTTCTCCTGTGGTTGTACTCGGCTCACCAGACGCAGAGGCGGAGGATGTGTGTGTTGGGGGTGGGTGCTGGGTGGGGACAGCTGCTCTGAAAACGTCGAGAATTGGAAGGGAATGAAGGACACCTGCTCCGAGGTTTTCTCAGTCTCCCTAATTCGACACATCACGTTGGGAGGCGGAAATGCAAGGTAGAAGGACAGGTAGAAGCTCCTTCCCAATCCTCCTGAGAGGCCTGAAGTGTCCGCTGGGTGCACAGGCAGAAAGCCGAGGAGAGAAGAGGCTGTGCATCACTTGATCTCGTGTGAATCAGATCCCGTGCTTCGTGTCCAGGTAAACCGAGCGGCCGAGCCCAGAGTAGAGGCGGAGTAGAAACGGTCCACACCAAGTGGCCATCAGCCACATCTGCATGCACGCTTTCAACAAATGGTTTATTGAGTTCCAACTCTTTAATAGACACCCAGGGGATATAAGAATGAATATGACAGGAGCCCTTCTCTCAAAGAGCTCACAGGCTACTGGAGGACGAAAATTGCAAACGAGTGGGGGCATCACGGTATTACAGGTGCTATGAGAGGGGTAGGTTCCAGGTATTGGTGCAAACGAGGGCTTGGCTGGTGCAGTGGGGCGGGGAGTGCTGGAGCTCTGGAGTTAGCCTGCCTTCTTTTGAATCCCAACTTGGTTACTTAGTTGCTCTGGAACTTTGGGGAGGTAACTTAAGCTTTCAAAGCCTCAGTTTTGTCATTTGTAAAACGCAGATGGTAATGGTAACCACGTCAAGTGATGATGCATGTAGAGTGCTTCGTGAGGTGCTTGGCAGGTACCTAGATGCCAAGGTAAATGCTACTTATCATTACTGTTACTATTACTACTATTATTATTGCTTAGTGGGAGTTTAGAGAGGGAACACTTGAGCTGAGTCATGAAGGATGAATGGGAATTGGCTTTGCGGAAGTTAGCAAGAAGTCAGGGCCAGCGCACGGCACAGCTGCAAGGGGCCTCGTTCCCACTGTAGTCTGTGTGAATGGCTCCCCCTGGAGTTGTGCGGTGCACAGTTTCCACGGCAATATAATACGCAGTGGCCTGGAAGTAAGGATGTTCCACCAGCAGGAGGAAGGAGCTAGGTCCCAGCAGGACTTCTCTTCTTCAGGCTGAGTGCTGATATCCTCCACACCAGCTGGTGTCATGGGGACAGAGATGCTTAAGGAATCACAGCAGCTACTGCAAACAGACAGAGAACATCTTTGGATAATGTGACTTTGAGAGCTGCAATTCCTTGTGGAGACCGGGCACACCAGTCTGGACTTCATGCCCAGCCTTGTTCTAATGCAAGCATCCAGCCACCTTAATCTTATGCTGTTGGTATGAAGCCTAATTTAAGACAGATATGTGTTAAGACAGGTTGGACATCCAGAAGGTCCAAGAGGCCTCTCAGCACCTTGGTCTCTGTCTCTTCAGGGCTGGGCCCAGGTGTAGATCGCCGATGTTGCCCTGGTTACAGTGCCTTGGTGAAGAACACGGCATCTCTCCCTGACCCATTAGGCTGTATAAATGGAGATTTGGCCGAGGATTAGGGCCCACGCCCTGCCTGCTGTGGCTGTCTCTGCTGCCTTTCAGAACTCCAGATTCTGGGCCTCAGTTGCCCGATTCAACTCTTGTCTCATTGGACCTGAGATACCATTCTGCTTCTCTCTGACTCAGCTGATTTTGCTGGACTCAAGCTCCGGTCTCCTTTAGGAAAGCCGTCAGGTTTAAGCAGCTCACCATTAACCTATTTTTAAATCCTGGGGCCACCAGTATTAGTGTGTGACCTTGAGCTATTTACTTAAATTGTCAAAGCAATCAGTTTCTTTGTGTATAAAGTGGAGATAGTAGCGCTGACCTCATAAGAATGTTGCGAAGATACATGGGATTTGATAATACAAAGTGCTTAGTGAATGATACAAAATTAGTTGTTTTCCTCATGTTGGGGGCACTCATAAATTCTTCTTGGATGGCTGCTCTGATTGCCCTTCCTGAATGTCTGCCTTGCCCGTTGTCCAGAACATCTGGGTACCTGTGACACATAGGCGGTCACCCTAGCAGCAGGGGCAAAGCCTGCTCCACTTGCCCCATTCTACTGAGCCCCAAATACAGTGAGGCCCCAAAACCTCTAGTATCACTGAATT
Organism: Delphinapterus leucas; assembly: GCF_059928025.1. Classification (NCBI taxonomy): domain Eukaryota; kingdom Metazoa; phylum Chordata; class Mammalia; order Artiodactyla; family Monodontidae; genus Delphinapterus; species Delphinapterus leucas. The sequence continues at coordinate 86,364,717 of NC_143139.1, read as the reverse complement.
TTGATTGGAACAAGTTTTTTCCCGCTTTTGTTGACTTCCTCTAGAAATTTTCTTTTTCTTAAAGTTTTTGAGTATGTCAGGAATAAAGAATTTGATCCAGTGGGTTGAAAAGTATTTGCCAGTATTTTTGCCTTATTCCCTAGATGGCTGACTCAGAAGGCGGGGGTCCCAGCATCAGCCATTCCACTTCCCCCATCTTTGAAGGGATGTTTACCTTCACGCCAGTTTCCTGCAATTTACAACACTAGACATTAATTTTCCCAGATCCTATTGGTGCTTCCAAGAGGGAAGTTGAGTTGACTTGCTAGGAAATCCACCTCTGGTGCAGATAGAAAATAGTTCCAGAGACAATGCGCAGAGAGAACATCCCTCATCTTGACAGTCACGGTCATTCCCTAGAGCCCACTCCAGCCTGTCTGAGAAGCGTGGGAGAAGGTACTAACCATTTTTTTTTTTTGTCTAAATCCAGCACTTTAGTTTTCTTCAATAATATTGGTTTTGTAAAATGATACATGATAATGATTAAAGCAAGTCACACAACATAGAAAAATGCAAAGAAGCAAACTAAAGATGATGTCCAATCTCACTACTCAGAAATGACCACCTTCAGTATCTGTGATCATAATTCCATCCTTTCTCCCTCTCTCTTCTATGCGGATAAAGAATAAATAGAAACGAATAGGAGTATTCTATGTGTGTCTTCAAAACCAAAAAAGTATTAAGTTAAATAATCTGCTATTTCGTAGAAGTAAGGGAACAGAGAATTACCAAAACCTCACATAAACATTTATTTACAACTAGTAATACGTTTCTGAAAGAGCCTACCAAAGGCAAAAACATAAAGATGATAAAAAACTAACAGCTTGGGGTTACTATATTTTTTGAACATGTGCTTTAAATGTAGACAAATCTGTAAGTCTCTATTATGGCAACCTCAGAAATTAGAATTCTTACACTTCACTTATCCTCTGTCTCCTCTTTGTTATATGATAATTTTTATATTTTATTTTTAAACTGCAATTATTGTGGCTTGATAGCTCTAGCTTTATATTTTGATATACTCATTTTCACCACCGACGCTTTTAAAAACATTCTAAAATCTGATTTTTCTTTTTCAGGGTTCTTTATTTTGATTCATCTTTCGGTTGGCTGGATTTGATAAACAATTCTTTTTTTATTATTTTCAAAGGGCACATTAAGCTATATTCTCTATTTTTTCCCCCTTTTTTGGTATGTTCCATTTGGCTGTTGCTTTTGAATTTGAAGGACAACGTCCTTGTATGTAAAATTCTTGGGTCACCCTTTATTTCCTTGGAATTTATGATCGCTGTCTTACGCTGTTGAGATGTTTGACGCCAGCCTGAATTTTACCCTTGTAGGTAACTTGGTTTCTCTGCTTATGTGTCCATGGTATTTTATGACAGTGAAGCTAGGGGTGGGGGGATATGTAGGTAGGAGTGAGGTGGTGATGGGAAGATGAGTGACTATTACATAAGGAAAGGTAGTGTGGTAGGATGTGGGAAAAGAGCGCCCTAAGGGAGAGGACATTGAACTGCCTTCTGCATAACTTTGCAACTCGTTAAGAAGAAACAGAGCCAGTTACCAAAGAAGTTGCTCTCTAGGGGACAAGAGTTTTAATGCAAACTGAGAATATGATTGCTTTACCTTGCACAGAAAATGGTCTTCCTTTCTACAGCACTTTGAGGGAAGACCAGAGGAGAAACGGCACATTTCTATAAGCAATTGCAATGGCAAATGTACCATTTTTCCTGTTTAAAGAGTCAAGTTTCACTTTCCTTGCTAGCAGGAAGGCCTTCAGCTCAGATACCTCCAATTATTTTCTGTTTGGCTTCGCAGACCATTAAGCAATGGATTTGGCCACAGGCTCACCCTTCCTAATGATGTTTTTCTTGGGCTAATATGAAAAACCAGTTGGCAATTGCCGAGTAACCACACGATGACAACTTGGCGGGGGGACACAAAGGGTCCAGGTGTATGACAAATGGCAGAAAGAAACCAGAATGTGATTTGGACAATACTGAATCTGCAAAGCATTCGAGGTACCATTAAAGAGATGCCTGTAAATCATTCTCTTGGAGGGTCTGACACAGATGGAGTCTCTGTGGCTCCGGAAAGCAACCATCGCTGCTCTTGAAAGACAAGTGGAAAAAATGACCCTTTGAGTTACAGGCGCCTCCATCCATCGAGGCCTAATTGGTTGTCCTGGCTTTCACACTGTCAGAAAGCCAGGTTCTATGATGATGGGCCAGCAGGAAAGAAAACATTATCAGCCTCAGGGCCCAAAAAGCCACCACGCAAAAGAAGGGAGGGAAACATTTGAAATCTGACTTGCATTCTGATTTTTCCATCTTGAAAAGAAGTTCTGATGGAGCTTACAATCTAAATAACGCAAATAGAATGCTTTTGAAATGCTAATGAGAGCTACCATTTCTTGTGTATGTACTCCCTGTCTTTCACTAAGCGCCCTACACATACTTTATCTTATTGGATCCTAACAGCTCTGAGAGGGAAGGATGATTATGGTCTCTGATCCTGGTAACTAGTAACGTTCTCTCTGACCACAGAACTGTCTCTAACTCTAGGGGGTGGGGTGGGATGATGACCAGAGAAATAGGCCTTGGCCTGTGTTCTCTATGAAGGGGTCTCCTCCCTCCACTGATGTTGTCTCAGGTCCCCGCTGGTAACTGGGGAGCCGATGGTCTACCCCTCTGCTGTTGCTCGGGACCCTACCTCTAGGCCGGCTCCTTCTTTTCCTCGGACACATGATGATGGAGAAGGGTTAGTGAAAATTCAAATATAGCACCAGAAAGCCACGGCTCTGATCTTCGGGCTCTCTCTTTCCTCATCCATGTGATGTGTATCTTAACAATACTTCTTTCCCTTGGCAAATTGCCCCCTCTAATTCCTGCAACCCCAGCCCCTCAACAACTTGGGACTTGGAAAACTCCAGGCCTTGTAGCGAGGCACAGTGCTTTCCCTGCTTGTACAAAGGAGGATGAAATGCTCGGTCCAAGTGGTGACCCCTTCTTGGCCTCGGGCAGAACCATGCTCGGGTGGCTCTTTCCAATGCTGTTGGTTGGCATTGACTGCAGTGGAAGGGGAAGGGCAGTCCTCTCCTCTAAGGGATGAGTTGGGAAGGTGGAGGCTTCTAGAGGTGAAAAGACTTGCCTGACTGAGCAGAATTAGAATGTGGCAGAGCTGAAATCAAAACCCAGACTCCAAATCCCAAGCTCTCAACCATCATGGCAGAAATGGGGGAAAATTGAAAAAGCGATTCCAGAAATGACCGGTAGTCATTTCTTTCTGATCTGTCCAAACCTGACTTCTTTGCCAGCAAAGACAAGCCCAGACCTCTGACTTCTTACTGTCATTCCTCCTGCCGCCCCCTGCCCCCACCCCACCTGTGAGTGTCTGCCTCACACTGACAAGTTCACTCAGACAACAGCCCATCTTCCCTCTGCCCCCCATCCCTCTCTGTCCAGAGATCCCACTTCTTCTTCTCAACTATCCTCCTTCCTCCCCGACTCCCCACCAGTATTATCTCTTCTGGATGCAGAGCTGCCTTTGAAGTCAACCAGGAGATTTCATTTGGGGAAAAAAAAAATATGTCTGGAGAGGGCGGCAGAGGGAGAAAGATGGGCAAAGGGCCTGGCGTCCTTCACCCTTTTCTCTCATCTCTGACCGTTCATCTGGTGGAACCACAGTATTGAAAAGATCTGAGGCCAAGGACCGGGAGAGCATCAGTTCCCGGGATGGTATTAAGCACTTGGAAAGGGACAAGAAATCAATTCATCCAGCAGCTTAAAAAAAAAAAACGAAAACAAACCGGCAGAAGTAGGAAAAAAGCCCTGCCTTCTCCCCAGTTTCCAAGGAGCCCTTTGATAATGCAATGACTCTAGGCCATACACATTGGTCACATTATTTATCACTGGAGCATGAATGTCCTAACCACATCCAAGGGCTTTCACTGGGCTCCTTAAATCATCCAGGACCACAATGAAATGCAAATAGCCTAGTGGAGGACTGGAGCAGAGGAAAGGCGTCCTGGCCCCCAGCCTTCTCCCTCAAATCTGGGGGCAGCCCCAGGGCCCGGGAGGGACTTTCTCCTTTGTTCCCCTGCCCGGCATCCTGTGTTCCTCTGTCCGGCTGGGATGATGGAGTTGGTTTATGCACTGGGTTCTTGGAACTTTTCTTTTTTTGTTGCTTGTTCTCGAAAATGGTTGAGGCCTGCTCCAGGAATGGAGTACCCCTGCAGGTAATTTACTTTCCCCTACATGCCTGGAGAGGGTTTCCATCTTTTCTCCCAGAGACTTTGTAAGTATGAAAAGGCACAATGACAGTGGTAAGGTTTTGGCTGGAAGTGAGTTTGAGAGGAAGCAACAAGGCTCTTTAGGGCCGTGGGCTTGGGGTCTAGCTACTCCTTCCCCCACTCAGCTCACTGTGTGATTCTGAGTGAGTCATGTAACCTTTCTGGTTTCTGTTGCTTCATGTGTAAAGTGAGGGCTGTAATGGATGTTTAAGGACTGCCCCCCCACCATCCCTCATTTCCCTTACCTGCTGTACCCCAAATTCTCCAGCCATGTGGCCTGGATGAGGATGACATTCCCCCTAGCTCCAAGGATGGACTCTGGCTTGGGCCAAACAGCAGGTGGCATTCTTTCTTCCCATCATGACTGCTTCAGAAATGGGCATATGATCTAAGCCAGTCCAATCAGAGGGAACCTTAGGACTTTTGCTAGAAATGCTGAGACACAGATTCTATTTCTGCTGGATGTGAGTATAGAATCGCGTAGCTCTGCGAGCTGTTGCCGGTCATCTTTTAACGCGATGAGGGGACAGACTACTCAAGAATGGAACAGACATCAAAGAAAATGGACTACTATTATTAAAAAAAAAAAAAAGGAAGAAAGAAATCAAGTCCTCATCTCAAAATATGAATGCTGGATCAAGCTTTGCCTGAAGCTTCTTCACTCATCCCTGGACCATTCAGTTATGTGAAAATGAATTCCTTTTATTGTTTGAATTTGGTTTTCTAAAGGCCGATGATTTAGGATTGGTCTTACTGCCAGAGAATAGACATTTTTAGCTTTAGAGTTTCCTCTAGAGGGAAAGGAAAAAAAAAAACAACTAAAAAACTTTTTTGTCCTCCTAGTTTGTTCTAGGAACTATGTTAGGCAGGAGAGCGCACTGGTGAAGAGGCTTTGGTTCTGTAGTTGTACAAATTTGGCTCAGATCCTTCAAACCCCAAAGGTGAGTCAAACTCCAAACCCAAAGGTGAATAGGTCCAAGGCCCTTGAAGTACTTTATCTTCTAAGCTGCATATAAGACCTCGATTGTTCACTTGAGGGATTTGGGTTTCACAATGTCATGAAAGCTTTAGGTATTTAGCTTGATACAAAGCTCCTCATAGGGTGAATACATTTTTATGCATTACGCTTGTACTGGGATAATTAATCCTGAAAGCGAAACTAAATACTAATCAGAGAGCTGGCTGATTCATAGAAGCCCATGTAAGTCTCCTTACTTTGGCTCGGTGCTTGGTTGGTTCTCTGAAATCTGATCAGTACATTAATGTTCACAGGACCTGCTACTTTGCAAATCCGATGAAATCTCACCGTACCAGCTTCCCTGATATCCTGGGGAAAAAACCGGCCAACTACATCTTACTGGGCAGTGAGAGTAAGGTGTGTTTCTAAATCCATTTTCTCTTTGGGGAACGGAGATTGGGGTTTGATCAATTGTCAATAACTTGTGGCACTTACAGACAGGGTATTTACCAGTACCCAGATTTGGACTTTTTATTTCCTCAAGTATGTAGCCTAGGTGCCAAGATTCCCTGTCCCAGCTCGGGATTTACACCGAGGACAGACATTTCTAGGCAGCTGAGCATTCTCACTAAACATCAAATGTACCATCACATTTCTCAAGAAAGTGAAAGACACCGCGTGTTTCTTTCACTTGGGGTTCTTTTGGCTGTAAGCGATAGAAAACCCAACCCGCTGTGATGTGTGCAGAAAGGGGAATTTGGTAACTTCTATAATGGAGTAGTGTAGAGGCAGGTGCTGGATGCAGCCATGGCAGGGGCCGGGGCCTGAATGACATGATAGCCAGTCTCTGCTTTATCCCTCAGTTCTGTGTTGCCTTCGTTCCCAGACAGCCCCTACCTTCACAGTTGCAAGGAGCTGCCTTTTCACTGCTAAACTGTTCCTAGCGGGGCATATTTGAAAGGAGCAGCGTGGAAATGGGGTTCTAACAGTTTATGCTGAAGTTAGATCATGGGGCACTAATGCAGCTTCAGCAGGCTCGGGGGCCTTGAGTTAAGGGCGGTGATTCAGGCCAATCTGCTCACGAACGAGGATCAGAGGCTCACGTAGAGAAAGGGACTGACTGGTCCACGATCAATAGCTGTCCCTACTTTGTTTCTCTGGACCCCAGATCCCAGATCTTCACACCAGGATCCACTGATGTCCTGACCCCCATGCTGGCAGATCTGGTTTTATCCCAGTTCCCGAGTAAGCCTGAAAGAGCTAAGAGAGATGTGAGATCTGGAATAAAGTCTATCTGGGTTTCTGTTGCTTCAGCTTTCCCGGAATTCTTCTCTTCCTTATTTTGGTGACAGTAAATTTCTTTCCTCTGGGGACATTATTCCATTTAGATCAGTTGAAACCAATATCTTTCACATGAGGTGGGCCTATGACCTTGGTCAACTAAAGTTTATATTCCTCTGGTCACGGTGATTGATTCAGGGAAAGGATGTTACACAAGCTGGGGCAATCAGAGATCTTGCCAGAACTTTTCCTCCGGAGCTACTGAGTGAAAAATCTTGCATTCGCCTTCTTGCTCTGCATAAACAGCTACGAGTTTGGAGCTGACAGTCACAGACCACTTTTGCCACTACGAGGAGGGAGCCTGTTTGGGAACGAAGCCAGCACAAAGGCGAGCAGAGGGGAGAGATGCGGGGAAAGAGAGAGAGACGGGGGTTCCTGAATACGTCACCGCCTTGACTTTTTAAAATTATGTGACTTGATTCCCTCTTGTGCTAATTCACATTGACTTGGTTGTCTGTCACCGGCAACACTAAGAATCCTGGCTCATTTGGTTAGGATTTCTTGATGGCCCACACTGTGGCTCGTTGGCAGTTTTGATGGCCACCACGGGCATTCATAGGTTGGGTGGATGCAGGAAGCAGGAGGGAAAGATGTTATTGGAGGTGGAAGTGACATCCTCCCTGAGGTGGTTCTAGTCAATAAAGCCAGTCCTCTAAGTTGGGTTTAAGGGCAGTAGAAGTCTGGTACCTGGAAAAGGAGGAGGCTTGTTTGTGAGCACAGGAGAGGTGGCCCCTTTGGGAGAGGAAATTCTCAGGAATACCTGAGATCTTGCGACAGGGGCGGGACTAGAATCAGAGAGATACAGTTTATTCCTCTTAACTCAGCCCCATTTTGCCCCGAGGCTGGTGTGTCTTGGAGAAACACCAGGGGTGGAAAGGATGGCTTAACCTAGGGATAATCTACAAAGTGTGGTTGCTATGGTGATTATGTTAGATAATGAAAACATTAATCAGGTGAAGGACAGTGGGGTGGGTTTCGTGGGGAACTAGGAAACCCTCCGGGTTAGAATTCACCTCAGGTAAAGAGTAGAGGCACAGAGGTTTGTTTCAGGGGACACAGAAGCATCATAAGACGGTGGGAGCTGTTTACACAGCGTATATACATCACTGGTTGTCTCACCCAGCACTGAAAGCCTCTTGAGTGTGTCCTCAGGAAATGAGTGCTGAGAATAAAGCAGAAGTTATTTCAAGAGACTCTAGCAATGCTAGGACATCAAGGCAGGCTGTGACAATGCCAAGGTGTCTAGGGGTGGCTTTGTGAGTCACAGAGTTTGAGGCAGCAGCAGGAGGGTAATGGAACACTTGTTCATGATCACACCTGAGATCCTCTAGGGACTCCAAAGATGGTGGAGGGACTGTGTCGGGGAACAGAGTTCTACCAATTTCCCTCACAGGATTAAAGCTAGAGAAACACTTGCTTCTCCTCTTCGGATCCCTAAGATTAAGTCTTGTCCTTTCAGTGAGCTAGGCTTCAGCCTCTCTGTCAACCCCTTGGCCCTCCAGCTGGCTCCCCTGGGTCCTGAAGCCCGAGGAACCCTCATCAGCGGTGGACACTCTGGGGTTATTCAGATCCTTGGGGAAAAGCCTGGTGGGCAGTGTCTTCGGTGATTAAGGTAGTGAAACGAGAGCAGTGGTGGAGGGATATTTTTTAGATGTGACAACATTGGGTGTCCTCAGCCTTCCCACCATTCTGCTCTGGCATAGAACCACTCTATGTCTTGCTCTTAGATCTGCAGAGCGATACGTCAAATGCCTAAACATGCCCAGCTTGGAAACATGTGATATTTATTGCCAGCCTGGAAACCAAATTCCTTTAGAACGCTTGCATAGGTTATGATTCTCTCCTCAGGCAATGGAGTAGTGATTAAGTAGACATTTGCCTACAAAACACAGATGACACTTCAATCTTTGGGATCTTGGATTCCCGAAACCAACCTGTTAAACTGAGACAGGGCTCACGCCTGTCTCTGAGATGGTGGACTGCAACTTGCAAACTGGCCCCTCTGAAACGGTTGTAAATTAAAGCCATTCCAGGGACAAGCCATTCCAGCTGAAGCTCATACTGAAACTCTGGGCTTTGGTGACACGAGGTTCATGTTAACTATTTGGGCAGGTCTGTGGGCTTTATATATGGTAACCACACGGTTTGACAAGCCACTTAGGGGGAAGACAGGACAGATACCAAGTCTGGAAACTTCCTAAAGCATCTGGTGTGTCTGATTGCCACAGGTATTATCTAGGATGCCGTCCACATCTGATATTCAGGTGGGCAATATCAAGGTGACATTGTTATTTATTTCTGTGACCTGGCAAGAGCATAGGAGGTGACAATGCAGAGAGACATCTGAAAAGTTAAGAGGATCATGTCTCTCTCCATCAGATGCAAGGGGTTGGATTGCAAAGATGACCAGTCAGTTAGTTATCTGGGTCTTATCCCATTCAGTTATAAGTTCTGGAGATGGATAATTTTTTTCCTGTCTCAACTAGAGGACAGAGGTAGGTTAAAAATCTAAAAGCCATTCTTGTTCCTCAGGGCAGAGGGTTTATCTCAGTACTTCTTCAAGGATAGCAGGTTTGCACAGTGCCCAGCACATAGCAAGACTTCAATAGATGTCAGCTTGTGTTGTCATTATGACATGTCACAGAGGTGAAGGCCCTAGTAGAGAATACACGAGCACTGGAATCTGAAACCTGGGTCTGAAATCAGGCTCCACCACTTCCTCGCTGTGCGACCTAGGGCAAGTTACTTAACCATTCTGAGCTTCAGCTCTTCATTTTGTGTTATGGTCGTAATTCCAGGCTCCCAGAGAGCATAATTCCCTGAAAGTAAGTGGTTAATTGTACCCTATATAAGAGAGTCATCAAGAGGAGAAGGGGGAAGTGAAGAAACAGGAAAAATTTATGTTCCATTAAACTTGATGGGTGGGTCCTTTTATCTATTTAAATTTCATACAATCTTTTCTGACACAAATCCTCAAACTGGCAAATTTAGCATTGCTGTGCTTTAAACTTCCTATAGATACTTATTCTCTTTAACATGTTTTCTGCAAAGCAGAGTCCTTTGTGTTGTTTGGTCCTGGGCTGAGTAGTGGGTGGGGGAGAGGGGTTGGGTCAGGAAGCAGACTGGGCTGAGACCTACTCTTTGTGGGGTGGGTAGCACTTCATTATTTTGGATGGTTTAAGTACATGGCTATTCTAAGCCTGTGCGGCATTAAGTATACTTTCCTCTCCTTAGCAAGAGTGTTGTCACTAAAAATAACCAGGAAGTTGATGAGAAGAGAGTGGATAGGTTTGGGAGGGTTGGGGGAGTTGAGGAGACCGCTCCATGCAAATCCATTTTATAGCCTGTGGAACCTTCAAAAGAGGTGCAGTAGCGGAGTAGTTAACTACCAAATGCAATCCCTGGGCGTGCCCTTTAAGAATCATGCTTCTTATAATACTAGCCCAAATTTATTTTTAAGAGTCTGTTTTCTACCACAGTTTCTAGTAACTGTTGGGAATTTGGAGAAAAAAAAATAAAGGTTTTGCGTCAAATGCTCTATTCTGGTCCGGTGCCACGCACAATAGGAACTGCACGGTGTGATGGAAACAACGCTTAATTAGGAGTCAAGGGACCCGCATTCTCCTTCCAACTGTGATTTTAGTTTGCTTTGCAATCTTGGGCACTTACTTTCCTTCTCCGGTCCTCAGTTTCCCCATGTGTAATATGAAGATCTTCACCTAGATCATGTGATTTAAAACTTTAAAAGAATGCATCTGTAAGGAATATAAATGAATTCCTTGAAATGAGTCCTTTATGAAAAAAGTAAAAGCTGCCCTGTGTCCCTAAGACTGGGCCCCTGTTCAACCCTGATGAACTCCCAGATTTCAAATTGAAATCGTACAAATTGAACGGCAGATTTCGATTTGAAAAACCACACAGCAGAGCATCTTCAACATCATGTTCAGGTCCATCATTCCTTAGACACGTGTCCCATAATGAATACAGGAGATCAGAAGGTTTGGGACTGGGGTGGGAGGGGTGAGGACCGTCTCTGAGCCTGAGGTCAATGCTAAGTGGGCGCAGGGAGCAGTGCCTCTCGACGCAGTAGGATCAGAATGCAGAGGGGCTGGAGGGTCACATGGGGTCCTGGGACAGCACAGAAAGCCCCCGCCCAGGCTGGCTGCTGTGGAGGAAGAAATCAGGTCCTAAAACTCTGGCTGCCATTTGGCTGCAGGTGGCTGGGAAATGGTCGGCTGCCTTGGGATCAGGGCACAACCGGGGCTAGCCCTGCCAGGGCAAGAAAGATGCCTTTGGGTGGCCCTGAAGGTACTATTCCTCTCTGCTCATTGACTCTCAATCTGGGCCATTTGAAACCAGCCAGGCAGCTCTTGGAGGTAAGCAGAAAATGCTTCGCCTTCCCCTCTGCCAGGACAAATGTCACTGCTCTTTGAGGTCCAGCTGTACCCCAAAGCCCTTCCCGACAGTGGCAGCACCTCCGTTTAGCAGCCTCGATGCACTTTTGGTCTGATCCACACCTGTGGGCCCTGGACCGCCCTAGTTCCCAAACCAGTCCTGGGAAGGGTTGAGAAGTGTTTCTCTAAAGATGCTCCACAGAGCTCTGCTTCCATAGGAGATGAACACACACTCCATGAAAACTGAAAATCATGGTCAAATACATTTGGGAAACGCTGAGCTAAAGTTAAACAGGTTTCTTCATTATGAAGCATCTCAGAGTTTTGAAACTTTAAGAGGCAGGCAGGTGCGGGCTTTCTAAACGAATTTATTTTGGCCCCTCTCGCTGACCCTCTCGGCCCCTTTTGTTTTCATCCAGCATTTGTTCAGTGATCTAGAATTAACTCTGGCGAAGGAAATGGCAGCCGAATCACGCTCGCCCAGTTGCTGAGTTCAACCAACAATTTTTGAGCACCACGATGTGTCAGGCACTTGACTGATGCTGGGAAGACAAAAAAGCGTGAGTTGCACACTTCCTGCCTTCCAGAGTCCATGACCTCCCAAGGCCATCAAATAAGCAAATAATAGTTGCAAACACAGCATGACAGACTCTCCAGCTGGAGGATCTCCAGCACCGAGCACAGTGCCTGGGACCCAGGAGACGCACCTATCGGCTTGGACTGCCTTCAGCTGTGAGTGACAAACAATCGTCACATAGTATCAACAGTTTACACAAGTAAGGAGTTTATTTTTCCTACTGTGGTAGACTGAATGACGACCCTCAAAGATGCCTTCATCCTAATCCCTGGAACCTGTCAATGTGTTCCCTTAAAGGGCAAAAGGGACTTTGCAGATGTGATCAAGGATCTTGAGATGGGAGGTTATTCTGGATTACCCTGAGGTCCCCAGTGTATCCTGGCGTGGCCTCATACTCACAAGGATCCTTAGAGAGAGAGCCGGAAGAGTCCGAGGGACGAAGATGGTGTGATGACAGAGGCAGAGATTGGAGTGAAGCATGTTGCAGACAGAGGAAGGGCCTTGAGCCGAGGAACCCAGGTGGCCTTAGAAGCTGAAAAAGGCAAGGAAGTGGATTCTTCCTTTGGTGCTAACAGAAGGGATCAGCTCTGCCAACACCTTGACTTTTACCCCTTGAGACTAATTTTGAACTTCTGGCCTTCAGAACTGTAAGAGAGTAAATTTGTGTTAAGTCACTAAGCTTATGGTCATTTGTTACAGCAGCAATAGGAAACTAATACACCCACCTAACAAATATCTGGAAGTAGGCAGCCCAAGGCGTGTGCAGCTGCTTGAGAAAGTCATCAAGGGTCTGGTCCCTCTAGCTCCCGGCTGCACCATCCTTAGTGCCTGGCATTCTTCTTCGCAGTTGGAAGGAAGTGCCTCATCTCTAGGCATCCTATCCACATTCGAGGCGGGAAGGAGAGGAAAAGGCCAGGGGAAATGGAAAAAGGTATTTCCTTGGAAGCCTTTTATTCCCATTCAAGGAAAGAAACCCTCCCTAGAGCTATCTGCCTACTTCTCGTTGGCCAGAACTCTGTCACACAGTTACCTTTAGTTGCAAAGAAGGCTGGGAAGGTGAGATTTTCTTTTTTTAAACTGTGCATATTACTTTCCTGAATGAACTGGGATTCAGGTGGTAAGGAAGGAGGTGAGGAAAGATACTGGAGGGCAAATCTAGTATCTGCTACAAAGCTCAATAAACATCTGTTGGACTAAAAGAACATTGGAAGAAGGGAAATCTGGAGTCAAGTTGTAGCTCTATTAGACCAGATGAGAAGGGGGGCTGGTGTATGAACTACAGCAAGGATGTGGGGATGGGCAGAATGGAGAGATTTCAGAGGTAATTTGGATCCACTGGGCTTGGTGATTGAGTGGAGGGTTAGTGATGATATTGATACATTTCTGACTCAAGTAGCTTGGATGTGAGGCAACTTACCAGGATGTGGAATACAAGATGGGGAGAAGTTCTGGATGGTCTGAGTCCAAGGTGTCTGTGTCTAGTTCTTCTTCTCAAGGCTCTTTTGCTCAGAACCTGCAATGTGCCCGAGGTGATTTCTCAGCGAGCATGTACCTCTACTGGGTGATAGTTCTTTTTGCTTTTCCTCGTCATCCCATTCCTGTCTCTCTACCTCTTACAATGATCCAGTCACAGGACCTTATCTTATTCCCCCTGCCTGGCCAGACCTGAGCCCCATCATGAATCCAGCCACATTCTAGCCTATTCTATAGTTAAAGCATCTTGACGAGATCCTGGTGTCCTGCCAGACTCCAGATGTGGGGGACTCTGTCTCACTGACGCACTGGCAGAGGTCGTGCTGCATCTGGTTGGTTTTGGGTTTTGTTTTTGCAGGGGAGCAAGCGGAAGGAAGAGCCTCTGTTTATGGTGCTTCTGAGCACTTAGTCATGCTCGGAGTTTTCTGCTTCCGCTGTGGGTTGCTAGCTATGAAACTGGCCCTTCAGGTACCCTTAGCCCTCTTCTAGAATTAGGACCAAGGATGTTGCTGCTCTTTGGATACCGGATTCTACAGCTGTGCATTTGGTGTTGGCCTCTGGAGCTAAGTCTATCTTTTTTGCACTTGGATGAATGATTTGGGTTTTGTCTTGTGTGGCAGAGATTGTGAGTGTTCATCAATATGCATGTTTGCCCCAGGTGTCTGGCTAAATGACATTTCCCGGCCTTCCTTGCAGTTAGGAATGGCTGTGTGACTGAATACTAGATAGTAGTAGAAATGAGGGGTGCCACTTCCAGGCCTGGCCATAAAATCCTTTGTAGGGAGAGACCCCCTTCCAGGAGATCTCCATAAGAGGACTTCATGGCCCTAGGGAATCATGGAGGCACAAGATGGGAAGAGTCTGGGTCCCTGAATCGTTGTGTGGAAGGATGCTTGCTGAACACCTGTGTTGAACTGTTACCTGACAGGTGATAAACTTCTGTTGTGTTAAGCTGCTGAGGACTTGGGGTTGTTCATTATAGCATCTGCTGTTACTTATACATAACTAACACAATCTGGTTTCCTTTCTTCTGAAAGGAAGTGTAAGAGAATGGTTAAGAGCAGTTATGGGAAGGAGACTGTCTGAGCTCAAAATCCAGCTCTGCCACTTACCAGCTGTGTGACTTGTGGTAAGTTACTTTACTTCTCTGTACCCAACTCGTTCATCCTTAAAATGGGGATAATAGCATGTTCAACCACATAGGATGAAAATGAAAATGTACGTACAGTACCTGACGAGTATCTGGCACATAGTAAATGCGATATAAGGATTACTTCTCACCTTTTCCTGTCAACCTCAAATTTTAATGATCTCAGGCCCCTTGGGAGGGGGCCAGCCAGACCCTAGGTATCCTTTCCATTCCTCCTGGATACCTCTCTCTTCTCAATAATCCCAGGGATTATGGTCCCATCCACCCACATTAGCACTGAGCTACGTGCCTTATCATAGGCTCTTAACATTTTTATATGACTTTTATCTCTGTTTATGCTGTCTCCTCAGTTAGACTGAAAGCTCTTTGAAAGCAGGGACCATGTTGGATAATTTTATTTATTCAGAACAATAAACAGCACTGAGGAGATAGTAAGCACTGACTAAACTTGTACTTTAAGAACTGGATATGTTCTTATCACAATATAGTACTATGCCCATTCATCCTAACACTTTTACAGGACATAGATAAGCAACAAAAAATATATATAAAGTGCAGCCACAATCCAGCATCACAGAGCACACAGCAGTTTGTAACTGTTCAGAAGCGTTTGGTGCTTTCATAATATGTATACTGGATGCTATGTGATTATCAGAGCTAATATTTATCAACCATTAACAATTTTCCAAAGACTGTGCTGAGAGCTTTGCTGAATCATCTCCTCTAAGACTCATAACAACAGTGGGCACTATTATTTTTCCCACTTTGAAGATGAAAAAACGGCATCTAAAAGACGTTCGGTAATGTAGTAAGTCACACAGTGAATAAGCATAAGATCTGGTATCCAAACAGAGATCTGATCGCAAAGACCCGACTTTATCCAGCAATTTCCTGTCCTATTCTTTCCCACACTGACTCTCTGAGTGGCCCCAGGCATCAGTGGGATTTGCCATGCCAGCTTTGTTAGCGTAGGCATCTGGCCCTACCTGTATTCAGTGCCCCAGGACTCCGCCCCACCTGCTGGGAGCTGTAACTGACTCTTCAGATCCCCTGTGCCTGTGTGTGCCAAGGCAGATGTGAAGCCTTCAGCTGGACAGATTAGCATCTCAAACTCAAATCCGCCCCCGCATCTCATCTCAGATGCATCCAACACCCAGCGACTCCTGGTGCTGAGGCGGGGCCGGCCAGGAGCCAGACGGTAGCTGGTGTCCGCCCATCGGGGCATTGTCTGAAACCTGCATGGGATTAAGGGGAGAGCCTCCAGGCTCCAAGGGATGCTCCCTCAGCTGGGAATGACAATGAAGTCGGCAAGTTATCAGAACTTCAAGGGAGGGAGAGAAATCTCACGGGCATCTGTGCTCAAAAGGGGATGCTGGTGAAGGCAGTGAGAAGTTTGGACCGGGTCTCCAAAATTAAAGAACACACAGGCTCTGACAGCTGCGAGGTCCAGCTCGCCTGGACACCTCCTCTGGAGCCTTTTATTCAGGGCTGGCCCACATTCGTGTCACAGATTCTTACAGGGCTCTTGGGGGGATGATGACAATAATGCTGCTGGGCAATATTTTTTCAGCCTTTACAAGCACTCTGCCAAACACCTTACCTACGCACGTCACATTTAACATAACACGCCAATGAGGAAGGGACTATTGTCACCTTGTTTACATAAGAGGAAACTGAGGCACAGAGGAAAGAATTGTCTGTGCTTGTAGAGCTCGGTGGTGTAGGGCCTGGGCTCTCCCTCAGGTTTCTCTCATCTTCCACTAGCCTTAGCCCAGCTGCCCCATGGGCAGATAATCACGACAGCAGCCTGGCCTGAGAGAAGGAACACAAGCTTCAGCATCACCCAGATCTGGATTCAAATCCTATTCCCACCATACCCTGGTCAGCCTAGTATCCTCCAGCTTTGTCTCCTGATCTGTGAAATGGGAACAGCAGTACCAGCCTTCGAGGGCTGTGAGGATTAATGAAAGAATGCAGGAGATGTAGTATGTGCTGAGCGATGAGTGGTAGCTATAACTTTGAAAGTTCGCAACTTGAAGGTTCACATGTTGGGGACTTACGGTACTAGTTCTTTGGCCGCATTCCAGGAAGAAAGAAGAAAGCAACCGGGAAAAGACACACTTATTTACGACAGAAAAGCAAAACTTCCCTGGATATCCCCAACAGACTTCTGTTGATGCGTCATTGGTCACCTCCAGCTGACATTGCAAACAAAATTGGGGTCTGTTAGGAAAGGAACTGTAAGCATAGCAGTTGGGAGGCAAGGAGCTGTGTCACCAGCTCAGATTCTGTTGAATAATAATAAGATTCTATTGAAAAGTAGCAGGAATCAATGAGTAAAAGCAAGCCTAGGCATTTTGCCAAAAACTGTTGGTACTTTTACTTCGATATTGTATTTCATCTCCCTAGATTCTCACCCAAACCAGGTGCAGGAGGTATGTACCCACTCCCTGCTCTGGGCTTCCCATCCCACGGACAAAGGGTCTTGGCCAAATGTACATTCCAGAGCAGGCGGGTGGGGCTAGCTCTGTCTCCTGCTTCCTTTTCCCAGTCTCAGCTGTGGTATGGCTGAAAGAACAGGGTGTTTGGAGAGGAAGGACGGGGAGGGTGGAGGAATGTGATGGGCTATGTATATCACAGGGAGGTGTGAAGGCCCTTGTGGACCATGAGTGAGACTGTGGGCTTTGGAGCTTGACTACCCAGATTTGAATCCTGGCTCTGTCACTATTTGTGTGACCTTGGCAAGTTCATAACCTCTAAAGTATAGATAATAGTAGTGGGAATTTAAATAAATTAAGACATGAACAGCTCCTGGCATAAAGCAAGCACACTATGAATATTAATGATTATCAAGGAGCGTGGATTAGCTCCTAAAGACAATGTTGTAGGGCAAGGGTTGGCAAACTATGACCAGAGGGCCAAATCTGACCTGAAGCTTGTTTTTGTAAATAAAGTTTTATTGAAACACATTCATGTCCATTCATTTACATATAGTCTAGGGCTGATTTCACGCTATAGATGGCAGTATTGAGTGGTCACAACAGAGACCATATGTCCTGCAAAGCCTAACATATTTACTATCTGGCCCTTTACAAAAGAAGTTTGCTGAGCTCTGTTATAGTGAAACCTGCAATGCTAGTTTAACTTTGGGATTCAAAGAGATCAAGAGTCATACTTCAGTTTTTCTGCTTACTACTTTTGGGAACTTGGGCAAGTGACAGCTTTTTTTTTTTTTAAGATTTTTTTTTTGATGTAGACCTTTTTTAAAGTCTTTATTGAATTTGTTACAATATTGCTTCTGTTTTATGTTTTGGTTTTTTGGCCCTGAGGCATGTGGGATCTTAGCTCCCCGACCAGGGATTGAACCCACACCTCCCTGCATTGGAAGGCGAAGTCTTAACCATTGGACCGCCAGGGAAGTCCCAAGTGACAGCTTTTTAAAAGATCGTTTTACTTCAACTGAAAAATCAGGAATGGTAATTCCTCTTTCCAGGGATGTTGTAAGGATTAGATACAGTAGAGATGGACCATTGTGCCCCAAACAGGTGCTTGATAAATAGAACCTATAATTTTCATTACTGTGGAAGGATTTTAAGCAGAGATTGGTATAATCAGACGTGCGTTTAGAAAAAAACCTTGGAGACAGTGTTAATTCACTAGGGCTACTGTAATAAAGTACCACAAACTGGGTGGCTTAAACAACAGAAACTTATCTCATTGCCTGGAGGCTAGAAGTCTGAGATCAATGTGTCAGCAGAGTTGGTTCCTTCTGAAGATATGAGAGGGAATCTGTTCCATGCCTTTCCCCTAGGTTCTGGTGGTTTGCTGGTAATCTTTGGTGTTCCTTGGTTTATAGACACATCTCTGCCTGCATTTTCACATGGCATTCTCCCTGTGTCCGTCTCTGAGTCTGTGTTCAAATTGCCCCCTTTTCATAAGGATGCAGTCGTATTGGATTAGGACCTGCCCTAATGACCTCATCTTAACTTGACCTCATCTACAAAGACCCTATTTCCAAATAAGGCCACATTTACAAGTACTGGGGATTAGGACTTCAACATGTTCTGAGGGGCCATAATTCAGCCCATAACAGAGGATGTGAGGGGCTGTTTTTTGGTGCTGGCAAAACTAGTGGTTGGACAACCAGAAGAAGGCTCTTTGGATGACCAAGTAAGTCAGAGGTGGTCAGGTGAGAAAAGAGGATGGTTGGAAAAGCATCAGGAATTAGGGTCAAGATAGAAATATGGAGGAGAGGAGGAAGAGTTGACAGTGACATGGAGATTTCTTTCTTGGCCAGCGGATGAGTTGATGAGGCCACTGTTGAAACTGGAAGGAGGCACTTGTTTGGAGAGAGCAATGGTGAGTTCATTGAACAGGAGTGTGGTTATATGGAGACAAGAGGAGGGAAATTCAGTGAAAAGGGGAGTGCGCAAAAGAAAACAGCATGTATTGAACATGTAGTGTGCCACGTATCATTCTGGAGGACCAAATGGTAACTTATTGAGGTGAGGCATGATTAATACTTCTTGATGGTGAGATTAAGTCACCCACAGCTAGAGTGGACAAGCTTTGGGGGGAACCGGATGTTGGGAGACTGGCTGGATATCTTCTGACATCATGGCCCTGAACTTCTCTTTAATAACCATATTTAGAAACTCAAAATGGATTAAAGACCTAAATGTAAGGCCAGACACTGTAAAACTCTTAGAGGAAAGCATAAGCAGAACACTCTATGACATAAATCACAGCAAGATCCTTTTTGACCCAGCTCCTAGAGAAATGGAAATAAAAACAAAAATAAACAAATGGGACCTAATGAAACTTAAAAGCATTTGCACAGAAAAAGAAACCATAAACAAGATGAAAAGACAACCCTCTGAATGGGAGAAAATATTTGCAAATGAAGCAACTAACAAAGGATTAATCTCCAAAATTTACAAACAGCTCATGCAGCTCAATATCAAAAAAACAAACAACCCAATCCAAAAATGGGCAGAAGACCTAAATAGACATTTCTCCAAAGAAGATATACAGATTGCCAACAAACACATGAAAGGATGCTCAACATCACTAATCCTTAGAGAAATGCAAATCAAAACTACAATGAGGTATCACCTCACACCAGTCAGAATGGCCATCATCAAAAAATCTACAAACAATAAATGCTGGAGAGGGTGTGGAGAAAAGGGAACCCTCTCGCACTGTTGGTGGGAATGTAAATTGATACAGCCACTGTGGAGAACAGTATGGAGGTTCCTTAAAAAACTAAAAATAGAACTACCATGCAACCCAGCAATCCCACTACTGGGCATATACCCTGAGAAAACCATAATTCAAAAAGAGCCATGTATCCCAATGTTCATTGGAGCTCTATTTACAATAGCCAGTACATGGAAGCAACCTAAGTGTCCATTGACAGATGAATGGATAAAGAAGATGTGGCACATATATACAATGGAATATTACTCAGCCATAAAAAGAAACGAAATTGAGTTATTTGTAGTGAGGTGGATGGACCTAGAGTCTGTCATACAGAGTGAAGTAAGTCAGAAAGAGAAAAACAAATACCGTATGCTAACACATATATATGGAATCTAAACAAACAAAAATAAATGGTCATGAAGAACCTAGGGGCAAGATGGGAATAAAGACGCAGACCTACTAGAGAATGGACTTGAGGACATGGGGAAGGGTAAGCTGGGACAAAGTGAGAGAGTGGTAGTGTATATATGGACATATATACACTATCAAATGTAAAATAGATAGCTAGTGGGAAGCAGTCGCATAGCACAGGGAGATCAGCTCAGTGCTTTGTGACCACCTAGAGGGATGGGATAGGGAGGGTGGGGGGGAGGGAGACGCAAGAGGGAAGAGATATGGGGATATATGTATATGTATAACTGATTCACTTTGTTATAAAGCAGAAACTAACACACCACTGTAAAGCAATTATACTCCAATAAAAACGTTAAATAAATAAATAAATAAAAATAAAAGGGAATGCCATAATTCTAAAAAAAAAAGTCATGTACCACAATGTTCATTGCAGCTCTATTTACAATAGCCAGGACATGAAAGCAACCTAAGTGTCCACTGACAGATGAATGGATAAAGAAGATGTGGCACATATATACAATGGAATATTACTCAGCCATAAAAAGAAATGAAATTGAGTTATTTGTAGTGAGGTGGATGGACCTAGAGCCTGTCATACAGAGTGAAGTAAATCAGAAAGAGAAAAACAAATACCGTATGCTAACACATATATATGGAATCTAAAAAAAAAAAAAAAGGAAAAAAATGGTTCTGAAGAACATAGAGGCAGGACAGGAATAAAGATGCAGACGTGGAGAGCAGAGTTGAGGACACAGGGAGGGGGAAGTGTAAGGTGGGACGAAGTGTGAGAGTGGCATGGACTTGTATATACACTACCAAATGTAAAATAGCTAGCTAGTGGGAAGCAGCCACAAGCATAGGGAGATCAGCTTGGTACTTTGTGACCACCTAGAGGGGTGGGATAGGGAGGATGGGAGGGAGACACAAGAGGGAGGGGATATGGGGATATATGTGTATGTATAGCTGATTCACTTTGTTGTAAAGCAGAAACTAACACACTATTGTAAGGCAATTATACTCCAATAAAGATGTTAAAAAAATAATAACCATATTTAGGCATCAACCCTACTTGCCTCTCAATGAATGTCATTCTGCGCTTGTCAGGAACTGTCCTTATTCCTGCCCAAATGCTTCCTGTTCTGCCGGATAAGCACACCTGGTGCAATCAGGCCAATGCCGCATGTTGATTGGTTCCTGCCCAGACAGAAAATGTACTGGAGGCTTCCTGGCTAGTGAACACTATTTTTTTTCTTAAATAAAAGCCCAATCTCTTATTTCTCAGTGTCCCTAGCTGTATAATTCAAGATTAAATGAGGCAAAGTGAATCAGTTATACATATATATATATATTCACTCTTTTTTAGATAGTTTTCCCATATAGATCATTACAGAGTATTGAGAAGAGTTCCCTGTATAGCAGAAACTAACACAACACTGTAAATCAACTATACTCCAATAAAATTTTTTAAAAATAAAATAAAATAATATTCCATCAAAAAAAAAAAGATTAAATGAGACAATGCAGGCCAAGCCTGAGCACAGACCTGGGCATGTTATAAGCACTGAATGCATATTAGCTTTTCTTATTGTTATTTCTGGTTCTGGTGCCTGTATCTGTTCTCTTTTGCTCTGGGTTCTTCTTCCACATTACTATCAGAAAGAGCTTCCCTAAAATTCACATCTGACGCAGGGACTTTTCTGCTTCTGTTTGCTCCCCAATGCCCAAGGAATAAGATACAATGAACTCAGCTTGGTGACCACCTCCAATCTCATTACCCACCATGCATATCTTCAGACTCTGCTCCATCCCCACAGGACATTTGACTCTTCTTGGATAGATTAAGGCTTGTCATCTCTCTGTGCCCTCTCTTATTCTCTTCCCTTTGTTTCCATACCTGGTAAACTCTTAGACTTTCTTCAAGACTCAGACCAACCATGGTCCATCAACCCTCAAGGTCACCTTCAGCTACTCCCAGGCAGAGTGATATTCTCCACCTTCTATGGTTCACAGTTCTTTGTCCCTATCATTGAAATAGCGCTAACCACATGCCACAAAATACTCTGGTTACTCATCTGAAACCAGGAACTTGGGTCCAGGATAGATGTTTTTTCTCTTGGTAAGCCCTTGAGATTCTTTGTGATTAATGCAGGTGGATGTGGCTGCTCTTTCTGTTGTGAATTCTTCCATTCAATCTTTCTTTCATGTATTTATTCATAAAATCTGGGTATAATCGGTGAATAAAATGATCTGCCCTCACAAGGCCCACTAATCTAATTTCTTATCCATTTCTCACATGATTCAACAACAAAAAGGATTTTCCATTTTTGCTTTTGGGAGTTTGTATTATCAAAATGATAGTTTTCCCACTCACTTTCCAAGAGTGAAATTACCTTATAATATTGAATTTATTTTTTCCCTTCACTCATATGCTCTTATTTAAGTTTTAATTTTTTAAAAATCAAAGTCAAGTATGTGTCTGTAATTTAAAAAGCTAAACCTCTGTCCTGGTCTTCCCCACCTGAGTTCCAGTCCTTAAACTTTTTTTAGCATGAAAGCTGTTTTTCTAAGTGTTATGTTTATATTGCTATCATGACTTATCACTTTGGCTATTGCCTTAACTTTCTATTAAGGAAGATGAAAATTTAGCACCCTTATTCCATCCTCTACCTTCACTTGCCCTCGCTCCTTCCTCTTGATAGACTTATAGGCTAATGCATGCTAACGCAAAAGGTATTCAGCATTTACAAGTTTGCCAGCCGTTAAGCTCAACTCCAAACCCACCTTCTGCTACTCTTCTCTGTGATGCTGGTGCTGGGACTTTGTGCCTTTCATTTTCTCCTTTACCAGCAACTTCACAGAGGAGATTGGGAGGTCGAAGGAGAACTTCTCATTTCTTCCTGTTCCTGTCAAAGTCACCCTGGCAGTTGGTTTCAGCCTCCAGTTTGTTTTAGTACCAGGCCCATGAACCCTCTCAGAGCTACAGCACAAGCCAGCACAACCTCTTTCCCCAACTCTGTGGAGGGCTTCTTCTGCTCTTGCTTCTGTAAGCCCAACCTCTTGACTACTTAGGTGTCCAGCACGATTTACTCAAATGTATATTTTTTGCACCAATGACTTGAGAGGCCACCTTTATCATATACTAAATTTCCAAATGTACCTGGTCTATTTCTGGATTTCCAATTCTATTCCATTGGTCTATTTGTCAATTCATGTGTCAATCCTGTTTTGTTTGTTTGTTTAAATTATACTGGCTTTATAGCATGTTTCAACATCTGGTAGGGTTAGTTTCCCTTTTTTAGTGTTCCCTGGTTCCTCTTCCATGTTTGTTTTTCCTGAACTTTTCTAGTCCTGCAGGTATGGATGATTCTGATAAGATTAGTAATGAAGAATTACAATCTTCTGAGTCATTTCACTGCACTCCTGCTGTAAGTGGCACACAACTGAAGTCCCTCTTTGTGCTGAAAGCTACTCCTCAATGGATTTACACGCCTAGTGATCTATACTGCCCTATTCCACTGTGCAGGTCTGTGGCAAACAACTCACCAATGTGGTGATAGCTTTAGCAAAACATGACTTTTAACAACAAATCACAGCCCTTTAACAAGAAAAGGTGCTGATAATTTTAAATGGCTATTGGAATATCAAAATAAACAAGGTAAACCTTTGGCTAAAAAATCACACTCAGGTTCAAGGAGCAAGTTACTTAGGAGCAGAACTTATTGCCCCCAAAAGGAAAAGTCACACAGTTGGTGAAAACCTAATAAAGCTAGAAAAAATAAAATGAATAAAATGGTAGGAAGAGATACAGGAGGAGAAAGGGAAACATTCCACTTTCAAGCCATTTGATTAGTCGATGCATGGATGACACCTCACATGATGATGCAGAGGTCTGTGTAATAAACCGAGAAACAATAGGTTTTCTATTGAAGCTGAGGAGTCAATAGATTTCACCAGTAAATGTCATGATGTGGTATTTGCAAGATTTGTAAATGATGGTGAAATTCAAGAAAACTTTTACTGTTACCAGAAATGATTGCCTGAAACAAGCGAAAAACCATCTATATGTATTTTTTATAGATACAAGATGTTTTATTTTTATTAATTTGTATATTTGTTTATTGACTGCTTTCCTCCAATAGAATGTAATCTTCCTTTTTTTTTAAACATCTTTATTGGAGTATAATTGCTTTACAATGGTGTGTTAGTTTCTGCTTTATAACAAAGTGAATCAGCTATACATATACATATATCCCCATATCTCCTCCCTCTTGTGTCTCCCTCCCACCCTCCCTATCCCACCCCTCTAGGTGGTCACCAAGCACTGAGCGGAACTCCCTGTGCTATGTGGCTGCTTTCCACTAGCTATCTATTTTACGTTTGGTAGTGTATCTATGTCCATGCCACTCTCTCACTTCGTCCCAGCTTACCTTTCCCCCTCCCCGTATCCTCAAGTCCATTCTCTAGATGTGCGTCTTTATTCCTGTCCTGCCCCTAGGTTCTTCAGAACCTTTTTTTTTTTTTTTTTTTTTTAGATTCCATATATATGTGTTAGCATACGGTATTTGTTTTTCTCTTTCTGGCTTACTTCACTGTGTATGACAGACTCTAGGTCCATTCACTTCACTACAAATAACTCAATTTCATTTCTCTTTATGGCTGAGTAATATTCCATTGTATACGTGTGCCACATCTTCTTTATCCATTCATCTGTCAGTGGACACGTAGGTTGCTTCCATGTCCTGGCTATTGTAAATAGAGCTGCAGTGAACATGTGGTACATGACTCTTTTTGAATTATGGTTTTCTCAGGGTATATGCCCAGTAGTGGGATTGCTGGGTCGTATGGTAGTTCTATTTGTAGTTTTTTAAGGAACCTCCATACTGTTCTCCATAGCGGCTGTAACAATTTACATTCCCACCAACAGTGCAAGAGGGTTCCTTTTTCTCCACACCCTCTCCAGCATTTACTGTTTGTAGATTTTTTGATGATGGCCATTCTGACTGGTGTGAGGTGATACCTCATTGTAGTTTTGATTTGCATTTCTCTAAGGATTAGTGATGTTGAGCATCCTTTCATGTGTTTGTTGGCAATCTGTATATCTTCTTTGGAGAAATGTCTATTTAGGTCTTCTGCCCATTTTTGGATTGGGTTGTTTGTTTTTTTGATATTGAGTTGCATGAGCTGTTTGTAAATTTTGGAGATTAATCCTTTGTTAGTTGCTTCATTTGCAAATATTTTCTCCCATTCAGAGGGTTGTCTTTTCATCTTGTTTATGGAAAAACTATCTATATTTAGCGTTTTGTCTTTATATCTAGAAACACAAAGTCTGTCTTGGAGGAACTGTGTTGGTGGCTGTGTAGATGAAGGCCCATTAGCAGTTGGCTCCAGGAGAGGTTTCTTCATACAGAAATTTGGTGGCTTTGCAGAGGGATTGTTCTCAACAAGAGTTTGAGCTGAAAAGTGAATGGCAGGGGTACTTTCAGGAAAACTGTTGGCCAGATTTGCTGAGATCTTTGAAGGTGAAGAATGGCTGCAGAAATCAGCCTACCTCGAGGACACTTTTCATCACATGGGCCAAGGGAAGAAGTCTCTGCAAAGCCTTAGGAAGAACGCTTTGACTTCAAGTGTGAGATTCTTGGGAAAAATCACGTTGGGAGAGGACTGCTTGACATGTTTCCTCTGGTGCTTAGGCTTGCGAGAGAGGAAGGCTAGTGGTGTGCAAGGCTTATCATCAACCACCTAGAAGATCTGCAGGACCAAACTGAGTAGTAGTTTCCCTCCCTTTGGACACACGTGTCTGCCAGGATGAGGGACCCTTTCTCTGAATCTTCTGCTCTGCCGGAGAACTTGACTTTGAGAGAAGAGGAAGAACTCTGCGAGGGGCAGTCAGATAGTACATGGGAGATGAGGTTTACTGACCTGCTGCTTACAAGTTCTGGTTTCTGTGAAGAGGAATATCCAGGCTTGCATAGGAAATCAAGGGCCGTTTTGGTACCGTTTTCAGCTTCTTACATGTATGAGCAAGCTTTTCCGTGTGTAACACGCACCAAGGGTCCGGACATAAACTGTCTCACTTCAGTTGGAAAATCTGTATGTACTGATCTCAGGTTTGACCAAGAATTTAGTATACATGCAGTAAAAAGAAAAAATTATTTTATTATAAACATAACTTTTTTTAATGCATGCACATGCCTATAAGAAACCAAGAAACCAACACATGTCTATAATTATTTTGGAATAGCTAGGCCTATAGTTCAGTCTGACGATGTTAACAAGAATATTTTTTTTCAAAGTCTTGTATAAATTTTCTTAGGCTATATTTTTTTTCATATTGCTTTGGTTTATGATTTCAGTAGCTTTACTATTCAACAGTGTCAATACATTTTCATGTTTTAAATAGTATGTAAAAAAATGGACAAACTTTATTTAGATTAAATATATAAAACCTATCTTTAGGAAAATTAAATTCTGTTTTATCTTAAACCAATTAGTTCACAGAAATGTACTGTGTTCTCCTTATAAGTTTTAAAAATGTGGAAAAAGAAAAGATCGCTTTCAAGAAATGTTAAGTGTTATTGACTATTTTTTTCAGTAAAGTTTGACTTAAAAAGTAATTCTCAGTTTTAAATAAGGGAAAAAAACACTACTCTTGCATATGCCATATACCATGTATCAGACCTCGTTAGCATCCTGTATAGTAGAAATTTATTGTAAGATTTTTAGTTCTACTTGCATAAATTAAAAAGGATTAAATAGAAAGTTAAAGAAAGGCAAGTCTAGAGACTGCCTGGTTCAGTTTCATCAGTGACCCACTCTTTTTCCCCTGCCCTGGGTATCTGATGAGATAGGGGACCCTGATGTCTAAGGCTCCTATTATATGGATGTTCAACCAGCCCCATTTCTAGCCTAGATGCACTTCCTGCAGTATCTACTCCTTCTCTTCCTGAGACGTTCCAGGGCTGCCAGTCATGAATTAGCTTGCCTCTCATTGCTGCTGGATGGATGGAGACTCCCCACCCCGAAGTGGGTGATGCACCGTCACTCAGCTACTCACTGGTATTTGGGCCACTGCTTGCCTTCAACTCTGTCCTCGAACCCTTCCTGTTGCCTCTGTTCTCAGACTTTGCCCTCTTTCAGCTTCCTAGGTTCATGCCGGCCCCTTCCCTCTCCCCCATCCCAGCCGATGCCCTGTCATTTATTTCTGGAGTGGCTTATCTTATTTGAAGATGATCCAGGTCCCTCCCATCTCTGAGTCCTTATTTGCCACTTGTTATCTAAATAGACAGTGACTCACCACAAAACACAGTAATACAACCACTCGAGCCACTTAAAAGGCAAGATAGGAATGCACTGATTCCAGGTGGTGTGGCTCATCTAATCAGGCTGCCTCCCTTTAGGTGGTGGTGGTGATGGCAGCAGATCAACCACTTGCGAGTCCCTTATACAGAGTATTTATAGAAGCTTTCATACCTCTACGAAGTGGGTATTCTCCATTCTGAAGAAGAGGAAATGGAAGCTCAGAGGTGCTAGTTGACTTGCCTCAGGTCACAGCTGGTAGAGCCAAGACTGGAAGGGAAGTCTGCCTGACGCCCAAGTGCGTGTTTTCACGCTGCCTGTTACTTTTTGATTTTAGCTCTTTTCTGAGCCGTTTCAAGAGAGAAGAGACTTTTTTGCCCACCTGTCTATTTAGTTTCTGAACAACTATTTCTACTTAGGGTTCCTGAACAATGCCAGCAATTTGTTTCCAAATGTACTCAGTTAAATCATCCCTTTATAGATGTAGCGCGTTGGCTCATGGATGGATTGGCTTCCGTTTCACTCATCTCTGCCAAACCCTTCCCTGGTACCCAGTAAGCAAGAGCTGTCAGTGTTTGTACCGTGTACAGACCTAATTAGTAGCTTTAATCAATCAGTACATCAAGTGCCTTCCCTTTTCTGCTCTCAAGATTTCCCAGCGCGCCCACAGCATTGTTCTCGGTGATGCATGGTGGTACTGCCTATTGAGGTGGAGCCCAGCTGGTGCTCGTATTCCGTGCACCTGCCCAGGTCACTTGGTGCGTGGATTCTGGCTGGGATGTTTGTGCTGGTCAGAGGAGCCCAGACATTCTGTTTGTTACTCTCTGGATCATGTGATCCTAGAGTGTTTGTCTCAGATAATGTGTTCTGGCTGCAAAGGGGAAAGTTCTAACACTAATTGGGTAGAATTCTCAAGCCAAACACTGTACTAGCTCTTTTTACATACATTATCTCATTTAATTCTTACAGCAATCCAAGAGAGAGGCGGCGTGGAGTTATTTATTCATTCATCGATGGATAACATGGAAAGCACAGCACGTTCTGGGTCTGTGTGAGGTTGCCAAATGCTGTGGGTACAGGGGCAAATAAGGAAGAGACAGATTCTGTCCTTGAACATGTATTTCAAGGAAATCACAAACACTGAAACAAATACTTACAAGTATAGTGGGTGTTGCGAAGCTAACAATGAGATTATTGTTACCACTGCAGTCTACAGGCTCTCTTACTCTGCTCACCAGGGCTCAGGCCCTCTGAACCCTATTACCTGCATTTCTCAGTTATTTCCTTAACATCCTATGAAGTCTGCAAAAACAAAACCCTATTTTCTGTTGATGCAAAGAGACTGAGGGAGTTAAGTAACTTGTTCAAGTTCCCATGAACAGAGTTGTTTTGAGGGTTAAAGAAGAAATCTGGAGTAAGTAGGGCAGGCACTGCAGGAAGGGGTCAGACTGCCTGGGCTCACATTCAAACTATGCTTTTTATTAGTTGCTTCGTCTGGGAATAATCACTTCATCTC
Organism: Delphinapterus leucas; assembly: GCF_059928025.1. NCBI lineage: Eukaryota > Metazoa > Chordata > Mammalia > Artiodactyla > Monodontidae > Delphinapterus > Delphinapterus leucas. The sequence continues at coordinate 86,336,066 of NC_143139.1, read as the reverse complement.
ATCGTGTCTCAGTTTTCCCCACCTGTAACGTGGGAATAACAGTAGGGCTTACCCGTGGTTATTATTCCCATGTTACAGATGAGGAAACTGAAACAGAGATATTAAGTCAGAGGCTCAAGGTCAGTGGAAAAGCCAGGACTCAGCCCAAGTCAATCTAATTGCAAATTAATGCTTCTGCTGTCATTGTTACCAAGATCTCCAGATGTCAGATATTTTCTAGGTGACCTAGAATGTCAAGTTGATTCCCGGACCCCCTTATAATGGTGTCAAACAGGCTAAAATGCCAAAGTACTTCTTGAGAGATGCCCTTGGGCCTCCACCATTTGATATCTGACTCTGGACACATTTCCAGAGCATATTCTAGGAGCATCACTTCTGAGAATAGTTCATTTAAGAGGACTGTGCTTGGGCTTCCCTGGCGGCGCAGTGGTTGAGAGTCCGCCTGCCGATGCAGGGGACACGGGTTCGTGCCCCGGTCCGGGAAGATCCCACATGCTGTGGAGGGGCTGGACCTGTGAGCCATGGCCGCTGACCCTTCGCGTCCGGAGCCTGTGCTCCGCAACGGGAAAGGCCACAACAGTGAGAGGCCCGCGTACCGCAAAGAAAAAAGAGGACTGTGCTTAAATATAAATATAAGGTGTATAAATATGAATTGGCAAAAGGGAAAAAAATATTGATTGGCCTTCAGTGCAGAGAAGGCTTCTGGGACTATGTACATGTGTGACTGTGTGTTTGGTTGGGGTGCGGTGATTTCCTTTGTGGAGGGAGTTTCTCTTTGGGATAAAAGGGACCCCCTTTCTGCCAGAGATAAAAGAAGGAGCAGCTCTGTGCAAAGGGGCCCCCGCTGAGAAGGGCCAAACCTCCATTAAAGGTGTCTGTCTTGTGTAACCGGTGTTCAGAGGTGGCCTTGCCAAGAGCATTTGTTCTCTGAGGACATCCGTATACAGAAAGCCTGGCGTTTCTTCGGGACCCGCACACGTGCTCCTGGGCTGCCAACACACTCCCTGCCTTTGTTTCAGCAACAGCTGATAACCCCCGTTAACATCTCGCTGCAGATACTGGCAGCCTCACAAGCCAGTCCTCACCTCTGGGCAGATTGCTCCAGAACGTTCCTCCCCGCCTTCCTCCCCCCTTCCACGACCTTATTAGGACCAAACCTGTTTCTCTTTTTACCTCCGACATGCATCTTCTTGCCTGGCCTCTTGTTTTTCTCCTGTGCAGATTTATGAAGAAGATTCAAGGAAAACCCCCATCCTCAGCTAGTCCTAGGAAGAAGACTTGCTTCTAAGAGGCAACTCATGGTTTGCATTCCGGTCCACCCTGCTCCAACCCTGTACATCACGGATTACAAATGTAAACCCATTGTACATATGTCATTTAACCAGTCACCGAGTTTGGGTTTTTCTTTCTCCTGAGTCTCTCTCAGAACTAACCATTTCTCTTCACCTCCATCAGCACACCCCGATGCAGACCACCATAGCATTGTGCCTGGACTTTGTTAATAATCTCTGAAACCTTCCCCCTGGTCTCCCTGCCTTTCCTCTTTCCCTACTCAAATCCACACCCTGCAGTTATCTTTCTAAAATGCAAATCTGGTCTTGTAAGTCCCATGTTATAAGTATAAGCCTTTAAACACTCCCCTGGCACATCCAGGACTGAAGAGAGTGTCTGGGTCATGGTGGATGCTCAGTAGAAATTTCTGGAATTCAATAGAGTTGAATCTTCATGTTAAGCCAAATGAAATATCCATTCAGATGACTTAGAAATGGCCTTGTCTTGTGAACCTTATTCTTTTTGTACTTCTCACCTTTATACTCATCTGAAGTCCTTTCTTTCACTTTAGAGACACTTTTCTCCATAATTTTGTGTTCAGTGACTTTGGGGGGCGTCTTACGGGAAAAAAATCACCTCATATTCCAATTAGAAATGGAATGTTAGAACTGGGAGGGACTTTTGAAACCATACTTTTGGTTTCAACGGGTTCTACAACATATTTGAGTCCCTGATAATTTCACTCATGGGCACATTGTTAAAAGATTCAAACAGCTACATCAGCTTCCATCAATATGGGGACCAAATCTCAACAAAGGGCACAGTTTTCCACCCAGGAATGAGGACAACATCCGTGAAAACACAAAGAACAATTTTGATTTTAATTTATTGGGCTAGCTTCCTCATGAGGCTTCTTGGAGATCAACTAGTGTGACATTTAAGAGGTGAGAAAACTGAGCCCAGAGAATGGAGGTGAGTGTCCCTAGGTTACAAAGACAGTGAACAACAGAGCATGGATTAGTCCTTTCATCTCCTGATTCACAAAGCATGGGCCCCCTAAGTCATCCCCATTGGAAGATTACCTTTACCTAAGATAATCAAATACCATAGACCACACCAATGACCCTAGCTAAGCAGGTGGAAATTTCAGTCTATAATTTTCCCATTTTCCTATAAGATAGCATCACTTATCTCAATATCTAAAAGCAACAGTGGAACAGTCAAGGAAAATTGAGCACTGCTGTAGACGAGGCCCTGTTCTAGGATATACATACATTACACAGAGTGTGATTATCAGTTTTTACAGATAAGGGAGCTGAAACCAAAAGAATTAAGTCATTTGCTTAAGTCTAACTTCTATGCTGAATTTGAACACAGATCTCTCTGACTCCTAAGTATGAATCCATTTTCTTTCATCAATATTTTCTCCAAATATCTTACAGACCACTAAAACTATAAGAAAAATAAAATAAAGGAATTTAAGAGCAACAGAGATAATACTTTAATATCCCTGCATATACTTCTAAATTGCTCTGTCAGAGCACCTCATTAAGCAGTGTTCTTGATATGCAGGGGTACAGAGAACATACCCAGTTTCCTACTTGATATGAGCAATGCGCTTAGGCTTCAATGTAGAAAGTGACCAGAAGAAGCCATTGCTCCAAAGGCAATTCTTTCAAAAGAAGGAAACACAGGTAGATATAGTACGAATGCTGGTCCCATGCTCTGGCAGAAGCATTGGTAGTATGGCACTGGAACGGGGTGTATCGTTTTTTTTCCTTTATATGTCTCTGGTCAGAAGTTTGGATTTATCTCAATTATCGATTCATAGAAATTTATCTTCATTGGTTCATGCAAGTCTTTCCCTCCCTCCCTCCTTCCCTTCCTTCCTGTCCATACACATTCTTTACACTCATTCCCTTCCCCTGTAAACAACCATTGGGTTTATTATGTATCTTTTATTTGTATGTGTTACTACATAATGTATTATTTTTGTTTATATGAATGCATTTTTGGATTTTGCTTCAAATTTTTAAAATTTCAGAATAGTTCTAGATTTACAGAATTTTAGAATAGTTCGACTTACAAAAAAAAAAATGGCAAAGATAGTAAAGAGAATTCCCATGTATCCCATACCAGTGCCTGTTTCACTATTATTAACATTTTACATTATCATGGTACATTTGCCATAGTTTGAGCCAATATTGACTCATTATTCTTAACTAAAGCCCATACTTTATTAAGGTTTCTTTAGTGTTTATTGAATGTCCTTTTTCTGTTCTTGAATCTCATCCAGGATGCCACATTAAATGTAGTTGTTAGGTTTTCTCGGCTGTGACAAGTTTATCACACTTTGTTTTGATGACCTTGACAGTTCTGAGGAGTACTGGTCAGATATTTTGTAGGCCGTGTCTCACAACTGTTATTTGTTGGATGTTTTCCTCAAGATTAGAACAAGGTGACATTTTAGAGGAGGTAAAATGCCATTCTCATCACATCATATTAAGGGTGGCTACTATCAAGCCAAGCCTTCTCACTATTGATGTTAATCTTGATCACCTCTGAGGTAGTGTCTGCCAGGTTTCTCCACCTTTCCCCCCTTTTCTATACTATCCTCTTGGGAAAGAAGTCACTATGTGTGGCCTCCACTTAGGGAGCAGGGAGTTGTGCTCCTTGAGGGCAGAATATCTATAGAAATTATTTGGAATTCTTCTGCATGGGAGATTGTCTACTCTCCCCCATTTATTTATTCAGTAGTTCATAGACTCAAAGATATTTATTTTGAAACTCTTTTCAGTTGGCTCCTTTGTCCTTTTGACAAGCCCTCATCGTTGTGGGTATTGTTTCATCTTGAGCACTTCCTTACTTTCTGGAACTCTAAGGTGCTTCAGGTCATCTTATATGTTTCATGATCCAGTCCTAGAATCAGCCATTTCTCTAAGGATTATCCTCCTGCGGAATAGTATTAGAAATCTAGATCTAGGCCCTGGTATGCTCATTGTTATATGGGTGTCATTGCTTCTGTGATCCCTCACCTGACAGAGCAAGAAAAATAACTGAATGTAAATATTTCTAAATGTAAAAATCTGTATCTATATTAAGCTAAACATGAGTTAATACTGATGTCTCCAACCCCAATTCATCACTACATAGATCATTCTAGGCCGCTCCTTTGCTCACCTGTGATCTCCCCCTCCAACAGTGAGAAATTTGGTTCCCATCACCTGCCATCCATTAATTGTTCAATTCCAGTATATTGTATAGTGGTTTCAGAATTGTTAACCTGCACCCCTGTGGAAATGACTTTATCAACAAGAGTACAGTGCTCTGATACACTTCCCATTGCCTTTAGTCTTTCAGACTCCATGCCTTTCCAAAATTGCTTTGGTTAGATCTTATTTCCCTACCCCTTTCAATGAGGTTATTTCATACATTTGGAATACATTTAAAATCTTTTGTCACATTCTGCATTTTATCCTGGATCCCCTAACCTTCTAAATGATTTTTAAAATTTTGTACACATTAGGTTTACTCCTTGTGCTATAAAGTGCTATAGGTTTTGACAAATGCATAGTGCCGTGCTTCTACCATTAAGTATCATATAGAGTAGATTCACTATCTTGAAAAAAAAACCCTGTCCTTCACGTATTTAACTCCACTCCACCCCGAACCTCTGGTAGTCATTTATCTGTTACTACCTCCATAGTTATACCTTTCCCAGAGTGCCATATTAATGGACGCATGCAGTATGTAGCCATTTCACATTGGCTTCTTTCACTTAGCGATATGCATTTCAGATTCAAACATGTCTTTGTGTGACTTGATAGCTCATTCCTTTTTATTGTTCAATAGTATTCCATTGTATGGTTGTATTACAGTTTGTTTATCCATTCACCAATTGAAAAATATCTCAAAAAATCTCCAGTTTTTGGTGATTATGATTAGAGCTTCTATAAACATTTGCATGCAGGCCTTTGGACAGACGTAAGTTTTCACATCTGTTGGGTAAATACCTAGGAGTATGACTGTGGGATCATATGGTGAGACTATGTTTGGCTTTGTAAGGAACTGCCGAACTGTCTTCCAAAGTGGCTGTACCGCTGTCAGTTCCCACTAGTGATGAACGAGCGTTTCTGTTCTGTATCTTCACCAGCATTTGATACTGTAGTTTTTTTTGTGTTTTGGAATTTAGCCATTCTAATGGGTGTGTCCTAAAATCTCATTGCTGTTTTTTGTGCACACACCTTTGATTTATGTAAAAGACATTGTGTTACGTGTCTCACTTGGTTTCTTTTTAAAAATTAAACACTATGTCTCGGAGATAAATCGCATTGATATATGTACACTGAATCCACTGCTTCTTACAGCTGCATAATGTTCTAACTCATGAGGGTGGTGGTAGCGGATGAAACTGCCTTCACCATTAGCATCATCCCTCCACGTTATGTCAAAAATCCTTGTAATCTAGGGCTTCCCTGGTGGCGCAGTGGTTGAGAGTCCGCCTGCCGATGCAGGGGACACGGGTTCGTGCCCCGGTCCAGGAGGATCCCACATGCCGCGGAGCAGCTGGGCCCGTGAGCCATGGCCGCTGAGCCGGCGCGTCCGGAGCCTGTGCTCCGCAATGGGAGAGACCGTGACAGTGAGAGGCCCGCGTACCGCAAAAAAAAAAAAAAAAAAAAAAAAAAATTCTTGTAATCTAAGTAAAATCAAGGTAGTTTTTGTGCAAATGTGGCTTCAGGGCAAGTTTCCCAGACTTCTGTTCTAAAATAGTGATGCGGTGGTGATAATCTGGGTGTGTGTGGGTGAATGTCTTGATCAGATGTGAGATGTATTTGTTTTATTTACAACCACTCTCTCCTCCCATGACACAAACTAATCAATTATGGCTAAAAAACCCCAACATGCTGGGATGAATCTGAATTCAGAATCCCAGGTGGTGGCTACTACCAATTGGTGAAGTTGAGATGGGGAAAGAAACTCTTGGACCATCTCTAGACTAGATGACACCTGAGGTCCTTTTCAACTCCAAATATTCTGTGTTCTGTGGGTAGAACTGATCTGACTGGAAAGTTGGGTTCATGTCAGGGTGTGGTAGTAGACAAGGTAGGAAAAGGTAAGAGGGAGGCATATTATGTATGGTGAAATAGCTGAGTGCCTACTATATGCTGGACATGGTCCCAGGGGCCCTACATACATTCTCATCGGATGAACACAAAGTCCTACTGCATCAAGGTTTATTCCCATTTTCAGGTGAGGCCCCAAGGAGGTGAAGTCACTTTCCCAGGAAGACTCAGCTAGCACATGGCATCCTGAGATTAGAACTGAGGTCTGTCTGACTCCAAAGTTCATAAAATTCTCCCTACATCCTGGATCGTCTCACATGGATCTTCAGTGATGGCCAAGGAGTTTGGGCTTTATATAGTAGGCACACTATATTGCTGGTGGGTTTTGAACAGGAAATGGCAGGAGAGGTGTAAAGGAGAGTGTTAAATGTGAAGTGAGTTAGTTGGATTTATTCCCTTTATAATTTGCCTACTGATTGAAGGGAAATTTCTTATTATGACGGTTGGATCATTTCTGTTGATGCAGTGGTGGAATCACGCAGGCAGTCAGATGGAAGAGACAAAGCTTACTGTGTGCTGTTGAATGATATGGTGCCCAGCTTCGAATCGCGGAGGCACATAACTCTGATGATAACGTAACGCATTTAAAGCATTTGTTTATGGCTCTTTATCTTCTGGAATGCCATATAAATCACGGGGACTTATTTTCACTGACTGTAACTAAGCGTAAATAAGTTTTTCACCTTGTGGTTTTGGCCTGGACTGTTTAAATTGGACCAATTTCATTATTGACTTTTGTCCCTTCTTCATACATTGTTCCATCAATTTCCCCAAAGTCATTTTTCTTGATGTCTTGCCTCCGTAAGCTTTGTTGGGGTGCGGGAGGGTAAAGGAGTTACTGACGTGTCAAATGCTGACTGCCCTTGAGTAGTTTTGAGTTTGTAGTTTGGCTGGTTCATTAGCAAATTTCTTTCATTACTAGATCAATACTTTCCTCATTTCTTTCTTCTAGGATGTAGGTATGGAAATAATGCTTTGGACCTCTAGATATGCTCAGTAACTATATGAAGTCATACTAAGGAACCATTTATACATTCAATATGCATTCACTCCGTAAATATTTTAAACAATGAAAAATGAAGGGTTCTGGAGTGGGTGACCCAACTCCAGAACCCTTAGAGGTAGCTTCCTAGGATAACCATAAGTGTACTGCCTTATGTTTGGCTTGTTAGAAACAGAGTCTAAGGTGGAGATGCTTTTGCAAGTGTTTACTGAGGGAGCTCTCTTAGGAGAATCTGTAAGGATAAGAGAGAAGAAGCTTAGCAAAGATACAGGTTCAGCTGAAATCTAGCCTTTGCTGAATCCCATGGGGAGCTCTACAGCACAAAAGATGTTACAGAGTTATGATACCCAACCAGGTACATTTTGCCCAACACACAGCAAGCCAAAAAGCTGAGACGCCAAGGTTTGCAGTAGAGAAGGCCTATTCGCAAGGCAACCAAGCAAGGAGACGGGAGAATGAATCTCAACTCCACCTCCCCGAAGGCAAAGGGCATGGGGTATTTATGGGATAAAGAACCAGGGAGGTCTGAGGAGTGGGGAGCGTGGGGAAAGGTGATTGGAAGAAGGTGCAATAATCATCATTCTGCACAGGTGTGACAGCTACAGGCCTCAGCACATTCAAAAGGTCACTGGGCGGACACCCATGCATATCCATTTGGAGGGTCAGGGGTCCTAACTGGTCTTAACCAGCTCACCTCCAACTAGATGCAGCTGTCTCTAAGTTCTTGGTCAACATCTTACTGTTTAGGCCACGTGCCCCTTGGAGGACATGTGAGTCTTTTGTAGCAACAATTAAAATGACCTTGATTTAATTGAAGGCAGGTGAAATGGACTTGACTAATAATAATAATTATCCATGATTTTAGTGATCTCATTTTGAAGAAAGTGGGATGAGATTTTTATGCCAGTATCAGACAATTGTCACCTGCAAGCGACCCTTTGGGAAGGAGGGCAAAATCTCTCTGAAATCCCTGGGCAAGAAGCTTCTTGTAGGCTAAGGGCAATTTTTTCTTGTTTGTTTGTTTTTGTTTTGTTTTGTTTTGTTTTGTTTTGGTAAAGGGTACTGTACAGCTGTGAGCTGTTAGTAGCCAGCTGTCAGATCATCTAGGGGATGGACACACCATCCCAGGAAAGGAGATTGGTGGGGGGCACCCAACAGCACTTACTGTAGCAATGATCTTTGTTGATATCATATGGAACTATGGTTCTCTGAAACACATTTTAGGAAATATTGTGGCATGTGTCAGGTACTGGAGGGGGAATGGCATGAACACATAACTGCAATACATCAGCTCCATCCAACATTTACTTATTACGGCCTACCTGCTGACAGGCGCTGCGCTAAGTATAGGGTGACCAACCCTCTTGGTTTATACAGGGCTGAGAGAGTTCCCTGGATTCAAACCTCTCAGTTTTAAAACCAGGACAGCCCTGGGAAAACCAGGATGAGTTAGTCACTCTAGCTAGGTGCTGGGAACAGAAAGCGGAGTAATAATAGCATTGCCTACTTCAAGAACCACAGAATCTTCTAAACTCAATGAATGAATTGCCGGGGATTCCTAGAGGAGATGGCTGCTAACTTTGCCTGTGGGGAGTCATGGAGGAGGAGGCCTTACGCTGTCTTGTGCTTTTCTAAAACCACTAGGCTGTACCATTTCTCCTGGGCCCAGAGAACTCCACCTGTGCGCTTCTCCTGAAAGCTCATCTTCTTGCCTGGGGCCAGCCCAGCTCCTGCTCTAGCAGCTACAATCATACTCGAAAAGATGCAGAAGTGCTCACAGCAGATTAAGTCTGCTTCTTGATCTCTTTCAGGATGGAAGGGGCTATTCTAAATTGCAGCAGGGATATTGAAACTACCACCCACATTCCCTTCTTCCTTCACTCAAAAAATATTGAATACCTACTAAGTGCCAGGCAATGATCTAGCTACTGGGGACACAGCAGTGAACGCAACAGACAAAAACTCCTTACAACTTACATTCTAGCGGCAGAGGCAGGCAATCATTGTGACACATGGTGATAAATGCTTTGGTAAAAAGCAGGAAAACAATTTAGGAGGCTAAGGAAATCCAGGTGAGGGGGGATGGTGGTTTGGATTGGGGCAGTGGTAGTAGATACAGTAAAATGTATTGGGGTTACAGATGTCTTTCGAAAGTGGAGTGATCAGAATTTACTGATGGGTTAAATGGAGTGTGAAAGAGAGGACTCAAAGGAAGACTCCTAGGTTTGTGGCCTGAACAACAGAAGGATGTTGCCAATTAAGGCGATGGGGAGAGCTGTGGGAAGAGAAGGCTTGGGAATGGGGGGTAGACCAGAAGTCCAGCGAATAGGCACCCAAGTCCAGAAGTTGAGTAGGCAATTGGATATATGAGTCTGGAGTACAGGAGACGCCTGAGCAGAATACATAATTTGGGGAGTCTTTAATTTCTAGGTGGTCTTGAAAGTTATAAACTTGTATGAGATCACTAAGGGAGAGGTGAAGAAGAGAAGAGAAGAGGTACAATGCCTGAACCTCGGGGAATGAAGAAGGTCCAATACAAGAGGCTAGGAAGGAGCAGCCAACAAAGTGAAAGCAAAACCAGGGGTGTGTGTTCCCCTGGAAACCACGTGAAGACACTGTTCCAAAGATGAGGTCATGCTCAGATGCAAATCAAGTAAGATAAAGATGGAGAATTTATCACCGGGTTTAGCAACATGGGGATGATTGATAACCTTGACTAATCTAAGTCTTGACCGCTAAAATGGAAAATTATTTCAGATTATGTTATCCTCTGGGATATCTCCCAACTTTCCTTTGAAAAATGGCCCAAGGTTTCCAAAAGAGTGTCAAAGTTTAGCTTTTTTGATTCCCAGACTGTGGTAACCGCAAGGGCGGGGATCTTATTTATCTCAGTATCTCAGTTTAGCTTTTTTGATTCCCAGACTGTGGTAACCGCAAGGGCGGGGATCTTATTTATCTCAGTATCTCTGGACCTCTGAAAAAATGCTTGGTACACAATAGATGTTCAGAAAATATTTGACACATAAATGAAATGGATGTGATGTTCAGTATGCAAGTCTCCTCCTTTTCCTCTTTCTTTTCCTTATTATTCTTCTGTATACTGTCATCTGCTTTTTAAATTTCTCCAAAAGATGAAAGATTTGACCGTTCACAGATCTCCATTTTTGATAAAATGAACAATGAAAGACAAGAAAAACATACAACAACAATGATAACAACAATCATTCCCTGGGAATTGATTGTGCACCTGGCACTAGACCAAGCATTTCACAACTATAATCTTCACAGTGACACTGTGAGGCAGGCAGTATTGTTCCAATGTTACCGTTTTATAGCTTAAAAAATTGAGACTCATGGAGGTTAAGCCACATGCCAGGGTCTTTAGAGTAGTGATGCTATGCAGTCACCGAAGCCCATTTCGTTTTCCTTCTGGGCACACGGCTCGATACATTTTCCAGTCTCCCTTGCAGTTTGGTGTGGCCACGTGACTGACTCCATAATGCAAAGTGGGTACCGTGATATGCACCCCTTCCAGGCTTGACCCGTAACAACCTTACATGCATAATCCTCTCTCTCTCTTTTTCTGAATACAGAAGCTAAATAGAGCCATCTCTGGGACCTGGTAAAGCCACAAGAAGAAAGGAAACTGGGTCCCTACTCTGTCAAGGAGGACCATTGACATTAGGCTATGCAGGAATAAGAAGTAAATTTATTTTGTTAAGCCATTGAGATTTGGGAATTTGTTTGTTACTACACCTAGGATTACTTGCCTTAAATGGTTAAACAACTGGTAAGTCTGAAGGCTTATTTTACTGGGTGGAGGCGGGGGGAACTGGAGGTCACAAGCATAGACACCGTGTCAAAGACAAGGGACTTAAGTGACTGCACAATGCATGCTGTGTGCTGAGATCTCTAACCTTCTTCCCCACTTTGACGGCAGGATGCTGCCAGGATCTTTCCCTTCCAGGCCAGAGATGGGTAGAGACTTCTCTGGGGACTCTAACCTCCAGCCAAGAAGAAAGACTGAAAGATACAAACAAAGGGGGTTTCCTAACACATGGTCTGATAAAGTCAATGCTGACAGGCTCCATTCCTTGGCTGAGAGCTTCTAATCAGGATTTTTTGGTTCCTCACTTTTATTCATAACAAGCAACAGGGATTATCAGACATTAGAAAAGGCTCTAACATGAAATACAGAAACCACAATAAATGAGCAGAGAATGCAGTGGAGAGGAAATACAGACACGAAGGAAATGAAATGCCAAAGAATCTTTCATTAATGTTCTTAAGAGAGACAAGATAGCCCATGAATGAAATGAGAAAAAGATGCTGTAAAATAAAGAAAGGGAAGAAAATGAGTTTTTGGTAATTAAAAACATGAGGGCAGAAATAAAAATCTCGGTAGGACTGGAAGACAAATTTGAAAAAATATCACCAAAACTTGAGTAAAAAGACAAAGAAATAAAAATAGGAAAGAAATTATAACACTATTAGAGGACTGGTCCAAAAGGAATTCCAGAAAAAGAGAACTGAAAAAAGCCCAGAGGAAGGGTGGAAACAGTCTATGAAATAATTTAAGAGAATTGCCCAGCATTGAAGGATTTGTATTGGCTGATCAAAAGTGTTGTCATCTAGGGCTTCCCTGGTGGCACAGTGGTTGAGAGTCCGCCTGCCGATGCAGGGGACACGGGTTCGTGTCCCAGTCTGGGAAGATCCCAAATGCCACGGAGCGGCTGGGCCCGTGAGCCATGGCCACTGAGCCTGCGCGTCCGGAGCCTGTGCTCCGCAACGGGAGAGGCCACAACAGTGAGAGGCCCATGTACCGCAAAAAAAAAAAAAGTGTTGTCTTCTAGTGCAAAGGGGATGGAAAAAAAAATCCATCCAATTGGAAAAATCGGAAAAAATCCAATTTCATGATAAAAGTTTATCATGAGATTTCTGATTAGTGGAGGTATGAAAAGAGTCTATGAGTTTCTGGAGAGAAAAAAACAGATTACATTATAAAGGTTCAGGTATCAGAATAGCTTCAGCTTTTCAATAGTAGTACCTCCCAAAATTCTAAAGGTAAATAACATCCAACTAACAATTATATACCTAGCCAAACCATTCATTATAATTGAGGGTAGAATAGCAATATTTTCAGATATTTAAGGTCACAAAATGGTCTCCAAAATCCCCTAGAGGATATACTTCAACAAAACGAAAGAATAAATCAAGAATGAGAAAGATGTGGATACAGCACATAGCAGAGACCAAAGAGGATAGAGGTGAGGGGAATTCCTGGAAGGACGCTGAAGGTCTATCCCAGGATGGCAGCTGTGTCCACACATGACAGGCAACCCACCAGATCTGAGCAGAGACAGACCCACAGAGTGCTGTCAATACCAAGTCCCCAGCTAACCCGAGGACAGAACACCCGGGAGGGCGTGGGCTGGGCTCTGGACTAGACCTGGCTTGACCATACGCTCAGTGACTCCTTGCTCTCTGCCCTATGCCTGGCTGCTTGCATAAGCTGAGGACACTCTCTTCACCCACAGAGATGTCCTGTTTTAACCTGATCTTTTGAGCTGGATGCGGGCCATGTCATTCAGAGCAGCCCACTCTCTCTGACTATACTCCTTCCGCATACCTAGTTCTTGTCCCACACTTGTCTTGCCAGATAAGCTGTCATGTTCTAAGTGAGCTCTATATTTTGAGGACTCATGTGTGACCTTGCCTGGTGGCTTCCCCTGCAGGGGCTCTTGTACAACCTCAGGGAGGCTGGGCCAGACTATGCCCTAGAGACTCAGTTCAGCCTGTCTCCTCCTGTGGGTCTCTATTTAGAGGGGACACGTGCAGGTTTGTGCTGCTGCCCATTTTCCAAAGCTAAACATATTATCTGGGTCTTCACGCGTAGCTGAGAGACCCACCCAAAAAACCTCCGTGGAGGAATGATTAACACAGAAGGTAGGATAGTGGTTACTTCTAGATGGGGCTGAAGGGAGAGCCATGGGACTGAGAAGGGACCCAGTGGGTATGTAAGGGACTAGTGACGTTCTCTTTAGTAGCTGGATAGTAGTACACGAATACTTACTTTATTGCTATCATTTGAAATTGTTCTGTATGTATGATCCATTTCAAAATTTTCAAAAGGATAACAGTTGAGCCAAGCAATTGTCTGGATTCCTTCCAACAATGATGAGCTCTGAGTTTATGAAGCTGAGTGGAATCGATGGACAGAATGAATCCAATGGTACAATTCATTGCAATCTATGAGCTGGCTCTTGGGCAGATGGCACTGATTTGGTATGAATGACTTCAGGTCCTAGAGAAAAGGCTGGTGAACTGCTGATGGAAAATAGGGGTCAGAGGAAACCCTGTGAGGTTTGTTGAACATAAACTGCTTTCATCCTTGTATTGCTTTCCCCTCACCTGGTCTACTCTCAACAGAGTATCCAGAAAGATCCTTTAATAACTTAAGTCAGATCATTTTATTCCTCTGCTCAAAACTCTCCAAAGAGTCCCCCTGTCTTACAGAGCAGAATACTGAAGGAGGCGGTCCTGTATGATCTGGCCCCATGTCACCTCTATGACCTCCTTCCCAGCTGTTCCTTCTTCCCTCCTATTTGTTCTGTCTCAGCTACTCTGATCTGCTACTTTTCCACAAAGTGGCCAGGCATGCCTCTGCCCCAGGGCCTTTGCACTTGCCAGCTTCCTTTGCCTGATGAGCTCTACCTCCTGAAGTCCCCAGGGCTTGCATTCTCATTTCCCTCAGGTTCCTACTGAAATGTCACCTTGTGAGGCCTTTCCTGGCCATTATTTGTGAAATTTCAACTCTTCATTTTACTCTTAACATTCTTGTCCCATTATATTTTTCTTATTGCATATATTTTTTGGTTCATTTTTTATTACCTTCTCCCTCCTCGCTTTCCCCTCCACACTAAAACATAGGCTCCATGAGGGCAGGATTTTTGTCTGTTTTGTTCACTGTAATAGTCTTGACACATAGAAGGAGCAACGAGGCAACACTTAAAGTTTTCCTCTTGTCCTGCCTGGTTCCAGGACTCCATTTTCTGGTCTATAGCATTTCCTTACATAAGCAGTAATTAATGGTATGGCTCAACACTGGATGTTGATAAAGCATCTTCACCCTGAAAAGCATGCGGATGCCAAGGTTTATTATTAGAAAGACACAAGGGCCTCTGAGAGGCATGGGAATGGCTCAACCTTCCAGGCTCCAATGGCACCTTCTAGATTGCCTGAGCTGCCCTGCTGGCATGCTTTGAGGCCTCTCAGACATAATTTAGCCGATTACTTGACATGCATACTTCTTATTGTCTTATAGCGCTTTCATCAAGCTACGGCTTATGACAGATCAGGACAAGCCTAAGTGAAAACAGAGATTTGCTCTCTAAGTGGAGTGTGTTCCAGCTGACAGCGGAGAAAACACCAAAGACTACTCGGGGCTTAACGGGAATTATTCCTTCTATTTGATTTGGAAGGCTTTGTTCAGCCTAAATAAGAAGAATTCAAAGATTTCCTCAAGCCCAGGGATTGAATTTGGTCAGATACCCCATTAGGGATGGAGGATCTGGGCTGACTTTTTAGAAGGCAAATGCGAAACAATAGTGAAAACTTCCTCAGTAGGCAAAGGGAAAATTCACAACCTACAAAACTCTTTGAATAGACCAGTAGGTTTACTGTGTACACAGCAGAGACTTTAGTTACGAAGGAGGGGGAACATACCCACAAAACTTCCTCAACCTAAAGGTATTCACCCGGAGCAATAATTTATCAACCCAGAAATAAAAGATCTGGACAGAAGCATTATGGTTTCTTGGCAATAAAGCAAGTCTGACCGTCTTTGCTAAAGGAAATGACTTGGGCTCTTGTCACAATACTTATATTTGCATATTGTTTTATATTTTACAAAGCACATACACTCCATTGGTTTACCTTCCCAATAGTTCTGGAAAAGGGACAAGTCAGGAGATACGGTCTCCATTTTGCCACTGAAGAAACAAGGGTGCAAAGAAATTAAATGATTTCCTTAATGTCATTTGTACAGAGCTGCCTAACTTTCTGTGATGATGGGAATATGTCTATATTTACATTGTCCAATATGGTAGTTACTAGTCATAGGGGCTATTGAGCCCTTGAAATGTAGCTAGTATGATTAAGGAGCTAAGTTTTTAATTTTTAAAATGTTTTCATTAACTTCAATTTAAATAGACATTTGTGGCTAGTGGCTACCATAGTGGACAACACAGGAGTGAGTGACTCAGCTGAAACTCCAATCAAGAATGACTGGGGCTTCCCTGGTGGCGCAGTGGTTGAGAGTCCGCCTGCCGATGCAGGGGACGCGGGTTCGTGCCCCGGTCCGGGAGGATCCCACGTGCCGCGGAGCGGCTGGGCCCGTGAGCCATGGCCACTGAGCCTGCGCGTCCGGAGCCTGTGCTCTGCAGTGGGAGAGGCCACAACAGTGAGAGGCTCGCGTACCGCAAAAAAAAAAGAATGACTGAATCCATGGCCATAGCTTCCTAGTCTGGGCAAATTCTAATTAATGATACAAAAGGATGTGAAATTTGTTAAGAATACCGTAGCTTTAGGAAAGGGTAAAGTGGAATCAGTCCCAGAGGCACACCTGGGCTTAGACCTGCTGCTGCTCGTCATGTAGGCGAATGCCTGCAGCCTGGTTTTTAGAGTAAGGCACAGGATGAAATCTTGTTGCCGTGACACTCGCCACGTGATCTCTTTGTGGCTTCCATCTTCGGAAAACAGGAAAAGGCCTCAGCCTCCCAACATATGCTAGGATGATAAGCACCTATTTCATCTCTGTCACTGCAAGGAGAGCAGAGTATCTCCTTTGAAGTGACAAAAGTTGCCTTGTGAATTTAAGCAATTCTCTTGGGATGGGATGGGAGGGGGCGGGTAGAGTTAGGCCAGGACTCATGTTTCCCAGCAAAGTCCCAGATCTGAGAATGTGTTCGTATTCCATGTTACAGGGGAGGGAGGGAGGGAGGGAGGGAGAGAAAGGGGGCACTCAAACTTAGTGGGAGCTAGTTGTTCATTTGTTTCTATGTCCACATCGTGATTTCAGAACTATTACTATAAAGCAGGGTTTCTCGACCTCAGCACTATGGATATTCTGGGGCCAATTTTTTTTTTTTTTTTCTATGAGAGGCTGTCCTGTGCATTGCAGGATGCTTAGCTACCTCTCTGGCCTTTATACACTGGAGTAGGACCCCATCCCCCAGTTGCGACAGGTGTCTCCAGACATTGCCAAATATCTCCTGGATGTATCCAGGTTGAGAACCTCTTTTGAGTCACCTTACATGAACCTACCCTATCTCATTTTGCTTGGAATATTTAAAAACTCAGGTTCTTTTTTTTTTCTTCCTCTCCAAAGCCCACTGTTATTGTGTTATATTGTTTTTAACTTTTGGTGGCGTTTGGGAAAAGGCATTAAAGTAAATTAAAACCAGAAAAGAGAGTAAGAGCCTTTAATGTCCTTCCCTTCCTTCCCTGATCCAATAATGTTTCAAATATAGCCCAGTATAGAGATTGCATTCAATACATATTTTCTAGACTGTGGGCATGAGTGAATAAAGCTCAAAATATCATGTCTTTCATTTGGGGACATTGGGTGGACCAGACATTAGGTTCTAAATGGTCAGATAGAAAGCCTTGAGGGAATCTGAACTGTGAAAGTTCTATGGGGGGAAATCCTAATTAGAGTCTTTGGAAGATATTCTAGAATCAGGATCCCAGAGATCAGCTACAAAGACAAAACTTCAGGGGTAGGCATCCCATGATCAAGAGCATGAACTTGGGATCAGACGAACCTAGTTTGGGTTCTGGCTTTTTTGATTGTTTCGTATGTGACCATTAAGCTTTTGATAATCATGAAGAAAAGTTAGATCCAAAGATAGATAATCAGAAGAGAAAAGAGGTGGAGCTGGAGCAAGTCAGGAACTGGAGAGGAGGTGCAGGATAATTGCTGTTATGAGCTCGATGAGGGCAGGAGAGCTATGCTGCTGGAACATGCAAAATCGCAGGGAGTAATTTTACTCTGCTGTTGTTTTAGGACGGGTTCCCCAGAAGCATGACAATTTGTGCACAAGTAATTTATTGAGTGTGCTCCCAGGAGAAGCTGGAAAAGGAGTAAGGAAAGTCCATCAGAGAAGAGAAAGCAGTTGGTCAAGGGGACAATTTCAGGCAAAGTTCTAGTCTCAGCCTGATCCTGCAGGGAACTCTGGAGTATGAATGACATCTTGAGAGTTTGTCCCACCTGGAGGCAAGGGAGCTGGGCTTTCCTACTCCCAACCAGTCAGCCATTGGCTAGAGGCTGCCTTGAGAGGATTTAAACCATTAGGAACTTCTAGCTGTCTGTACATAGGGAAACTGGCTCAGTGGTTCTAGACTATTTCCCCAAAGAAAGTCGTAGATAAAGCGGTTAGAAGTAAAACACACAGAAACTGGGGATAAACGTACAAAACCAGTATAAAACAGATCTGAGGGAATCCGGGTGTAGCACTGACAGTGTCTGTTCCAGGTCAGCTGAGTTACTACTTGATCAGCATAATTAATAGCCTTGTAAGTGATTGTGAAGTTGTTGAGAACAAAAGAATTGGATGTATCAGTGCTGACTGGGAAGGATTGAGGCACAGAGCAGGGCTTTGGAGGTGGTGAGACACGGGTCCTGAACTCTCTTAAGGTATTCCTGACCTGCTCCAGCTTCGGGCCCTCAGAGCTTTGCACTCTTGGACTTTTGGCCCATTTTTGTGAATTCAGGATAATTGCCTTTCTGGGCCCCGGGCATGGGCTAGACCAGGCTGACTAAAAGGCCCAGGGCCCAAGAGACTGATGATTTATAGATTGGCTCTAGATCCTTGGGCTTGTCATCTAATGATCCCAAGGTGGCTTTTGGAGTAGGACAGGCCTGCTCTCGAGCCTGGCTTTGGAACATTCGACGAGTCACTTGACCTCTCAGTTTCCTCATCGGCCATGTAAGGCCCGACCTCACAGGGCTGTCAGGCAGACGACAGGACACGAGCTACAGTATGTAAAGCACAAAGTAGGTGAGCAGAAAAGAAAAAAAGAAGGATTTGCTTTCTTCTTCCGTACAAATGTCTTTTTGTTGTTGCAGGCATTTGCGTCGCTTTGGGGGGAATGCAGGGGCTAGGGTAAAAAAAAAAAAAAAAAAAAGAGGAACCTACATTTTGGGTTACTTTTAGGAATTAAAATTTGTAATCATAGTAGCCAGATTCATAAGAAACCACCCATACTTTCTAGGTAAGTATAGCTTATATAATTAGCAGCACCGCAGGCCAAGGCAGCCACAACTGCTGACCCATTGCAAAGCGTGCCATGTGGTCAGCAGCTCAGAAACTAGGGCAGGAAGAAGGCACTGGAGAAGGCCACAGGGCATCTGGGTCTCCCCTGGGGCAACTGGCAAAGGTAGCTCAGTGTTCTGGAGATTCATATCCAAGTTTATTGGATTTTTATCCAAAGCCAGAACTTGAGATCAGCCACAGTTAATACTAGAGAGATTAACTGTTCCATTAGGAAAGGATGGCCATTAATTAAACCCCAGAGGCTGTTGGGATGAGTTACAGCCCAGCAAGAGGGGCAGATGGGTCCTGCTCTTAAAGGAGATGGAGGGATACAGAATGGGCTTCCAGTGAGCTCTCTGTAGCTCATGTCCCATCCGCCCTGGTTTAGACAAGATTTATTTTTTTCTTAAAAAGTTTTTGTTCGCAAAGTCTATAAAAGCAAGACAATTTATTATTGGTTCAGGTATGATGGTGGTCCCTGAGCCAATGGGTTCATTACTTGGTATTCTGAAAAATCAAATATAAAAAACCCAGTATTTTGCTAAATAATCCTCTTCTCCAAGTAGTTGATTTACACATAACATCTTATTTTTAGTGGGAAGCTAGAACGAGTTCATCTAAAACAAAGGCAAACCTGTGGCCCAGTGCAAAATACACAGGGGCCAGATCAGTCTCTGTGGCTGGCAAAGCTGGCATCACCAGATCCATATGGGGATATTGTTTTCATTAAAAATACTTCAATCAGTCTTGAAGACCCTCAGGAGGAGTCTGAGATTCTGCAGGATGAACTAGCTTCTTCTAGGGCATATCCTATCAGTCAGGGGCTGGCAAATTTTTCTGTAGAGGGCCAGACGGTAAATATTTTAGGTGTAGAGGTCACATGGTCTTTGCCACAGCTACGCAGCTCTGCTGTAGTAGCACAAAAGCAGCTGCAGACAATAGTAAACATATGAATGTGTCTGTGTTCCAATAAAACTTTATTTATAACAGGTGGTGGGCTGATTTGTCCTGTGGCCCTGGTTTGCCACCTCCTACTGTAGAGCATATGTTAGAAGAGCAATTATAAACTAATGACATTTATTTAAACACCAACATTTTTATTGGGTTAGAAACAATGACTTCAATGACAATTCAGTTATCACAACAATAATATTTTAAGATTACTCTTTTTTAATAATAAAATAAATACTTTTATTATTGACAAATGGGAAAACACAAAAAATAGAAATATAAAAATACCTATAGTGTGTTATGGTAGACAAATTGGGTTTGCTATTCTGACACCCATCCACCCCCTTCCTCCTTGCCACCCTCTATTATAGAGGTTAGAAAGCCAACATTCTTACTATCCCAGTTTCTTTACGCTAGAGATAGTCATAGGGCTCATAAATGTGCAACGGAATGCAAAGGGAGGTCTGTATGGAAGTTTTAGGGGTGTTGGGAGGCCTCCAATATAGTTTTTCCTTCACTGATAAAAGGAGGAAACCATTTCAGGGTATTTTCCTTAGCCCCACTCTTCTTCCTGCTTGGAATATGGATGTGATGTCTAGAGCTACAGCAGCTGAATCGTCCCCTAGAGGTGAGAAGCCAACAGATTAAGTCTGATGAAGAGGAAAGACAGAAGGATCCTGGATCTCTAGTGACAGCACTAAACTGAGGCACATTGTCCTGGGTTGTCTGTCACGTCTCAATTCTTGTCATATGAAATAAAAACAAAACCCTATTTATTCAAGCTATCGATAGTTGCCTTTTTGTGAAATGCAGTCAAATACATCCCTAACTGATTTTCCACAGAATCACTAAATCTTGCAAAAGAGCTTACATTGGGAAATGCTAGTCTAAAGCCGTCTTTGCGTATATGTCCAGATCTAAGCCTAATATTCAGTGTGTGGGTAGGAGTTCTTGGTTTTTGAATACGATAAAGTGGATGCTTATTTAAGGTTGTATTTTTAGCCTGGAATAAAGCTTCCCATTCCTTCGCATACAGGTTTTAGTTGTAAATCTGCAAATGGGATGGGGCCTTAACATTTAGAATACCCCTTGGGAGTAGGTGCTTAAGAAAATTGTATTACTCTTCCACACTGTAGTGAAAGTTGCTTCTCCTATTAAAAGTGTGGCATCCAATGGAAGTGAAAATTTAATATCACTATAAATTACTTGCTTGAGGGAAGCTGAGGTTCAGAGAAGTGGCTGCTACCTGGCAGGAGTGGCAGCAGAGTCGAGCTTCCACCTTGAGCATCACGACCCGTGCAGCAGGACAGTGGCCCCATTGTTTCCTGAGGCGAGACCATTTCAGACTCCTTCTGGGCAGGTAACTCAGGCCAAGTTGTGTCATCCAGACAGATTTCAGAAATGCCTCTCCTCCCAGGAGCAAAGGAAACTAGACACCAGGTTGCTATTTGTTGCCTTCTCTGTTCATTTCGAGAGCCATTCCACACTCTCTAAAACACCCCCTTTCAAAAGCAATGATGAGAATACGCATTTGGAATCTGTAATTGTGGCTTTACTGAACTGCATTTAAAGCATAATATCTAAGAATAAAGACCAGTCACAGATGCCGAATTGCAACCCCTAAAAGGGTCAAGGGTCAGGGAGGCCTCCAGAGGCTAAACTCTGGTTGCATGCATGCCTTTGCTTGACAGCGTAAGTCATCTTAAATATTTTTATATGTAAAAAGAAACTTCTACAGGCAAATATTCAGCTGAAAATGTGAAATCCTGAAGCTCGTGTCCATTATCCATGACCTAGTTTGAAAACTAAATTATTTTGGAGTTTTGTTTCATTTTGGTGAAATTCAGTTCGGAGTTTTGGATGAGATTATCTTCTCCATATTAGGCTGGTGGGAATAATTCATGTATTTCCTGAATTTTTAGGACAGAGGACGGCAGACTACAATCCGCGGGCTAACTTTGGTCCACCACCGTTTTGTTTTTTTTTTCATAAATTAAGTTTTATTGGAACACAGCTTTCATTTATGTCCTTTCTATGGCTGATTTTGTGCTACGAAGGCAGAGTTGGGTAGTTAAGACAGAGACCATTCAGCTTGCAAGAACTAAAATATTTACTCTGTGGCCCTTAACAGAGAAAGTTTGTTGAGTCTTGGTTTAGAAGAACAAGAATGAAAACTTCCTGTAAACTCACAAAAGGTGGCTGAGTGGAGTGTAGTTGTTAGTAAGTGCTCAATAAATACTTGTTGAAGGAATGAATCAGGGAGAAGACATGAAAAACACCTAGGTTTTTTACTTCCTGATGCACTGTGACCTTAGTGCCTCTTCGGCGAGGGCTGCCTGTATAAAGGAGGATGACCCACCTGTTACTGAGAACCTACCTTAGGCCATCTTTAGCATGTTACAGCCAAGGTCAACTTTAGGTCCCGCAATAACCTGGCCTGTAGGTATAATGGCTTAGTGATGACTCATTTTCTTGTGTTTGAAAGCTCTTTCATTTCATTTTAGGACTCCAGTTCTATTCCAGATGGTTGAGGTTGCTGGTCATCTGATTACCTGATAAGTAATACAGCTTTAAGAAACTGTCTATGTAAAAATTATTTTTTATTTACACAAAAGTTAAAAAAGTAGTAGAGTTCCTGCCTACCCTTCATTCAACTTCCCCTAAGGTTAACACCTGAAGTCCATAGCACAATGATCAAAACCAAGAAATTAACACTGAAACAAACTATTAACTAAAATATAGATCTAGCTCAAATTTGACCAATTTTCACAGAATTCTCTTTTAGGATTGCATCCAGGATCCCATATTGCATTTAGTTATCACGTCTCCTTGCTCCTCTAGTCTATGTCAGATCCTCAGTTTTCCCTTATCCTTTATGACTTGATCCTTTTGAAGACTGTGGATCAGTTATTTTTCAGACTGTCTCTCAATTTGTGTTTGTCTGATGTTTTCTCGTACTTAGACTAAAGTGATACATTTTGGTGAGAATACCACAGAAGTAATGTGTCTTCCTCACTGCATCACTTCAGATGGTACACGATGTCAATACATCTTACAGCTGGTGATACGGACCTTGATCAGTTGATTAAGGTTGTGCCTGCCGGGTTTCTCCACTTAAAGCTATGCCAACACCTAGATGCAATTAGATATTTCACCTACTGGAACTGTTCTAAATGCTTACATCAAATCCAATTCTATCTATAGTCTTGCACAGGATACTTTTCTTTTTAGTTTATTAATGATTCTAAATCTCCAGATTATGTTTACCCACAAAAATCCTTGCAAACGGTCACCATTTTTATTTTGAACTGGACTCTAGCAAGGAAGATCTGACTACTTTCTGCTTTTGCCATCTTGTGATTCCTCTTACCTTATGATCCAAAAAGAAAAAAAAAGAAGAAAACAATTTTCTTTGCCATCTACCACTGTCTGCACATATTCTTTCTTCCTCTGCAGTGGAAAAGTGTCTTTCCCCCATACAAGGTCAACTCCTCACCTGTGTGTCGAATCACAGCCCCTCCCATCTCACCAGGTTTAAGTAATGATGGTGGATCCTTAGGATGGAAAACCATGCAGCTGGTAAATATTCAGTTGTAGACTATTGACATGGGAAAGTCTTCACAATATATTACCATGTAGTTACCATTTCCAGTGCTTTTCATTCTTTTGTGTATATCCATATTTCCATCTGGTATCATTTTTCTTCCATCTGAAAAAGGACTTCCTTTAATATCAATACTTCTTAGAATTTAACTCTGTTGGTGATTAATTCTTTCATCTTTTATATATCCTCAAAAGTTTTTCTTTTGCCTTTTAAAAACACCTTTATTATGGGCAGAAGACTTAAATAGACATTTCTCCAAATAAGATATACAGATTGCCAACAAACACATGAAAGAATGCTCAACATCACTAATCATTAGATAAATGCAAATCGAAACTACAATGAGGTATCACCTCACACCAGTCACAATGGCCATCATCAAAAAATCTACAAACAATAAATGCTGGAGAGGGTGTGGAGAAAAGGGAACCCTCTGGCACTGTTGGTGGGAATATAGATTGATACAGCCACTATGGAGAACAGTATGGAGGGTCCTTAAAAAACTACAAATAGAACTACCATACGACCCAGCAATCCCACTACTGGACATGTACCCTGAGAAAACCACAATTCAAAGAGTCATGTACCACATGTTCACTGCAGCTCTATTTACAATAGCCAGGACGTGGAAGCAACCTAAGTATCCACTGACAGACGAATGGATAAAGAAGATGTGGCACATATATACAATGGAATATTACTCAGCCATAAAAAGAAACAAAATTGAGTTATTTGTAGTGAGGTGGATGGACTTAGAGTCTGTCATACAGAGTGAAGTAAATCAGAAAGAGAAAAACAAATACCGTATGCTAACACACATATATGGAATCTAAAAACAAAAAATGGTTCTGAAGAACCTAGGGGCAGGACAGGAATAAAGATGGAGACTTAGAGAATGGACTTGAGGAAGCAGGGAGGGGGAAAGGTAAGCTGGGACAAAGTGAGAGAGTGGCATGGACATATATACACTACCAAATGTAAAATAGACAGCTAGTGGGATGCAGCCACCTAGCACAGGGAGACCAGCTCCGTGCTTTGTGACCACCTAGACGGGTGGGATAGGGAGGGTGGGAGGGACACGCAAGAGGGAGGAGATATGGGGATATACGTATATGTATAGCTGACTCACTTTGCTATAAAGCAGAAACTAACACACCATTGTAAAGCAATTATACTCCAATAAAGATGTTAAAAAAAACCTTTTATTGAGATGTTATTCACATACCATACACTTCACTCATATAGAGTGTATAATTCAGTGGTGTTTAGTATATTCACAGAGTTTTGTAGCCAAAACCATAATCTAATTTCATATTTTCCTCACCCCCAGAACAGAGCCTGTAGCCATTAGCAGTTACTCTGAATTCCTCCCTCTCCTTGACCTTCCCAGCCCTAGGCAACAAATACTCTACTTTTTGCCTCTGTAGATTTGCTTATTCTGGGTATTTCATATAAATGAATCATACAATATGCAATCTTTTGTAACATGCTTCTTTCACTTAGCATGTTTTCAAGGTTCATCCATGCTGTAGCTTATATCTGTACTTTATTCCTTTTTATCACCAAATACTGTTCTATTGCATTCATCTTTGTTTTTAAAAGATATTTATGGTGGGAAAA
Organism: Delphinapterus leucas; assembly: GCF_059928025.1. Taxonomy (NCBI): domain Eukaryota; kingdom Metazoa; phylum Chordata; class Mammalia; order Artiodactyla; family Monodontidae; genus Delphinapterus; species Delphinapterus leucas. The sequence continues at coordinate 86,311,178 of NC_143139.1, read as the reverse complement.
GAATTCTAGGATGATACTTTTTTTTCCTTTCAAAACTTAAAGTATGTTACTCTACTGTCTTCTGACTTCATTGTTTCTGAAGTTATCCTTTTCTTTGTTCTTCTGTATATAACATGTCTCTTCCTTTGGCTACTTTATTTTTACCTATTTTTTATTTGTATTGAACTATATTTGGTTTATAATATTGTGTTAGTTTCAGGTGTACAGCAAAATGATTCAGGTACATATGTATTCAGATTATTTTCCATTACAGGTTATCACAAGGTATTGAATATTGTTCCCTGTGCTATACAGTAAATCCTTGGTTTTTTTTTAATCTATTTTATATGTAGTGGTTTGCATCTGTTAATCCCATACTCCTAATTTAGCCCTCCCCTCCTTCCCCCTTTGGTAACCATAAGTTTGTTTTCTATGTCTGTGAGTCTGTTTCTGTTTTGTATATAGATCCATTGGTATCATTTTTTAGATCCCACATATAAGTGATATCATACGATATTTGTCTTTCTCTGACTTACTTTACTTCATATGATATTTGCTTGCTAGGTACATCGATGCAAATGGCAATATTTCATTCTTTTTTCTGGCTGAGTAATATTTGATTTTGTGTGTGTGTGTGTGTGTGTGTGTATCTATATGTATCACATCTTCTTTATCCATTCATCTGTTGATGGGCATTTAGGTTGTTTCCATCTCTTGGCTATTGTAAATAGTGCTGCTATGAACATTGGGGTGCCTCTATCTCTTAGAGTTAGCACTTTCATCTTTTTGGGATATATGCCCAGGAGTGGTATTGCTAGATCATATGGTAGCTCTACTTTTAGTTTTTTAAGGAACCTCCATACTATTTTCCACAGTGGCTGCACCAATTTACATTCCCATCAACAGTGGAGGAGGGTTCCCTTTTCTCCACACCCTCTCCAGCATTTGTTACTTGTAGAATTTTTGAGGATAGCCATTCTGGCCTGCATGAGGTGGTACTTCATTGGGGTTTTCATTTGCATTTTTCTAATAATTATCAATGTTGAATGTCTTTTCATGGGCCTGTTGGCTGTCTGTATGTCTTCTTTGGAGAAATGTCAGTTTAGGTCTTCTGCCCATTTTTTGATTGGGTTGTTTGTTTTTTTTGATACTGAGTTGTATGAACTGTTTTTGTATTTTGGAAATTAACCCCTTGTTTTTGCTCCTCTGGCTACTTTAAGTGTTTTATCTTTTTTACTTGTTTTGAGAAATTTGATTAAGATGTACCTTGATGTATTTTTTTCATATTTATTGTATTTGGGATTAACTGAACTTCTTGAATTATAAATTGAATTGAATTGAACTATAAATCTTGGATTTATAGTTTTCAAGAAATTCAGAACTTTTTTGAGTATTATTTCTTCAAATATTTTTTCTGTCCTAACTTTCCCCCAGTCCTTAAAATGGCAGAACTTATTCATCTTATAACTGAAAGTTTGTACCCTTTGGTCTTTTTTTTTTTTTTTGCGGTACATGGGCCTCTCACTGTTGTGGCCTCTCCCGTTGCGGAGCACAGGCTCCGGACGCGCAGGCTCAGCGGCCATGGCTCACGGGCCCAGCCGCTCCGCGGCATGTGGGATCTTCCCGGACAGCGGCACGAACCCGTGTCCCCTGCATCGGCAGGCGGACTCTCAACTACTGTGCCACCAGGGAAGCCCTTTGGTCTTTATTATACCTTCCATGCCTCTACTTAACTGTGGAAAACAGTTCATATATATATATATATATATATATATATATATATATATATATATATATAGGAATGTAGTTATAATAACTTTTAATGTTCCCATTTGCTATTTCTAATATCAGTGCCAGTACTAGGTTTGTGTCAATTTGTTGATTATTCTCATTATGTGTCAAATTTTCCTGTCTCTGCAAGCCTGCTAATCTTTGACTGGATACCAAATAGTGTGAATTTTACCTTCTTGGTTGCCGGCTATTTTTATACTCCTGTAAATATTCTTGACCTTTCTTCTGGGACATAGGTAATTGGAAATAGTCTGATCCTTTTAGATCTTCCTTTTAAGCCTATGAAATGGGACCAGGGCAATATTTAGTCTAGGGCTCCCTGTTCTATCCACCAATCCTGAGACAAGACCCTTCCAAGCACTCCATCCAATGCCCTGTGATGTATGAAGTTTTCCAGTTTGACTCTTGGGAGTAGATACTCTTCCCTGCCTGTGTGAATGCTGTATGCTGTTCCCTCTCATCCTTTTGGATGACTCTTTTTCTGGCCTCAGATAGTCTTCTCATATGCCCACACCGTTCAGGTTTCTGCTGAATACTTAAGAAGAGTCCTCTGTGGCTCTCTGGAGTTTTCTTTCTGTGCAACTATCTCCCCTACAGGACTCCGTCCTGTCCTAGCTCCCTCAGTCTTCCTGGATTCTCAGCTCTGTGTCTTCAACTTAGGAAATTCATGGGCTGTTACCTGGGCTCTCCCTCCCTCTCCCATGGCCTGGGAGCTCTTTCAAGACAGAAGCTAGGAAAACCACTGGCTCACCTTGTTTTCCATCTAGTCTTCATTGCTTGATGCCCATTGTCTTCAAAAGCATTGTTTCATATACGTTTTTTAAGTGATTTCACTTGTCTCTAAAGGAGGGTGAATCTAAGTTCCTGTTACTCCACCTTGGCTGCAAGTGAAAATCCTTCATCGTAGAGTTTTAAAGCCAGAAAGAACCTCAGGGCAATTCTTCTTTTCATGAAAGCACTGAGGCTCCACCGATTCCTGTGGTCTAGATTAGAAGGAGCCCTGAACTTGGTTGGGATGCTGTGTTTTCATCTTGCTTCTCTTATTAACTACTTGTGTGCTCTTAAGTAATTTGCTCAAGAAAGAAAGGATTGGGCTTCCCTGGTGGCGCAGTGGTTGAGAGTCCGCCTGCCGATGCAGGGGACACGGGTTCGTGCCCCGGTCCGGGAAGATCCCACATGCCGCGGAGCGGCAGGGCCCGTGAGCCATGGCCGCTGAACCTGCGCGTCCGGAGCCTGTGCTCCGCAACGGGAGAGGCCACAACAGGGAGAGGCCCGCGTACTGCAAAAAAAAAGAAAAAGAAAAAGAAAGAAAGGATTGACCGCTGCTACTTCCCCTGCTTGCCCTTCTTCGCCATCTCAGGAGTCACTGAAAACAGTTTACCAAAGACTATTGACTTTAGTGTATCAGCAATTTAAAAGTGTTCCTCCCATGTCATAGTTCAAAACTGATTAGAAATATGAGGGTGGCTCTACTGATGTTGCTCCACTAAGAAATGACAGTTGACAGACAAAAGGAAATAACAAAATTATCATTTAGTGGGACCCTTGAGTACAGAGCTATAGCCTTCTAGACCTCACTTGAGTGCTTTATAAAGCAGTGAAGTGCACAATACTTACTAAAAATTTCCATCCAAACAGTATGGAAGTTAACAGTAACCTGAGCTCCCTACAAGAGTCCTTAAATTGAAGCTTATAGATATCAGAACTGTTGGGCGATAGGACAGTGCTGTACGTATATGTATATGTCTAGCCATGATGTTCAAAAGCAGCTCTTCAGAGTCCCCTCTAGAGCCCCGCTGTATACACCTTGGCTTAGTTACTCCCTGACACCTCACCCTGCGTGCTCTCTTGAGAGCGTTTATCACAATCTGAAATTGCCTTGTTGACCCCTTTCTTCTTGCTCTCTACCTCCACCCTTACGCCCACCATTTGGGTGTGAGCTCCCTGAGGGCCCAGGCCTCCCTCACTGCTGGGTTTAGTTCTTCACCCGGGGCCTGACACACAGTGGGGTCTCACTGAGGATTCCCTGGGTTGATGAATGAAAGAGTGAAGCCCCTACAGGAATTCAGTACCACTAGGATGGAGCAGGACAGCAAGAAACTGAACCCGTGTTGGAAACTCTCTGTCCACCATCAGTTCTGACCTAAGCTGTGTTCATTCGTTTATAAAGCATTTACCAAGGACTGACTCCGTTGGAGGTTCTGCACTGTGCCCCAGACCTGGGACAGTTTACTCACGTGGCCTGGACCTTATTTTCTTCCCCTGCCGATGGAGACAGTGAGATCTACCTCCCAAGATAGTCACGTATGGAAAACACGCACAGCTGTGCTCTACATCCATGTAAGAGACTGTTGACTATCTGTTTTTACATAACTTTATTTTGAATTTCTAATCCTTCTAGAAGAATCTTTATGACCTCAATCTGGGAAGACTTATGTCTTCCTATATTTATTATGGAAGTCTCTCTGCTGATATAACCAACTATAGTGATTTTTCTTTACCTTTTTTTCCTTCTTTTTCCCTAAGCCTTTTGGATTTTCTCAGGGAATGATAAGATGTCTTCATCCTCTCTTGACACCTCTCCCTGAGATTTACAAGTGTAGGAGGACTGTTTGGAAGTTGGCCACTGCAGAGGAGAAGAGGAGAAAGGAAAATTTGGTGTTTGCACATTGCCTTGGTTACAAGCATCCTCGCCCTTCTGATGAGGGCCTGCCCTCCCAGATAGCCTGGTTTTAATTTCCCCTTTGAAATGGCGACTGGACCTCGTTGCCAATTTAGATTTCACTGGTCAGCTGTTTGGCAGATTTTGGCCCCCTGAGGCCATTTCTTTAGGTCAGGCTACTCACTGGCCCTTTTGCAGCCATGTCTCCTTGGTCTAAGTTTTGATTTAGGTTAGGATGAATGGACTTACCACTGCTGCTTCCTGCTTACCCTAAAAGAACCACTCTGGCCACGATGGTGCTGTTGGATGGGGTGTCACCCCAGGAGATAAGAATGTGATGAAACTCTATCCTATCAAATGAAATACGCTGTGTTTTAATGGATGCATCACATGGCTGGATGTCACGAAACTACTTCGATGTGAAAGGTGACCTCGTGTGAGGGAGAGAGCGCAGATATAGTTGTAGGAGGGGTCTGAGAGCTAGGCTTCACATTGGGGTGACACAGTCTGGTTGGTTTTATGGATCTGGGCAGGGTCTTCATTGGTCAGATGGAATTAGCTGCCCAGGTTCTGTCCCTGAAGGTGTCAGGAACTGCTTATGGGGCAGTGAATCAAGGGAAGGTTTTGTGGGCCAAGGTGAGCTGGCAGAGAGGGACCTAGAAGGATGTGAATATGCAATTATTAAGCTAAAGAAGAGAGAAGAATGTAGCAGACAAGAGGTAGAGCAGGGCATCAAAACCTAGGGGAAAAGTGAGCTGTAAATTGAAATGATGGGACTCAGGAAGAATTATAACTGGGGGAGAGAATGAGTGGTAATGAAAAGGGTGAGAGAAAGAATTTAAGGGCAAGATGTGGGGTGAAGAGGCTGGTATTCAAGAATCAGAAATCACAGAGGCTGGACACCTACTAGGGCATCTCTCGGATGGAATCTCAGGCGGATCATTTTTAGGTGTACAGGGATGGGGGCGCATGGCTTCCTCATTCTGAGAATTCAGGTCAAACCACGGTAGTGTGAAGATGATATTCGTATATGTGACAATGCATTGTAAACTGTAAAGCAGTTCAACTGTTAGTGATCATTGATGTTTACTCTATGATAGTAACAACCATGTGGATCTTTCCCCTTCCCAGGCCCCTGGGAGGATCTTTTCCTGCCAGCTGGCCTTAGTCAAGTCGCCTGCATCCATCAGAGAGGTTCTAGCAGTGGAACCGACAAAGAGAAAGGGCCAGCCCCTCCAATCTTCTCTTCCCAGGGGTCTCCTTTGCCCTTACGCAAAATTGGAAGAGGGTGGGGAGGAATAGCTTTTTCTAGGCCAAGAAACTGTCCTATTGAGCCTTTCCTCCAGAGCAATGGGGCTCTTCTCATCCTACATTCACATAACCAGAAGGCCTTTGAAGAATTCTTCCAAGTACAAAATGATTTCCTGGAAAATGGCTCGCTATCTTCCCCGTTAGAGATACAGGCAGCTGGTAATTCAACAGCAGCCTCCCTTGCTGAAATGAAAATCGTAAAGTTCTGCACTGTGATATGCATGCAAAGTGCCAGGCACTATTAGCAGTGATAATGAGGTGAAGACATTCGGGCCAAGAACAGTTGAGTAGCTTGTCCAAGGCCACACAGCTCATACAAGGCAGAACTGGGTTTAGAAATCCGGGTGTGGACTTCTTATCCCACTCTGTTTCTTGGCCTCTTAAATGTCACACTGTCATCTTTGGGATATTATATCAATGACCCCCACATCGTCACCCTATTTCTGGAAGAAAGAGTATGTCCTTTGTGAACCATGCTATTCAGTATTAAAGAACGCATTTTGAGTCTGGGGCATATTGTGAACACTGTTTAACATTCTTGAACTTGAGATCTGGTCATCGTGGTCTGCTCTCTTTGATGGTAAGTTAAACATCAAGGCTGTAATAATAGACTCTGCATGTCTTAATAGAGAATAAAAGCCGGGCATTTTGCACGTGCACAGGAAATTCCTTTAAAATAATCAAATATTAGGAGCTTATTTTTATTCTTAAAATAAGAAGTTGATTTATCTTTCAAAGTTCCTTTCCAGAGCTCTCCTTAAACAGTATATTTTTCAGATGGCTGTAACATTAATGTCTGTTCAACCACATGTGTAAGGCACAAAAGCCCATATTCACCCAGATGATCATTAAACCATCATCTTCTTTCCTCTGGATCATTGCAGGAGCCTCTTAACTGGTCTCCCTGCTCCTGTCCTGCCCATTCTGCCCCTCCACCCCTGCCTTCTACTGGTCTTTTCTTCACCTCGTACTCAGAACGAGCCCTCTGAAATGAATGTCTGAACATTTCACTCCTTCCCTGCTTTGTTTCTTCTTTCTAGGTCTTGTCTTCATTCAACAAATGTTTGTGGAGCCCTTACACTGTGCCAGGAGCTGTTCTAGGTGCTGGGAATATATAGTATACTACATTAATATTATAACATATAAATATTACCATACATTTATACAATATATTATATAACACTTTAAATTAATATAGATATTAACATATTTTCTCTATATATCTTTATTGATAAATATTTGTATTTATTTATAAATGAGTAAATCATGTTCCATGATTTGAAATTCAGATGGTGCCATCTTTACCTAAGCTTAATTAGCACAGCTTTTGTGTAGCTCCATGCCCAAGTGATTGCAGCTCCTTGCTTAAGAACTAACACATTTTCCCATCTTATTTGCCAGATGCAGAAGATAACCCATTGCATCTAGGAGCAGATGCATCGACTTGGAATCCTCTTTCCCCATTATGCTGCTCCCGGCACTCACATCCTAGCTGCCAACTCTTTAGCCAAAGCTTCATCTACGGGTAATATCATGATCAGAAACTTCAGAGCTGGGGATGCTGGACAATAAACTGGTCGCCAGTGACCTCATGACTGTCAACAGAAGACTCAAAGACAAAAGCTTAGGAAAGAAAAGAAGTTGACTTGTGACAAGTGAAGGGAGTCTGACTTCAGTAGGACCACCTCTTCCCATAGAAAACACAAAGCTATTTAGAGAACAAAACCACAAGATTCTCAAGGTTACCAAGCACACATCAGTCTGTTCGTGATAGGGAAAAGGCAGCATTCTGATGTGATTATCACATACAGAAAGAGTGTGACATATCTTCAGCTCTCAGCATTGCAAAAATCAGGAATATAGTTGCTCTCGCTGGGGATCCATGCTAATGTGGAAGTGCTCAAAGTTTCATTTATTCAGGCAACCTGAACCAGACGTAATTTTTTTATTACTTTCAGGGTGCAGTGCTCATGTGTAAATTTTTCCCCCCTCACTGCAGAACATGCTATGCATGTTTATTAATAATGGCCATGGGGCAAAATGTCAGTCAAAATTTCCTTGGTCACAGGGTTCAGCTTTGGCTCAGGACACAGCTCGTGCTATTGTTCTTCTTACTGGGTTTCTTGTTCTCCTCAACTGATCACCCATTTAACTAACAGGAGCTTCCATTCACTGAGTACCCATTAATGCGTGGGACCAAGGTGGGCCCTTCCTGTGATCACAGCTAATATTTATTGAGCTTTACTCTTCTGTCCTAAGCACTTTACATGTATGATCTCATTCAATGCTACAACAACCCAAGAGGTAGTTACTATTATAATCCCCATTTTACAGATTAGGAAACTGAGGCACAAGAAGGTAAGCAACACACAGCAGGTAAGCAGAAAAGCTGAGGTTTTTAAAAATTTTATTTATTTAATTTATTTATTTTTGGCTGTATTAGGTCTTTGTTGCTGCGCACGGGCTTCCTCTAGTTGCGGCAGCGGGGGCTACTCTTCGTTCCGGTGCGCAGGCTTCTTATTGGGTGGCTTCTCTTGTTGCGGAGCACGGGCTCTAGGTGCTCGGGCTTCATTAGTTGTGGCTCACAGGCTCTAGAGCGCAGGCTCTGTAGTTGTGGTGCACGGGCTTAGTTGCTCCGAGGCATGTGGGATCTTCCTAGATCAGGGCTCAAAACCATGTCCCCTGCATTGGCAGGCGGATTCTTAACCACTGTGCCACCAGGGAAGCCCGAAAAGCTGAGGTTTGAACTCAACTCCTGAGTCCTACCTATGCTATGCTGTTCCTACCATATTTGCATATTATTTTATTAAATCCTCACACGACCCAGTGACACGGGCATTATTACTCCTAAGATACAAAAGAGGAACAGAGAGTTTAACTCACTTGCTAAAACTATACAGAAAATGGCGATGGGGATTTGTATCTAGAACATTTTGTCTCCCAGATTTTCCAGTACACTCTCATGATGCCTTTAAGACACCCTGATTCCTGCAGGCCTCTATGTGGCCTTTGGGCAGCCCACGAGGCTTGACCCTGTGATGTATGACTCACTCGGTCCCTCGTGCCGATGTTCAGACCCCTGAGATGCATGGATTCCTTGAAAATGCTGTGATTAAGGATGAAGGCATTCTCTTTTATTAAAAGAAATCATTCGCTTCCAAGGATCAGTTCTATACTGAGATTCAGTTCAGGCTACACTAAGAGACTTCAGTCTACACAGCCCTGCATTGCAAGTGCATTTGGGGTCAGGGAGAGAGAACAGAATTTGTCTAAGGTACAGCTGCCTTCTTTATTTTGATAAAGTACATCTTTAATTTGATTGTACTTGACAGTTATGATGCCATTCTTTTTTGTTAAATTTTAATCTTTTTATTGAAGTATAGTTGATTTACAATGTTGTGTTAGTTTCAGGTGTGCAGCAAAGTGATTCAGTTATATATATATTATATATATATAATATATATAATATATATATTCTTTTTCAGATTCTTTTCCATTATAGGTTATTACAAAATATTGAATATAGCTCCCTGTGCTATATAGTAAGTCCTTGTTGTTTATCTCTTTTATATATAGTAGTGTGTATCTGCTAATCCCAAACTCCTAATTTATCCTTCCTCCTCCGCCTTTGATAATCATAACTTTGTTTTCTATGACTGTGAGTCTGTTTCTGTTTTGTAAATAAGTTCATTTGTGTCATATTTTAGATTCTGCATATAAGTGATATCATATGGTATTTGTCTTTTTCTGTCTGACTTACTTCACTTAGTATGATAATCTCTAGGTCCATCAATGTTGCTGCAAATGGCATTATTTCATTCTTTTTCGTGGCTGAGTAGTATTCCATTTTATAAATATACATCTTCTTTATACATTCATCTGTTGATGGACATTTAGGTTGCTTCCATGTCTTTAGCTGCCTCCATCATAGAACTTATGATCTGACTGAGGATATAAAAATGACACTGAGACACAGGTGTGTACTGAGCTGTGTGTTACTCATGGGATGCTATAGAAGTTCACCAGAGGGATGCCTATCTCCTGGACAGGCCTCTTGCGGGATGAGGACTTTGCAGGACATGTAGAATCTGTATATAAGCAAGATATTTCAACAAACAAGAACAAAAAGTTTGAAGAGGAAGCCAGTGCAAAGATGTGCTTGGTAGCAGGGAGAGGGGAACTGGCATTTCCTGAGACCCTCTATATGTGAGATGCTGAGTTAGGCCTTCAATAGACATTATTTCAGTGACTCTTCAAATTAGCCCTGTGAGGTGGGTGGCATTACCCCCATTTTACAGATGAGGAAACTGAGACCCAGAGAGGTTAAGTCATTTGTTTTAGACAATACAGCTCTTGAATGGTAGACTGGGGTTCAGACTCAGTCTTGGCTGGTGCCCAAACTCATGCTCTTCCCACACTGCTCCCTGGGAGCAAAGATCTACACAGACAGCTTGACTCCTGGGATGGTTAGTTGTATGTCAGCTTGACTGAGCCACTGGGTGCTCAGCTATTTGTTAAACATTATTCGGGGTGTCTCTGAGGGTATTTCTGGATAAGAAAAACATTTGAACAGGTAGATGGAGTCAGGCAGATTGCCCTCCTCAGTGTAGGTGGGCCTCACCCAATCCATTGAATAGAACAAAAAGGCTGGGGAGGGAGTGATCTCTGCCTGACTGTCGGTGAGCTCGGACATCGGTCTTCTCCTGCCTTTGGACTCGGACTCGGATTGAAATTCACACCATCGGCTCTTCTGGTTCTCAGGCTTTTGCACTTGGATTTGAAAGTACACCGTCCACTCTCCTGGCTCTCCAGTTTGGTGACTGCACATCCTGGGACTTCTGGCTTCCGTGCCCATGTGAGCCAATTCCTTATAACCTCTCTCCCTGTCTCTTTAGCCAGGTTCTACTTCTCCGGGAAACTCAGAAGGCGAATACTTTGTGATCTCGTGTCAAAAGATACTTCTGCTTTTGATGAAGCTGCTTGGTGAAGGGACAGCTGCTGAGCTGGGGCCCCTAGCATGACAGGTCAGGGGTCTGGGCCCTTAGGGTTAAATGTGATGGACAGGACCATGGCATGGTCGACCAGCTGGGCCCAGCAGAAGACAGAAGCAGGGCCTAGAAGCAGAGGCTGGAGCCTGAGGATGTGTGTTTAGGAGGGTGAGTGAACCTGATGCTGCCCAGGGAATACAGCTGACCTCTTGGAAGCTTGGGGTGGGCACAGTCAGTTTGATTCCACAAACTATGTGACAGGCAGGCCCTGTGCTAGGGGGTAGACATACCAAAGTGAATCAGACACAAGCCTGGCCATCATCAGGCTCACAAACGAGTTTGCTTGGATGGGCAGAGAGAGCATTTCAATACGGCTTTACATGTGCCGCTCTGCTTTCAGCCTCCGTTTATTTGGCTTTGACTTTGGAAGATCGCCGATTGCCGAGTGCCTCTTCTGCGTGGTCTTTGGCATCTGGCTGTGTCTGTGTGATCTATGATCCTGTGACCCTGCAGGTTACAGCATGTCTACTCAGTGGAATAGTGAGTCACATGATCGAGCTGTGTCACTTGATTCATGCTTGAATATGCATTTTCGAAGAGAGGACCACAAGGCAGATATATCCTGGAGTGAAAATTCTTCATATGTGTTTGACATATTGAAATTCTATTAGTCTCCTGGAGCAAAGAGGGTACTTGTTATTGCAAAATGCTGTAATAACTAATGATGGCAATAAAAGCTATTAATTTAAAATAGAAAACAGTTATCGGAACTTTCAAATAGTAAAGAGACAGTGCGACGCTAATATAGATATTTTAAAGGGAGCAGGTTAGCAAGATAACTTTAAAAACAAGTTAATAGCCTTTTTGATCCAACAAATGTTTACAAAGTTTGAATAGCTATACATGACAGGATAATAGAGGTAAGAGTTTAGATTAGAATGCTAATGCTCGTAGATTTCATATGCTAGTATTTGTAATACTACTTAAATATCCTTTAAAAATTAGATCGAATTTTTTGATATTTATTTCCCATTTAGGCCATGAAGCTTCTGAGAAAAAGTTTTGTTTGGACTGCTTTACCTCTTGTGAGGATGAATTTTAAAAATTAAAATGCCAATTTTGGGCTTCCCTGGTGGCGCAGTGGTTGGGAGTCCGCCTGCCAATGCAGGGGACACGGGTTCGTGCCCCGGTCCGGGAAGATCCCACATGCCGCGGAGCGGCTGGGCCCGTGAGCCATGGCCGCTGAGCCTGCGCGTCCGGAGCCTGTGCTCCGCAACGGGAGAGGCCACAAGAGTGAGAGGCCCGCGTACCGCAAAAAAAAAAAAAAAAGCCAATTTTGCTTCCTCAAAGAAGAAAAAAAATCTCCAAAATCACATGAAATAACATCTATGATAAATCCTCTTCCCTTCAACCTAGACTTGACGGATATACAAAACAGGAAGAAAATAGGAGCGTGTAGGATACTCAAACTTCATTTTCATTCTAGTGGGTCAAACTGTTAAAAAAACAGACTTGACAAAAGTCCATCTTAGCTTTGAGGCAGTGGTGGCTTCACTTTGGTTAGTTCCTATGGGGCCGGGGGAGTAGGGGTGAGGGGAGAATAGCCAGGCCCCTAACATGGCCCCAACATCCATGCCAGCAGTCCGCCTACTGGCACCACCAGCCAGGAAGAGCCTTGCTCCTCCACTACTGCAGGTGACAGAGTCTCGAATAGTCACCATGGTGACTGCTGGAGTGGACGGTGCTGAGAAATGATTGGGCCAGCACACTAATGCCCAAAATATAAGATTCAGCTGCTAATATTTTTAATAATAAAATTGTAATATTAAGTCAGTTGTTGATCGAATTTCAGATTCATGCTGTAGCCTACTATGCACCCCTTCAGACCCTTCCAGCCTCACCCACCTTATTCTAGTACCACTGTGGCCTCAGCTCTGAGAGGTCCCCAGCTTCCTGTAGGTGCCTCCGGGTGGTGCCCAGGCTCAGGTCCACACATGAGCTTCCCACCTCCTGCCTGGGCTTCCCTGCTGGCACCAAGGGACGCTGCTGGACGCCCTGCCTTAGCAATCTGCAGTCCAGGGGAGATACTACCCCCTAAGGTGGGCACTGACCAACTGATGATGGGCACTGGTGAATAAATTCTTCCCCTTTCTCTTTGCCACAGACAGTCCTGAGACTCAGTGCATGTGGTTCTCGGGGGATGGTCCCAAAAAACCCCACAGCGAGCCACACTTACCTGTGGCCAGTTCAATAATGCATCCTCTCCTTGGCTCCCCCCGTGGTAGTTTTAAAGGTGAGTTGACAAATCCTTTGATATTCCTCCCCTCGACAGGTAGCGTTTTATTCCTTCTACTTGAGCGTGGGTGGACTCAGTACCTGCTTCCAGAGAATAGAATTCAGCAGACATCATGGGACATCACTTCCAAGATTAGGGTATAAAAGACTATGGCTTCCTTCTTGGCTTCTTTCTCTGTTATTGGCTGAATTTTTTGCCTGCCCCTGCCCCCCTCAATTCATATGTGGAAGCCTTAATCCCCAGTACCAGAATATGACTGCTCTTGGAGATAAGGTCTTTAAACAGGTGACGAAGTTAAGTGAGGCCATTAGGATGGGCTCTACTCCAATAGGACTGGTGTCCTTATAAGAAGAGGAAGAGGTACCAGGGATGTGCACACACAGAGCCAAAACCACGGGGACACAGCGAGAAGCTGGCCATCTGGAAGCCAAGGAGAGAGGCCTCAGGAGAAATCACCCCTGCCCACACCTTTGATCTTGGACTTCCAGCTTCCAGAACTGTGAGAAGTAAACTTCTGCTGTTGAAGCCACCCAGTCTGGGGTATCTTGTTATGGCAGCCCAGACAGACGAAGATGCAATCTTTTTCTTTCAGATTGCTGACTCTGGGGGGAAAGCAGCTGCCGTGTCATGTGAGCGGCCCATGAAGAGGCCCAGGAGGTGAGGAAGTCTCCTGACAGCAGACACATGGGTGGGCTTGCAGAAATCAGAGCCCCAGCTGACAACGTGACTGAGCCTGCAAGAGACCCTCGACCAGAACTACCTGCCTGCACAGCCTGGGGATTCCTGACTCTTACAGACTGTGTGCAGTAACAGTGGTTTTTTTTGTTTGTTTTTTTTTTTTTGCGGTACGCGGGCCTCTCACTGTTGCGGCCTCTCCCGTTGTGGAGCACAGGCTCCGGATGCGCAGGCTCAGCGGCCATGGCCCACGGGCCCAGCCGCTCCGCGGCATGTGGGATCTTCCCGGACCAGGGCACGAACCCGCATCCCCTGCATCGGCAGGCGGACTCTCAACCACTGCACCACCAGGGAAGCCCGTGTTTGTTGTTTTGAGCCACTGATTTTGGTGTTACTTGTTTCTCAGCCATAGAGAACTAATGCACCCTCCTTCCCTGCCTCACTGCCCTGGTCTTCACCCCTTCATCCCTTCGGGGATGGTCCTGTGGAACAGCATCTTTCCCTCAGACCCTGTGCCTCAGACCCTGCTTTCTGGAGAGAGACAGCAAGATAATCCAAAATTTCCTTCCATGATGGTCGTAGCCCGACACATGGCTCTGGCTGAATACTGCCCTTTTTTTTCTTTTTAAAGATTTTTTTTGATGTGGATCATTTTTAAAGACTTTACTGAATTTGTTACAATATTGCTTCTGTTTTATGTTTTGGTTTTTTTGATTGTGAGGCTGTTTTGGTGGGATCTTATCTTCCCAACTAGGGATCGAACCAGCACCCCCTGCATTGGAAGGCAAAGTCTTAACCACTGGACCACCAGGGAAGTCCCTAAATATTGCCTTTTAGCATTTGGCCATTGGGGTCAAAATGTGTACTCAGTGCACCTCTAAGTCATTTCATGAATCAACATTTATCAGTCAAGCAACTACGTTGGGCAGGAACGGTCTTAGGCTTGTGATAAGATAGTCAGCAAGAGTAGAAGTGCTCCTTTCCTCATGGAGCGCCCAGGACTTGGGGGACAGCCTTGAAGCTAATACGTCTGACCTGTCATGGTGACCCATGCAGCTCCAGCCTCCCCTGAGCCCCTGGAGTGTGCACTTGGTAGGCCTAACCTCAAGGCCCAGAGCCCTTCCTTCCAGCCTCTCTTTCATGAAAGGGCCACACATGATGCTCAAGACCTCAGTTCCCTGAACCTGCAGATCTAGGGGCCTGTGTCCTCCCCTTCCTTCTTTCAGTAAGTGTTTGCTGAGAGCCGTTCTTTGGGAGACGAGATGGAACAGAGGTTACAAGCTGGGACTCAGGAGTCAGGCTGCCCAGGTACAAATCATGGCCCTCACTCATTAGCTGTGAGACTTGGGCGGGGTAGGAAACCTCTAGGTCCCCATCTGTGGAGTAACAGTAGGTACTCATAGGGTTGTTGCCAGTATTGATGCTGATCACGTACTTGTGGTGCTCAAGAGAAGACCTGGCACATAACAAATGCTAGCAATTGTTCAGGGCTAGGCACTGGGAGGGAGCCAAACAAGATGAGTTTGTAGCCCCAAGAAGCTAATGAACATGAGGTCCAACTGTTCCCAGGCCGTGGAAACAGTACCTGGGCCTGGCTGGAGTGCAGTGCAAGCTTGTTGAATGAATAAGTGAAGGGGGTCTAGGCTAAATAATAGCCCCCAACAATGTCCCCATTCGAATCCTCAGAACCTGAGAATATTGCTTCTCAGTGTAAAAGGGACTTTGCAGATGTAATCAAGTTAAGGATCTTGAGATGGGAGATTATTCTAGATTATCTGTGTGGGTCTAATGTAATCACAAGCATCCTTATAAGAGGGAAGTGGGAGTGTCAGAGTCAGAGGAGATGGGATGATAGAAGAAGAGGCTGGAGAGATGTGACCAGAAGCCAAGGAACGCAGGTGACCTCTAGAATTTGGAAGAGGCAAGGAATAGGTTCTCCTCTGGACCCTCCAGAACGAATCAGCTCTGACCTGGAAGATTGATTCTGGACTTCTGGCCTCCAGAACCGTTAAGAGTAACTTGCGTTGCTTTAAGCCACTACATTTGCAGTAATTTGTTAGCAGCAACGAGAGAACTAATATACCAGTGTCATACTATTAGGGGACTGGGCGATGTGAGTTCCCCTCACAAAAGGGTAAGAAGTGCCAGGCCTCTTAGGGAGACCCAGCCAGGTGCCAGCTCGACAGGCTTAGGAAGGGAGAGAGCCCAAGTTTCAGGAGGTGAGGGCTCCCAGCTCCCCTGCCAAGTTCCCAAGCAAAGGGCCTCCAGGGGAGGAGCTGTAGCATCTTCCACTGTGGCCATCCCAGGAGTGGCCTGGATGCCCAGAGCAGGGCTCTCTATTTCTAGAGAACAGGAAAGGTTGGAATACCTTGTGAAGTACGGCAAACTCTGTGTGGGATGCTCACGGGAACAGTACCAGGATGGTAGTGTTCCACGGCTGAGATACCAGAGAGCAGGTCTGCGCAGGCCCACAGAGTCTTACTAGAGGAGGCAAGGTCCTCACACCAGACAGTTCATGCAGAACAGACCTTTTATAGATGGGTGGGGGAGACAGTCTCTAGAGCAGGGGAGACCTAGCATTTGATGCTGGCTGTTGCTCACTGCCCATGTGACCTCAGGCTAATCCCATAACCTCTTCAAGCCTCAGTTTCCTCATCTGTAAAATGGGGATAGTGAAAGTAGTTGTAATAGTAGTAGTAGTAATAATAATAACAAGTATTGATACATATACTTATTGAGCACTAACCACATTCTAGGACTATTCTATGTACCTTTCAGCTACTATTTTATTGAGATTCTATGTAAGGACAATCTTCTGGGGTGGGTTCTAGTATTGTCCCCATTTTAAAGACAGCAGGGTTCATTTAAGAGGGTTGAGATAGGAGGATTCAGTGAGTTAAAACTTGTAAAGCTCTTACTGGCATATAGTAAGGTCCACATTAAAAGACATCTCTCTCTCTCCCCTCACCGCCCCACTCCTCCTCTTACTTTCTTCCCCCACCAAGAGCTAACCTCACCCAGATTCTTCCATTCTTCTTGTGCGTAGGAGGGATTTGAGCCCATCCATCAGACTGCTAGTTGCATGATGTTTTGCGTTCACCCCTTGGTGTCCAGCTCAGTGCTGGGCACCTGGTGGGAACCAGAGCAGCACATCTGGGCTGCACTTTTGGCGGAGCAAACAGTGGCCCCTGAAGCTCTTTCTCAGATGTGCCTTCTTTTTGCCCCTCTGATTGACCCGTAAAACCCAAGGGCTCTTCTGAATGACATAGGCAGTGATCAGATTTGTTTTTCCTCCCGAGCCCAGCAAATGGCTTTTCAGTGTGTCTGTCCCGGGTGGCTTGGCTGTCCAAACCCTGGGGCTGTGACTGAGACTATGGAAGCCGGGTTGGAGCTGGCTGGCGTTCCAACTGCCAACGCCGCTCTCTCCTGGGGGCAGCCCAGCCTGCCTCTGAGCGACGCTCAGTTCCAGCGACGTGGATCGCAGTGCCTTTTGACATCACGATAGCAGACCCCTTCCTGGAAGTAACACTGGGCATACTGTCGACTGGAGCAAAGGTAATGGGCTGGGAAGCTTTCTGGGCACCAAAGAATATTGGCTTCTTTCAGGAGTCTCGGCATTGGCCGATCTCTTCTGAACGGGTCCCCTGTGGAGCCCTACAGGTGCTGTCCTCCAGAATCAGCAGGGCAGGCTTCACCCTCTCAGACTGGGTTACACTTTGAGCATCTGTCTCCCCAGGATTCTGGGCGAAATCCTTTTCAACCTAAGTCCTTACCAGTTGACAAGCTGTGGACTGTCACCCCTGATGGATAGGATGGTGGGAGAAAAGCCGCCACCTCATCAAGGGCACAGGTTAACGGGGGGGATTGACTTTCCATAGCTCTGAGAAGGCCTACAAATCCTTTGTATAAACATTAGTTTGACAGTGAAAACTGTTTTCCCTTCCTCTGTTGAAGGCAGCAGACACAGTAAATATTGACAAATGGACAGGTTTACTTTCCAAAGAGGCCCGAGGCAGGTACATGGGGCTGGGGAGAAATGCTTTGGTTGAGTCATTAGCAACAGAGGGAAAGCCAGTCTCTTCGGTGCCCCTCTTTGATGTGGTCTTTGGTGGGACCCGGGTTTTATGAGGCTGAGGTGGTGAGTTGAAACTTTTTTTTTTTTTTTGCGGTACGCGGGCCTCCCACTGCTGCGGCATCTCCCGTTGCGGAGCACAGGCTCCGGACGCGCAGGCTCAGCGGCCATGGCTCACGGGCCCAGCCGCTCCGCGGCACGTGGGATCTTCCCAGACCAGGGCACGAACCCGCGTCCCCTGCATCGGCAGGCGGACTCTCAACCACTGCGCCACCAGGGAAGCCCGTGAGCTGAAACTTTGTAAGGCAGGGCTGCTCCACCCTGACCAGGCAGGAGGATCATCAGGGCCTCGAGTCCAGCCCTCCCCCCACCACCTCCCAGGGATTCTGATGCGGGAGCCCTGGCATCCACTGTGTGTTTACAAAGTTCCCGGTGGCTTTGTTGTCAGCCAAGGCGGTGAGCCTCTCTTAAGAGAAAAATGTTTGAGCTTAGCGTGACCCTTGATCCCCAGCCATCTCCCAAGTATGCTGTCTGGTCATGAGAGCTTGGGGACAGTCTGGATGATGCAAAGGTATACCTTAAGCGAAAGCTTTCAAAAGGTACAAGTTGGACATTACTGGGAAGAAAGCCTCATCATGTACAAAGGCGGATGCCCAAGTTGACTTCCAAAGACCCTCGGAATCAAATCCAAATCCTGCCAGGCCCCACCTGGCCTGCCTACCCCTCTGATGATCTGTCTTGCTTCAGTCTCCCTGGCTTGCTGGACTTGAGGCTCACTGCCCTGACAGCTCCTTCTTTCCCAGGCCTCCCCAGACATATGGTCCCCTACCCCCTGGTCTCTCTTTATCCTGCTCTCCTGTATGGCTTTCTCTGAACCAATCCCCCTCCTGCCCCGCAAGGTACTCCCTGTTATTCTCTCTCTTCACACTCTTGTTTGTTTCCTTGTTTATGAACGTGGTTTGGCTTTTTGTTTGTTGTTTGTCTTCCTTAACAGACCTAGGTTCCATGAGAGCAGGAATTGTTCCTTGCATCACTGCGGTATCTTCAAAGCCCCACACAGTCCCTGGTACACAGTAGGCGCTCAGTTTGGGTTTGCTCAGTGGCTGAAAGGATCCACGCAGAGCTGCGTGCACTTGTCATCTGCTCTCAGAGGAACTCCAGACACTGCAGCCCGATGCTGCAAGAGTGGAAGGAAGCTGCTTTTCTAAGATAGACACATTTAGCTTCTGAAGAGTGAGTCAACATTCCTTCCTCCCTTAGTAAATGGCCCTCAACGTCTCCTGGTATTTTTTTCTGGTCAGTCAGCTCTCTCCTACCTCACTCCAGGCTCCCACTCACCTCCCCTCACTCAGGCAATGCTCTTGCTTCCTTCTCAGGCTATTGGGAACCCCCCCACCCAAGCCTCCTTCCCTTTTCTCCTTTCCATCAGATGCATCTTCATTTATGTCCATTCCTTCCCTACCCTGTAGTCTCTTAAAGGGTGTCTTGGGCTGAAGATGGGCACTGGATCTGGACCGAAGCCTGGAGGCCTGGAAGAAGCTGGTACCCAAAGGGCAGGCTCCAACATTTCCACCACCTTTAGCAGCCTCAGCCGTCTGGATGGCCTTCACAAGGGACCAGGGGCCCTTTCCAGGCAGGGGCCACCATGGACCATCTCTTCTCCCCAAATCGCTCCTCCATACACCCTTACCACTAAGTCTCACAGAATAAAGATGAAGTCAGGTTCACCTTCAAGGTCATTTAAGTCAGATCGTAGCATCTCTTCTGAACCCAGCACACACACACACAAACACGCACACACTCGGCTGGACCAAAAAAGAAAAAATCAATGGGAAAAAAGGGGGACAGTTCATTCTATTCTTAGATTGAAATCTTAAAAATATAAATCAAGTTGAATTAACACTGTATGGAAATGGTTTTTAATTGCAGAATTAGGTTAGCACAGTAGCATGGGATGGCAAGAAGGACAGAAAGACAAGGAACTTGGAATCAAACCTGATTTGTGTGCTTCTATTTACTACACGTTGGTGAGTCACTTAACCTTTGATCTCTAGTGGTGTAGTCTGAAAGCTAGGAATAATTCCTAATGTTTTGAGGATTAAATGATATTCTCAAAGTGAACATTTCTGATACAAAGTACAAACATAGAATAACATAACTGACACTGATTGATTGCTTACTATGTGTCAGAAATGTTTCTAAGTGTTTTGCCTTTATTAACTCATTCAATCCTCAGGACAGCCCTGTGGACATTATTCCTACTTTGCAGGTGTGGAAACTGAGGCACAGAGAGGTGGCAGAACATGACAACTAGTGGGGGTCCAGGACTGGTGTCCAGAAGCTGGACCTTCCCTGCCATTCTGCACAGCCTCTCTGTCGGGAAAGACTGCTCTGCTTCTGCTTCAGTCACGGTTATTTTCCTGCACTGAAATGAGGGAAGAGATGAAAATAGTATCATTTTAAATCCTTCAGCATGAAATAGCCAGGTTTTGAAAGCAGAAGCCTCTGTCCCAAGTTTGCAAAAATAAGCTGAACGCATCATGCTTTTCAAAACATATTGCCAGGAGGGAACGTCTGAATTACAAGGGCTGTCCTTTGTTATGTAAGTTATCATTCCCACTCTGACAAAGCAAAAAAATCCCCTCTGTTGGAATTGGCCTGTCATGGCAACTCTTACCTGTGTGGGGCAGCCCAATGGACTTGTGTATCCTTGTCCTTTTGACAAGTGATTGCTGCTGGTTGCCAGTGCCCTCTGCACTCATGATCTGCACCTGGAAGGTGCCTTTCTCATCAGCAAATGGCTAGAAGTTCAGACTTACATGAGTTAGTGTTTCCAAACACTTATGGCTCTAGATATTTCTATTCGTGCTCTCTTCACTAGGTATTTGCTGCAAGTGCCTACATCCAGGAATGACATTTTGATGTGGGCAACAGTGATGGACTCAGCTTAGTGTTTCCTGTCTTAGCCTAGTGTTTGTTTTTTTTTTAATTTTAAAAAACGTTTTTGAGGTGAAATTCACACAGCATAAAATTAACATTTTTTTTATTGGAGTATAGTTGCTTTACAATATTGTGTTCATTTATACTGTACAGCAACGTGAATCAGCTATACGCATATATATATCCCCTCTTTTTTGGATTTCCTTCTCATTTAGGTTACCACAGAGCACTGAGTAGAGTTGCCTGTGCTATACAGTAGGTTCTCATTAGTTATCTATTTTATACATAGTATCAATAGTGTATATATGTCAATCCAATCTCCCAATTCATCCCACCCCCCTCCCTCTCCCCCTTGGTATCCATACATTTGTTCTCTACGTCTGTGTTTCTATTTCTGCCTTGTAAATAAGATCGTCTATACCAATTTTTTCAGGTTCCACATATATGCATTAATATACGATATTTGTTTTTCCCTTTCTGGTTTACTTCACTCTGTATGACAGTCTCTAGGTCCATCCATGTCTCTACAAATGACCCAATTTCGTTCCTTTTTATGGCTAATATTCCATTGTATATATGTACCACATCTTATTGCTCAGTGTTAACTATGGCAGTGTGGAGGGTTTTAGTATCCGGATGATACCTCAAAGACAGAATGTCTGCCTCCCCTTCCCGTTTCCGGTCACTGATAGCTTTGACACTATGCCTCAACTGTAAACTAAGTCCTTCTGACTCCAAAAGGTTTGGGTTTAATTATTTCATTCATTTTCCCATCCATCCATCCATCCATCCATCCATCCATCCATCCATCCATCCATCCATCTATCCATCCATCTTTCATCATCCATCTTCCATCCATCCATCCATCCATCCATCCATCCATCTTTCATCATCCATCTTCCATCCATCCATCATCCATCCATCCATCACCCACCCATCTACTATCATCTGTCAATCCATCCATTATCTATCTACCCATCCATCCAAGCATCCATCATCCATCTACCTGTCCATTCATTGCCCATCCATCATAAGCACTTATTGAGCACCTATTGTGAGCCAATCCAATTCTAAGTGCTGGGGAGTCACCAGTAATCCAGGCATTCAGTTCAGATCTCCAAGGGGTAATCATGTTACATCTACCATCTTTTAGATTATACTTGCTCATACATAATCTCCATGCTTCCCATTCTACACTCACTCACCATCTGGATAAATTTTGCCACTTTCACATTTAACTTGTACTATTATTTGCTTAATATTTTTCTTCAAATAACCAACCTAAATAAATGTATTTAAGATAACATAGATAAATTAGACTTATGTCAGATAAATCCATTTTGAAAGGAAGCTTTATATCACTGCAAACATTATGCACTTGATATAAGTTGTATATTTTCATAAATAATTAAAATAAGTGCTTACAATATATACCTGTGTACTACTGAAAACCATCCTGGGTCCCACCAATGGTAACTACACCACATTGAAGAACTGAATTACTTCATGTTTCTCCTACAAAATCACTCTGAAATAATTATGATCCTCAGTCACAGATGCAAATTCTCAAATGAGGTGATTCTCCTAAGTAGAAACTTGATAAGAGTTGGAACTAAGACTGAAAGTCAGATCTCCTGGCTCCAAAGTCCAGAAATCCGGGAGTTGAGGCACATTAGAAGATTGCAAAGTTAATTGATCCGGTTGCCACCAACACTTAAAAAATTAAATAGAATATAATAGAGTGTAGAATATCATAGAGTATATTGCACTTAGCAAGTGTTAAGTGCGGTTTTGTGAAGCTTGATCATGATATAAAATGTGTATCTTACCATGGAGGTTATGGTCAAACATGTTTGAAGGATACGGCTCTGCTTTGCCAGGATATTTGAACACTGGACTGCCTTATTGGGACTGCTGGCTGGCAAGGACCATGGCATCGGAAAACTCCAGGGGTTGCCATTCATATTGTCACCAAATCTGTCTCACTGACTCCTATTATAAAGAAAATTTTATTGAAGCAAAGTCATGTCCATTCTTTTACGTATTGTCAATGGCAGCTTTTGTGCTACAAATAGGGTGACGAGATTTAGCAAATAAAAATACATGGTGGTGGGCTTCCCTGGTGGTACAGTGGTTGAGAGTCTGCCTGCCGATGCGGGGGACACGGGTTCATGCCCCAGTCCGGGAAGATCCCACATGCCGCCGAGCGTCTGGGCCCGTGAGCCATGGCCGCTGAGCCTGTGTGTCCGGAGCCCCCGCAATGGGAGAGGCCACAACAGTGGGAGGCCTGCGTACCGCAAAAAAAAAAAAAAAAAAAAAAAATACATGGTGGCTTGTATTTTATCTTGCCACCTTAGCTATAATGACAAAGTTAAGTAGTCGTGACAGAGACCATATGGCTCACAAGGTCAAAAATATTATTTGGTTCATTGCAGAAAAAGTCTGCCCATCCCTGATCTGTATGAAGGGCACCCCTAGAATTGTGCAGTTCCAGATGATACAACGGTACACAGTGGTACTACGGTTGGCTGGTAGCCTCTTGGAAGTTGCGTTTCCTTCCAACTTCTTGTTTTTCCATAGCATTTCAGTGTTTGCTTCTCTTCACAACTCTGAACCAAAGGTGTGTGAACAGAGCGAGCTGAGCTTTCCTTCCTAGGAGCTTGCCCACTAATCTCTCCCAGAACTGCCCTTTATCCCTGCTCTAGGCTGCTCCCATTACCACTGCCACTCTTCCCAAGCCTCTGGGGCCTTAAGACATAGGTGAATGGAGGCCTTTGGACCCTTTCTATAATAAACCCTGAGTGACACCCTTAAATAGAGGAGTGGGGTTTGGGAATAATGTGAAAAACTTTGAAATTCTCCCAGTGCTGGGGGCCCAGCCCAGTTTTGGACGATGAATCATGGCCTCAGCCAAAATGTTCTCATTACAATCTCTGTTGACCTCCGGGGAGAAGCGAAAGCTGTTGCCTGCAAAAATAGGCAGCTTCTCAGCCACCGCCTCCTCTGTGGCCCTGCCTCACTCCCTGGTGGTCTGATCATGCTCACCCTTCTTTCTCTCTGTCCATCTTCTTCCTGAGCCACTGCCTCACCTTGGGTACTGGGGTATAAGCCCAGTCTGAAGCCTACCCAGGTACAAGAACTGGAATGACAGAAATGATAGCTCAGTCCCTTATCATTTTATTTTCGTATTATTTCTTTTACTATATACTTTTGAGTTCAAATCATGCCTGGAATGACACATTTAACCCTGGGGCCTTATGTCCAGGTGAACAGCAGCAGCTAGCATGGTCTGGAAGCCAGAAGTACGGCCAGGTGCCTGGACACTGTTATTTGAGTGAATTGGGGTTAACAGAACATTAATGTTGGGTGGAATCTCTATTTATCATCAAATACAAGACCTTCATTTTATACTTGAGACCAGGGCATGTAAAGAAAGGCCACTCAAAGTCATAGTGAAAAAAGTGGCCACATGGTGCCCTAAGAAGTTGGATGTGATGGTAATTCGTGTTTCGATGTCTCCACGGGATGAAACTAATCTTTCTTTGTTTCCCTTTCCTAGTTTTATCATCGTTGTTGTCTTTGACACCACTGCCATCCTCAACATGATGTGGTCTTTACAACTAATATTTATCGAGAGCTCACTATGGACAAGCCACTGGGGTAAGCACTTTACATATTTTGCCTTATTTAAACATCACAACAGCCCTACGAGGTAGGTATTATCATCCTCATTTTACAGAGGTGGAAACTGAGGCGTTGAAAAGTTGAGTCACATAGCTAGTAAAATTGGACTAGCCCTTGACCACAAATCTATTTGAATTTTATACCTTATTTTTTTGTCTACTGCTGGTTTTTGTGTGCCTAGAAGGTGTCTGGCACATAGTAGGTGCTCAATAAATATTTGTGGAGTGAATGAATGTATGACACAAAGTCAGTGCTCTTGACCATTGTGCTGGTGGGCCTCCAACGTGGCTCATCATGAGAATGGCTTCCGGAGCTTTTCAGAAAGCCAATGCTACAGGCCCCTGTGGAGATTCTGAGGTGTGACCCAGGAATCTGATTTTTAATACACTTCCCACCAGATTCTGGTGCAGCCAGCTCAGCCCCAGGCTGTAGATAAAATTTGGCATCTACCGCAGCCACGCTATAATGCCTCATGAAAAACCTGCAATTTCTAATACTTCTGCAAAGAAAACCACAGTTTATGTTTCCCAATTCGTGTGGCTGATCTCATGTCCTTCTGACGGACTTCACATTTCAGAATGTTACAAAATGCTTTCTTTTCTGGGATATCAGGACATAACCTTGGATCTTGGCCCCTCCCAATGTAGCCCCCCACCAAATCATAGCTAATTCTTTTTCTCAGTCCAATTTTCTTTTCACAAAAGAAATAAGCCTCCCTTATTTATTCTAGAGGAGAGAAGACTCAGGGATAATTCAAGTGCCATTAAAAATCAGTGACTCTTAAGGAAGGGGAAATAGAATTGTTCTAGTTACCTCTAGGGTAAACCTAAGATTGGGGAAGTCTTAAGTCTTATTTTGCCAGGAAAGTTTCAATTTATCCCTATTGTCTTGGTGTAATTATTGGTAGTGCCTATTTCTAGTCTTAAACATGAACCTGGGTTTGGGCAATATAAATAATATGGTCATTCTACATTAAGACCAGAAAGAAAAGAGCTACATGGAGATGAGTTTCCGTTCATTACAAGGAAGGAATTTCCATGAAATATGGGGGGAAAAAAACCCTAAGATAAGCAGTAAGGCTGCCAAGTTAGGGAGTAAGTTTCCTGTTACTGGAGGTGTTAAAACAGAAGGCTCATGGCAATTTGTTGAGGATGATGGAGAGGAAGTAAGCACCAGTGGATGACCTTGGAAGTCCCTTCTAACTCAGTGTCAGGGGACAGCAGAATCCGTGGTGCCTGAGCTATGGGAGGAGCGTGTGTTACACCCACACCCACGCGGAGAGAAGCTGGGAACAGCAGGGCCTGTCCTTGTCCTCCTTGGGTGGAAGGCCATCCCATTGCCAGCAAATACAAGTTGTGTTCCCAGTACTGTGGAACTGGAGGAGGCTCAAGGTATTTGGGATTTGGCTCTTCCCGTCACACCCGAGGTCCTATGGCCTCTGCTGAGCAAGACAGGAAAATCCTCAGGATGAGGATGTGAGTGCACTAGATGGGCTTCCTTTCCTGGGAGCCAGAGCCACAGCCGTTCCCATCCATCTTGGTGAAAAGTGCATTAAGTTTAGATCACCACTCTCTTCCCCACTCTTTCCACACCCAGGTCACTGGACAAAAGTCCATTTGACCTTTGGTGGAGTTTGACCCCTGCTCACACTGAGTATCTCAGAGCTGTGCAAAGCGTTAGGGAGTTTCCCAACATTCTTCAGGGGAGTTATCACTTTCAGCCCTGCCCTACTTTCTATTCCCTTACATAGAATCTAAGGCCACAGTGAATTTCCCTAAGATCGCACAGTGCATTGACTGCAGGGCCAGGGATCCAAACTCAAGATGTCCCAGGGGAAGGCTGACTGCAGTATCACACATCTTTCCAAGTGTACCCAGAGGGGCAGAAGCCAACTGTGCAAATCCCCAGGCTAAGACACTGGGGTTTTTTTTTGAAAGTCACAATTTATCTTTACATAATGAGATTAGGAGAAAAATGAAGAAGCCACTGGCAGCAGGAAGAAGCAAGGGTCTCCTAGGCTCTGGCGTTTCATGAGACAGATTCAGCTCCTGTGCATTTCCATCGCGTTTCCACAGCAGAACGTGTGGCAGAGAATTCAGCATGCCCGAAGCCAGGTTACTCTTATGTTCCATAACTCTGTCGCTGTTGTGGCCACTGACATAGGGGGATGCTGCTCTGCTCCCACAAATCTTTATCCCAGTCTTCATCACAAGGAGGGCACTGCCACGTGCTCTTAGCCAGAGTCCCTTGTCCAAGGTTCCTGGTTTAGTTGACAACATTCTGCTCAATACTTTTGTCACTGCTTGAAATATGATGATTGATTTCCACGGAGGAACCTGGCGGCAAGCTTTGAAGGGACTAGTAGTCAATTTGTTTGTGACATCAAGATGACTTGTAAGTTTCTTCTGTGTTGGAAATGAACGAGCCGAATCCACTTGCTCAGTGGAGTCACGCTCTCCCCATAGCCGCCTTTGCCCCACATACGTGCCCGACAACACTCATTTCTGGCCCCCAGGGTTAGGGGATGGAGCCCCCCACCTCCTGTGACAGACTGCAGCCAGCAGGGGGGCTCCCAGATGGGCCTCCTGGGTCCTCCCTTTCCAGGCCCCCTTCTCTGGGCCTTCCCCCTCCTCAGGCTGGGACACTTTTTGCTGTTGCAGAATTGAAGCTTCTGGTCCCCTTGGCTGCACCAAGTTGGGAAAGAATGTGAAACAGATAGAGTCAGAGCGCAGTTCAGTTTTTGGATGGGAGTGGAAAGGATCCTGTCTGTTAATCACACGTTGCTCGATCCAATGGACATGTTTAGTCCCCATTTGGTTTAACCTCCTAATGATATGCCAATAGTCAACACTTGCTCTATGTGCCCTTGGGCAAAAGCTCTTTAACCTCTCTAAGCCTTGATTCTCTAATGTGTAAAATGGGGGTAAAAGTAATCTACCCCTTAGGATCATGGTAAGGATTAAATAAAATCATACAAGGTGCTGAGCAGAGTGCTTGGCACAATGTAAATGCTCAGCACTGTTAGCTGTAGTTATTCATATAAACCCCTCTCTCCTTTTTGGAAACACTCTATCTTGGGGTGCAAGTATTAGAAACCTCCACCCATGGTGGTTTAAATAATAAAGGGACTTTATCCGTCCATCTAACTGAAGAGTCATAGGTGGCACGATGGGCTTTAGAAAATGCCTGCACCAGTGGCCCAGCAATGGCACCAAAGCTCATTACCTTTCATTTCTACTCCTTGCCTCCTGCACTGTCCACTCCACTCCAAGGCTAGTCCCCCTCATGAACCAAAGAGTTCTTGGAGACCATAGCCATCCAGCAGGAAGAGGAAGCTCTCTTAAAAGAGCATTTGAATTTCTCCTCTAGAAGCTTTCAGCAACTGTCTCCTGAATCACACCAGCTTGAACTGGATTCTGTGCCCTGAATCAATGATTCTGGCCAGAGAGACACGGGATGGGATGGTTGGCTTCAGCCAATCAGGGCCCACTCCTGGGCTGGGAGTACAGCCAGTTGGGTGTGAGTGATACCCAAACAAAAAGTTATTTTTAATATTATCAAGAGGAAGGAAAAAATGGATATTTGATGGCCATAACCAGCAAATATCCTGTACTCTTGGTTTACAGATGGCTGGCTGTACCCACCAGTTTCCTCTCGAATCCTCATTTATTTATTCATCATTCTATTCCCATTCGAGAGTGAGATTTTTGAAGGGAGGGTCCATGCCTTACTCATCTTTAGGTCCTCAGCCCCTAACACAGACACTGGCATTTAGTAAATGTACATGAAATGCATCAAAAAAAATCCATACAATTGAATGAGGAATGCTTCCTTCTTGCTTAATGGAAAAATCTATCCCCATAGCAGCAGGAATGGAATCCCTGCTAGAGACTAGAAGTCAGTCTGTCTCTATAAATTCCAATCCCAATGCCTGGGATTTCCACTCAACAGATGCTTTTTGCACTGTGAAACACCCAGGCATGTGGGCTGCCTGAATTCACGTGTTTGCTCCATCCTTCATCACTCCATTTCCTGGGAAGAAGCGAGAGCCTGCGGGGGCCCTGTGCTTAGCTGCACATGTTTTCCGTTTCATGTTTCAGTCAATAAATGAGAGGGCTCTCTCACAGGCCACTTAACGTGTATTACAGACATTTCCTTGGACAAATGGTCTCTTCTCCTTCCTCTGGGAACCCGTAGCCTGAACGATCTGGAGATCTGATAGGGATGGAGAGCTGGGCTTAGAACACCCAGAGGCTGAAGCTAGAGCATCTTACATTTAACTGTGTAACTTGGAGGTATGCAGCCTGACCTCATATACATCACAGTCTCACCGCACAGGTGGGTCTGCCTTGGGGTGGATAAAGCTGCACATCTGGGGAAGCTAACATCTGGATGACCACACCCATGGAAGGATGCTGGGATCAGCTGGGATTGGGGCATTGGGTCATTTCTTTTCTTCATACTCCTTTCATTTTACTTTAAAAAAATGTCAGCTCTTTCTGAAAATGAGCAAGGGGGAATTTTAGCAGGGCTAGAAGGGAAAAATTGTCTCTGAGTCCTGTTTCATCTTCCAGGCTCATCATTACCAGCCAAAGTCATATGAAATTAAAACTGAGGCTTGGCTGTCCGCAGCAACAAGCAGAAATCTAAGACTATAATACATAAAACACAACCTCTTACAGAAATAAAAATCTGTGCAAAGCCACAGAGCTCAGAAATAGCATTTGGTTCTTCTGCAAAATTATCACTTTTTTCCCCCACCAGATCAAACCCTAGAGACAACTTGGCTGCATTCTTGCTACTGCCCCTCCAAATGGGAAAAGAAGGGAACTGCGAAATAAGGAAAGTGAGCCTGAGGTTCTAAGAATGGAAAATACAAAGGTTGAAAATTTGGGCAGGGAAATGCCCTATGTAGAAGGGAAGAACTCAAAATGACAGTGGCACCAGGCTGGCCTGGCAATCTGACTTATCTCATGAGACACTTGCTTCTTCTAAACTGGTCATATTTTGCCCTAGAAATTCTTTATTTCATTCTAAAATAGAACTTGTAAAGAGAAGTTGGAAGTAATTTTATGTGGTTGTTTTCTAAAAATCTCTTCTCTCCAACAGATGAAACTCAAACATGTTGCTCTAAGCAGCAAAAGGTTCAAAATTTATTGGATGTTTATGCAAATTTCCAAACCCTCAGTGTTTATGAAAGTGAATCGGGGATATCCAAGAACAGTTTGTCTGCCTAGTGAAATTTCAACATTTCCATTTTTGCTTAACTTTGGAACCAAAGGTTAGGGATGTTATAGCATCAATAAGGTCACATCACGTTGGAGCCCATGTCTTATCTTGGAGAGAAATATTGGGTTTCTAGTGCTTATAAGACTTGGGGGGGGGAGTTGGGCTTCAGAAATAATGTCTAGAAATCATTCAATGGCTATTCGGATATATTAATCAGTCAGAACCTGTGTTAATGGTTTGATGACATAACAAATGTAAATCACTTAGCACAGCACCTGGCAAATAATAGGATAGCTACTATTTTTATAAAACAGTGCATTGACTGAAAATACATGTGGTCCCTAAGCATTCTCATTTAACAGATGCTATTAATTTTCCCATTTTGTACCATGTCTTTAGTCTCTGGCTAATTGAATAGTTCAACTATTCATCTGATTGCCCAAATTGGTGATAGTGATAATACTAATTGGAATTCTTGTGATGATTATTATAGGTAGGTAAATATTAGGAGGGACAGAGGGTGAAATGAAGCATGGTCATTCATAAAAGAATGAAAATATGGGAAAAAATTCATTCTCTCTAGTAATGAATGAAATGCAAATTAAAGCATGCACTGCTTTTTGCTTTACCAACATTTTGAAGATTTAAAATGGTAATTTTTAACGTTCTCAAACACTTCTAGGAAGAACATAAGTTGGCATAATTGATTTTTGCAAAGCAATGTGACAGTATAAATTAAGTGCCGTAAACCGATTGCTATCCATTGATCCACTTTTAAGAATTTATCTGGAACCTCTAGGAGGGAAATTGAGCGCAGTGAAAGATTTAGGTACAAAATGTCAACTGCTATGTGCGTCTGCCAGGCTCTTGTCAGGAAACAGCACACTAAAACTGAATAATTTGAGGGCAGTTTAAGCAAAAAAGCACAGCAAAACGAAAAACCAACTACTGACAAAGTGTGGGCAGGGTGTGGGGATAGCACAAGGGGTAGTGCAGGACTGTCGGAGAGGGAGGCTGCTTTGAGAAGGCCTCCGGGTGGCCACCCCAGGGAAATACGCAGCCCACCCTCACCCTCCTCTCAGCTTCCAGTCTCCTGCCTGCACGCCCCATTCCGAGTCCAAGCAAAGCCAATGGCAACGGAGCCCTTTGACAAAGTCCACATGGGCCCAAGTTGAATAGTGGCTCTGCAGAGACAAATGAGAAATGTCCAGCACACTTTGTTATTCTTAAGAGCAAGAATAAAAATGGAAGATAATGCAAACGTCCAACAATTGGGAAAGTCAATAAAGTGGGGTACGTTTTGCCATGGGATGTGACGTAGCCATTTAAAAGAATGCTTTTGGAGAAACAATAACATAGTAAAATGTTATCTATCTAAAGTCAACTGAAGATGGTGGGAATGTAAATTGATACAGCCACTATGGAGAACAGTATGGAGGTTCCTTAAAAAACTAAAAATAGAATTACCATATGATCCAGCAATCCCACTACTGGGCATGTACCCAGAGAAAACCATAATGCAAAAAGACACATGCACCCCAATGTTCATTGAAGCACTATTTACAATAGCCAGGTCATGGAAGCAACCTAAATGCCCATCGACAGACGAATGGATAAAGAAGTGGTGGTACATATATACTATGGAATATTACTCAGCCATAAAAAGGAACGAAATTGAGTCATTTGTTGAGACGTGGATGGATCTAGAGACTGTCATACAGAGTGAAGTAAGTCAGAAAGAGAAAAACAAATATCGTATATTAATGCATGTATGTGGAACCTAGAAAAATGGTACAGATGAACTGGTTTGCAGGGCAGAAGTTGAGACACAGATGTAGAGAACAAATGTATGGACACCAAGAGGGGAAAACCGCGGCGGGGCGGGTGGTGGTGTGATGAATTGGGCGATTGGGATTGACATGTACACACTGATGTGTATAAAATTGATGACTAATAAGAACCTGCAGTATAAAAATACAAACAAACAAACAAAAAGCAACTAATACTAAACTTTCTTTGGGTTATTTGTATGGAAGTATGTTAATATAAATGTTTCAGACATTACATGAAATTTCTAAAAATCTTGTATGTTCTGGTATAATGTTATAAGTCATAATTCTAGTTATTACTTTAAAATGTATATCTGAGAAATAACTAAATTTCCTTGTCAACTGCATTATTATGAACTTTCATCAAATCTTTTAAAAAAATAATAAAGTCAACTGAAGAACAGCAGGGTAGAAAATTATACGTGACTCCAAATATGAAAAAAAATACCAATATGACCCATTGAAAAAAGACTAGAGGGAACATGCCCAAACTTAAACTGTGGCTATTTCTGATTGGGGAATTAGAGATTTTCTTCTTCTGTTTTTAGTTATCTGAATTTTCCAAAATTTACATGAATATATATTATTTATAATCAGAAAACATTATTTAAAATAACTGGTCTTTTGCCCTCTGTGGCTTGTAATCTAGTGGGAGAGGAAGATTAATTTCTAATGAATTACAGCCAAATGCAATAAAAGAACAAAGGAATAATTCATTGATTTCAGCAGGCAGGCAGAATCAGGGAAACTTCCTGGAGGAGGTGGCATTTAAACTGGGCCTTGGGAGATGAGATCTATTTTGACGGGTTAAAAAATGCCAGAGGAGCACCCAGGTGAGAGAATAATGAGAACCAAATATCGAGAGCTCTGGAGGGTGTGAAATATCCAGAGTACAACAGTAGATGGATCATTCTAGAGCAATACGTTGGCAAAATCAGAGGAACTTTTTGTTTGTTTGTTTGTGCTTTTTTTGTGGTACGCGGGCCTCTCACTGTTGCGTCCTTTCCCGTTGCGGAGCACAGGCTCCGGACGCGCAGGCTCAACGGCCATGGCTCACGGGCCCAGCCGCTCCGCGGCATGTGGGATCTTCCCGGACCGGGGCACGAACCCGCGTCCGCTGCATCGGCAGGCGGACTCCCAACCACTGCGCAACCAGGGAAGCCCTGGAGGAACTTTTACAACATATAGATTTCTGTGTCCCTCTCTGAATCTACTGAATTGGCATCTCTGCTGGGGGAGCCCAAGACAAATATTTTGAAAATGCTTCCAGGTGATTTTAAGGCATGGCCAGGGCTTAGAGGCACAGGTGGGCAAAGGATATAAGAGTATGGTGGACCCTTGTGGAGTGACTGACAAGAAACCTCTTCCTCCCCGAGGGGAAAGGGGTCCAGCTGTCACCTTGTAAGATGTGACCCTGCCCCATGACTACAGATGCCTGGGCCGGGATGGGCTTTCCTTTGGTGCTAAGGTGTAGGTGTAGATGTAGGCTTTGTCATGGGCAACTTCCACCTGCTCTGGGAATTATTAGCAAAGGGAGAGGAAGCCCCCCAGAAGGAATGAAGCTGATGCAAGGAGAAGAGGAGGGATGAGAAAAAGAGCATCCTGCTACCTTCAAATCCCTGATGCCAGTACTTTCTGACATCCCACTGGATCACTGGCCTTGAGTTTACTGAGTTTACTTGAGTTTACTGAGATCTCCTTTGCCCTTAAGTTTACTGAGATCTCCTTTGCCCTTATTATAGAGCCCAGTTTTTAATGCTGGCACAGCTGGAGCTGGCCTCAGTTTCCTGCAGAGATGAGCAGGGCAAGTTTTATCTTCAGAAACAGCAACACTGCATAGTGCCAGGTTCTGGCTGGAGGTCAGGGAGAGTGACTGTGCTATTACCTAACTAGCTGGTACAGTATTTCCCAAACTGATTTTCTCAGGACAGTAGGTTTTGTGGAGTTAACGGGCATTGCAGCACAGGCAAACAAACGCGTACAGAAGAGAGCTATCCTTGGTCAAGTAGGTTGGGACATCTCTGGACTAACAAAGTTAAACTGGTTTCTCAACATGGTGTACACCTTAAACTTACACCATGTATATGTCAATTACATCTCAAGAAAGCTGGGGGGAAAAAACTGTCAGGTTTAAATGATAAACACAGCACCAGAAAAAAAAAGCTGGTTTCTTTACTAGAAGACTTCTCAGAACCTTTATATGCTCTTGTGCATTATGAATCTCCTACAGGAGTTGATTATAGGATGCAGTGTTCCCCAAATTTATTTGACTGGGGTCCCCTTTTTTTCAGAAAGCATGTTTCAGAGCTGGTGTTTGGGCCATAAGAGCTAACTCATTCATTGATCTATTTCTTCATTCAGTAAACATTTATTAGAGTAGCAAAAATAAGAACAATTTCGCAAAATGGCATGTTATCTTATGAAGAGGACACATTAGCTTCCTGGGAATTGTGTGTGCACATGTGTATATTTGTGCTCGTGTGTGTGTATTTGTATTCATGTGCACACACACGTGTGTGTGTGTGTATGCATGTGCATATACGCCTGGGGGTGCATGTTAAGAGAGAAATAAAGCGAGGGAGAGCAAGACAGAAAGAGGGATGGGTCCTTGGCTTTGATGCTCACATATAGGCTTCCCGATGCCCATTAAACAGATAGCATCTCCATCTGCAAACAGAATTACCTTCTGTCAAGTGGACTCGGGCTGGTTGCTTGGATTAATTTTGACTTCAATTAAAAGAAACCTCCAAATCGTTTATCCTCCATCCATCAAATGAACGAGCCTGCCACAGAATGTGCCTATGCCCAAACCCATTTTTAATTTGTGAAAGTAACTGGCCTTTCTCTGTAATCATTAAAATTTTTTTTCTTAAAAGGCCTTGATCAAAAGAAGTTTCCCATATTAATGATGATAATGCTTTTGTCAGAGAAAGAAGATTTATTGAATATCTCTTAAAAGCCACTACTAGACTGAGCCTTACAAATAATCTTATTTGATTTGTTTAGCAACGCTGTAAGACAAGCAATTCATTTTTTTCTTTTTACAGATGAGAAAGTTCTGTGAAGGTGAGGACCCTGGGTCTTCTTCATCATTTACACCTGGTTTCTTCCTCATCATTAGAGAAGTGAACAAAATGCTTTTATGTACATCACTTGATCTAATTCTATAATGCTGTGTGGGAGGAGGCGATGTAATGTTCTCAGTTCCTAAATGAGGATACTGAGGCTCAGAAAAATCAAGAAATGTGGCCAAAATCACTCAGGTGGTGGAGGGGCAGATTCAAGATCCCATCTCAGGTCTTCTGACTCCCATCCCAGCATTCTTCCAGCTCCATCAGAGATGTTTTGAAAGCAGCTAAAGATTTCCCTTGAAGTGAATGGTACCCAAGCCGATGTTCCCATAGAAGATGCCACATCACCCTCTCCTTAGACTCCAGTGGCCAGTGTCCACTGTCTCAGGTAATGCCCGTGCTGGTGGGATATCTCTCTGTACCATCTGTCTGAAGTGGCCAGTCCCGGACTGGGACTAGGAGATGTCTGCTTGAGAGGATCTATTGCCCAGCCTTGACCCTGCCTTCTCCATTTCACACTTGATTTCCATCAGAAACCCCACCCCCAGAAGCACACCCCCTCCTGGCCATTTACAACCTGCAGTCCTTAAGTTGCAAAGCCACGTCCTCCTGAGGGACAGGAAGTCCTGTTGAGACCACACTCTGTTTTTCCATGAAAAGTGACTTTCGCAGAAGATTTCTCCATCAGTCCCCACCATAAACACAGATGTACACGTTTCCCTGGAATATTCTCTGCCCTCCTTTGCCACCTTACTGAAGGGCCTGGAATCTTCCTTCTCTGGAAAGGGGAAGGCCAGGCCTAGGCTGGAAGTTCTTGATTCCCTTGGTTGATCTCTGGGGTGAAATGTGTTGTTTTTTCCATGTATCCTTTCTGTTTTCACTTTTCCCTTTGCTCCAAACTCATAATGTTTCTCTCAGTTTCTGTCTTCATGATGCCAACACGACCATGTGAAAAATGAATAACGCCCTCAGAAAATCCCAGGGCTGCTTTTTCCCCTCCACCAAATGGAGTAGTTGTTTAGGCACCTTGGGAAGGCACCTTGGTTCTGGGGGCTACTAGGATTTAGACAAAGGTTATGTGTCTATAACACATTTCTCTCTTCCATTCTCTTGCTTTAGACTCTTGTCATCTCTCTCCTAGACAATTTGGATAGTAGGCTGTTACGGACTGAATCGTGTCCCCCTCAAAATTCATATGTTGAAGTCCTAACCCCCAGTACTTGGAGATAGGGCCTTTAAAGAGGTAATTAAAATGAGGTCATATGGGTGGCCCTAATCCAATGTAACTAGTGTCCTCATAAGAGAAAGAAATTAGGACACAGACACCCACAGTGGGAAGACCATGTGAGGACACAGGGAGAAGACAGCCACCTATAAGCCAAGGACAGAGGCCTCAGGAGAAACCAACAACCCACCTGACACATTGATCTCTGACTTCCAGTCTCCAGAACTGTGAGAAAATAAATTATGGTTGTTTATGCCACCCATGTGGTAGTTTGTTATGGCAGCCCCAGCATACTAATACAGATTTTAGTACCAAGAAGTAGGGTACCGCTGTATAACAAATACCTAAAAATGTGGAAGTGGATTTGGACCTGGGGAACGGGTAGTGGCTGGAAGAGTTTTGAGGATCATGTTAGAAAAAGCCTAGATCGCCTTGAGAAAACTGTTGGTCATCTAATCTAACACAAAGCTTAATAATTTAAAAAAATTAAAAAACAATACAGGACACGGAAAAGAAGAAACATTGGGATTATGCTGAAGTTCCAGGCATTGTGCTAGATATCTGACATAAATGTTTGCTCACTTATGTTTCATAATAATTCTTCAAATTAATTATATGTATAAACAGTAGTGCTTATATATTTATATGAATAAA